>NC_091282.1:1079170254-1079477004 GCF_032444005.1 Ranitomeya imitator | reverse complement strand
GATTTGGAAAGGCATATAACTGTCTATATAAGACATCACAGCTCCCAGTTAGTGTTGAGCGATACTTTACGATATTGGGAAATATCGGGATCGGATTGGATCGGCCGATATCCAAAAATATCGGATATCGCCAATACCAATACCGGAAACCAATGCAAGTCAATGGAACACAAATATTGGAATGAAAATAAGCCCTTTCTGTCCTTGTGCATCCTGTTCTGGAGGGGGGAAGAGTGTGGGCGGTGCGTGGGTGGAGACTGCGTGTCTGTGTGGGACCGTGGGGGGTCTGTGCGGTTTGCCGGGGGTCTGTACGGGCCTCACGGGGGTCTGGCCTGCTGGGGGTCTGTGCGGCCTGTCGGGGGTCTGTACGGCCTGCAGGGCATCTGTGTGGCCTGCTGTGGGTCTGTATAGGCCACTCGGAAAAAAACAGCGCAGGCTCCCGCGCAAATTTTCTGCACCAGAGGGGGAAAGCCGATGGCTGGGGGCCAATATTTGTAGCCTGCTATGAATATCAGCCCACAGCTGTCTGCGTAGCCTTTACTGGCTATTAAAATAGGGGACCCAAAAAAAATGATGTGGGGTCCCCTATATTTTATAGCCAGAAAGGCTACGCAGACAGCTGCGTGCTGATATTCATAACCTAGAGAGCGGCCATGGATATTAGCCCCCAAGGCTACAAATATCAGTTCGCAGCCGTCCCAGAAATGGTGCATCTGTAAGATGTGCCAATTCCGGCACTTAGCCCTTCTCTTCCCACTCCCGTGTAGCGTTGGGATATGGGGTAATAAGGGGTTAATGTCACCTTGCTATTGTAAGGTGACATTAAGCCGGGTTAATAATGGATAGGCGTCAATAAGACGCCTATCCATTATTAATCCAATACTAGTAAATGGTTAATAAAACACACACACATTAGGAAAAAAGTATTTTAATATTCTTCATTTAACCATACTTACCATACTTTAGCCCCTGCAAAAAACATAAAATAATAAACAGTATACTACCTGTCCACCATAGTCCAATTAATAACGAGTGTCCCATGACGATCTCCCCTATAGAACAGTTACATCAAGTGATGTCACTGCTCTATAGGACCTTCAGTGACACACTGACAGGAGACATTGGCTCCTGCAGTGCATCACTGAGAGGTTACTATAGTTCAGAGTCTCACTTTATGGCACGAGCATACTCAGTACATGAAAAGCAGGACTTAGTCCCTGGAATGTCTGCTCATTGCTGATCAATGCTGGTTAGCCATGATTAAGACATCAATTTGAAACGCGTCAGAATAATGCTGCCACTCCATGAACTTTTTATGCGTGTTGCTGTGTAATACTTTTTGAGTGGTTTCCCATTATCTATATTTTAATATGAAGAAATAATCAAGAATTTTTACAAGAATTTCCTGCTGGTTCTATCGTATTTTCTACAGCAGAGGACATGGTTTGAGAATCCCCCAGTGCAGTGGCGGTAACTCGACAACTAAAACTCTGGTCTTATGAGATGAAGATAAACCTTTTTGGTGATAAACCTAAGCGGTATGTTTGGAGAAAACCAGGCACTGCTCATCACCTTCCAAATACAATCCCAACAGTGAAACATGGTGGTAGCAGCATCATGCTATGGGAGTGTTTTCAGCTGCAAGGACAGGACGACTGGTTGCCATTGATGGAAACATGAATGCAGCCAAGTACAGAGATATCCTGGATGAAAACCTTTTCCAGAATGCTTTGGACCTCAGACTTGGCATAAAGTTCACCTTCCAATAAGACAATGACCCTAAGCACACAGCTAAAATAGTAAAGGAGTGTGGAGGCTTCAGAAACACTGTGACCATTCCAGACTAGCCCAGTCAGAGCCCTGGCCTAAACCATATTGAGCATCTCTGAAGACACCTGAAGAATGACAGAGGATCCCCAAATCCAGGTGTGAAAAATGTGATGCATCACTCAGTTTGGAAGTGCATTGAACAGCAGGGTGGATTGCTGTTGAGGGAAAAAAGAAAAACAAGATCACTTTAAATCTTCTCCTTAGCGAGTGTGAACGAGCTGAGTGTGACTGGAGCGTAAGTGCGAATGGTGGCAAGTGTGTGACTTGTGATTCAGTGACTTTGGATTCAGGGAGTTTCCAAGGGAAGAATTACTGAATTGCTATATTGCTATATTTTATTAATACTTTTCATTTATTTTTATCTAACTTTTCTGCCTGGTGCAATCCCCATTAGGAAATGTGCTCCACTATTGTTAATGCCATCCAGTGTACATCTTGCCACATGTATGCAATCCTTGCACAGCCGGTCGAAGGTGCACACTGCTATGCAAGATGTGAGCACATTGTACATTTGGAAGCCCAGATACTGGATCTAAATGTGCAGCTGGCAACACTGAGATCCATAGACAGTATTGAAAGGAGTCTTGTGCTCACTGAACAGATGCCAATGGGATAGATGAGGGGGGAATGATAGGATGGAGCTGCAGGACAGTTGAGCAGCAAGCTGGGTGACAGTTAGAAAGCGGGGTAGAGGGAAGAGTGCCAGGGAGGCTAGTCCAGATCTGGCACACCCCAATAAGTTTGCTAAGTTGGTGGATGAGGGGGGTGCCAGTACAGGGGTAGCACAAAGACATGTCTGTTCCAGTAAGGAGGGAAATAGGAGAGCAGGGCACGCCAGACAGGTACTGGTAGTGGGGGACTCAATTAATAAGGGAACAGATAGGGCAATCTGTCACAAAGACAGGGATCTTTGAATGGTGTGCTTGCGCTCGAGTCCGACACATCGCTGATCCAGTTGACAGATTACTGAGAGGGGCTGGTGAGGAATAGTGTTGAGCATTCCGATACCGCAAGTATCAGGTATCGGCCGATTTTTGCGGTATCGGAATTCCGATCCCGAGTTCCAATATTTTTGCGATATCGGGAATCGGGATCGGGATGAATATTTATGTGTAAAATAAAGAATAAAAATAAAAAATATGAATATACTCACCCTCGGACGCGCCCTGGTTGTAACCGCTGCAACCGGCAGTCTCCGTTCCTAAGAATGAGCGAGTGAAGGACCTGCGATGACGTCGCGGCTTGTGATTGGTCGCGTGAGTGGTCACATGAGCGGTCACGCGACCAATCACAAGCCGCGATGTCATCGAAGGTCCTTCACCCGCTCATTCTTAGGAACGGAGGCTGCCGGTTACACCGCTAAGGTCCAATGATCCGCCGGAGGGGTGAGCATATCCATATTTTTTATTTTTATTCTTTATTTTTTACATGAATATGGATCCCAGGGCCTGAAGGAGAGTTTCCTCTCTTTCAGACCCTGGGAACCATTCCAGGATACATTCCGATATTTGTGTCCCATTGACTTGTATTGGTATCGGGTATCGGTATCCGATATTTTTCGGATATCGGCCGATACAATCCGATACCGATACTTTCAAATATCGGAAGGTATAGCTCAACACTAGTGAGGACCCAACAGTCATGGTGCACATTGGCACAAATGACAAAGTTAGAGGTAGATGGAAGGTCCTTAAAAACTTTCAGGGAATTAGGTTGCAAGCTTAAAGCAAGGACCACCAAGGTGGTATTTTCTGAAATACTGACGGCACCACGTGTCACTCCAGAGAAGCAATGGGAGATTAAAGAGATTAATAAGTGGCTCAAGAACTGGAGTAGGAACGAGGGGTTTGGGTTCCTGGAGAACTGGGCCGACTTCTCAGTTGGCTACAGGTTCTACGCTAGGGGCAGGCTGCACCTCAATGGGAAAGGTGCAGCTGTGCTGGGGGAGAAGGTTGGAGGTGTGTTTAAACTAGGGATTGGGGGGAGGGTATTCATTTTATAGGAGGGGAAGACAGTGCAGATAGTCACCTAAGCACAAGCAAAAAAATTAAGGGTGGGGGTGAAATGGGGATGGGGTTAGAACAGTTAATAATTTAAGAAAGATTAGAGGTACAGAGAGATATATAAGGTGCATGTATACTAATGCCAGAAGCCTCAACAACAAAATGGAGGAATTAGAATTAATTTTGTTGGAGCATAATTATGACATGGTGTGGATATCTGAAACATGGTTGGACGAGAGCCATGACTGGCCTGTTAACTTACAGGGCTATAGTCTGTTCAGAAATGACAGTACAGATAAGCGAGGGGGTGGGGTGTGTCTATATGTAAAATCATTCTTAAAACCCATCCTGCATGATAATATATGTGAATCTAATGAAAATGTAGACTCCCTATAGGTGGAGATAAGGGAAGAGGGAAAAATAATATATTACTGATAGGGGTTTGTTAGAAGTCCCCAAAAATAAAGGAAGCAATGGAGAATATCCTCGTAAAGCAAATAGATGAAGTCATTATTATGGGGGACTTCAACCACCCTGAAATACATTGGGGAACAGAAACCTGCAGTTCCAGCAAAGGTAATTGGTTTTTGACAACTAAGAGACAATGACATTTCACAACTGGTTCAACACCCAACAAGAAAGGGAGCACTGCTAGACCTAATATTAACCAACAGGCCAGAGCATAGCAAATGTAAGGGTTGGGGGTCACTTGGGGAATAGTGATCACAAAATAATAAGTTTTCATGTATCCTTTACTGAGATGTGTAGTAGATGGGTTACAAGGACACTAAACTTATGGGTGGCACGGTGGCGCAGTGGTTAGCACAGCAGCCTTGCAGCGCTGGAGTCCTGGGTTCAAACCCCACCAAGGACAACATCTGCAAAGAGTTTGTATGTTCTCTTCGTGTTTGCGTGGGTTTCCTCTGGGCACTCTGGTTTCCTCCCACATTCCAAAGACATACTGATAGGGAATTTAGATTGTGAGCCCCATCGGGGACAGTGATGATAATGTGTGCAAAATGTAAAGCGCTGCGGAATATGTTAGCGCTATCTAAAAAAATATAAAGATAAAAAAAAACTTCAGGAAAGCAAATTTCCAACAGATGAGAGATGATTTTTGTGCAATTATCTGGGACGATATCCTGAGACATAAAAATACACAAAGAAAATGGGATACGTTTATTAGCATCCTGGATAGGACCTGTGCACAATATATACCCTATGGGAATAAACATACTAGAAATAGGAGGAAACCACAGCTGTAAGGGGCGCAATAAGTGAGCAATAAAGCAAGTAAGTAGTGATGAGGCATTAAATAAATACAGAAATTTAAATCAATTCTGTAAAAAGCAAATCAAGGCAGCAAAGATTGAGACAGAAAGACTCATTGCCAGAGAGAGTAAAAATAATCCCCAAATACTCTTTAACTGCATAAATAGTAAGAAACTAAAAAATGATAGTGTTGGCCCCCTTAAAAATAGTCTGGGTGAAATGGTGGATGAGGATGAGGAAAAAGCCAATATGCTAAATGACTTTTTTTTCAACAGTATTTATACAAGAAAATCCCATGGCAGACAACATGATTAGTGATAACAAAAATTTCCCATTAAATGTCACCTGCTTAACCCAGCAGGAAGTATGGCGGCGTTTAAAAATCACTAAAATTGACAAATCTCCGGGCCCAGATGGGATACACCTCCGAGTACTGCAGGAATTAAGTACAGTCATTGTACAGACCATTATTTTTAATATCTAAAGATTCCATAATAACATGGTCTGTACCACAGGACTGGCGTATAGCAAATCTGGTGCCAATATTCAAAAAGGGGACAAAAACTGAACTTGGAAATTAAAGGCCAGTAAGCTTAACCTCTACTGTGGGTAAAATCCTGGAAGGCATTCTAAGAGATCCTATGCTGGAGTATCTGAAGAGGAATAACCTCATGACCCAATATCAACATGGGTTTACTAGGGACCGTTCATGTCAGACTAATCTGATCAATTTCTGTGAAGAGGTAAGTTCTGGACTGGACCAAGGGAACGCAGTGGCCATAGTGTATATGGACTTTTCAAAAGCTTTTGATACGGTGCCACGCAAAAGGTTGATACATAAAATGAGAATAATGGGGATAGTGGAAAATATGTGTTAGTGGGTTAAGAGCTGGGTCAGGGATAGGAAACAAAGGGTGGTTATTAATGGAGCACACTCAAACTGGGTCGAGGTTAGCAATGGGATACCACAGTAGTCAGTATTGGGCCCTCTTCTTTTTAACATATTTATTAATGACCTTGTAAGGGGCATGCAGAGCAGAATTTCAATATTTACAGATGACACTAAACTCTGCAAGGCAATCAATACAGAGGAAGACACTTTTATATTACAGTATGATTTATGTAAACTAGAAGCTTGGGTTGATAAATGGCAAATGAGCTTTAATGGGGATAAATGTAAGGTCATGCACTTGGGTACAAGTAATAGTTATACATCTTATGTGCTTAATTGTAAAACACTGGGCAAAACCGTAAATGAAAAAGACCTGGGTGTGTGGGTTGATGAGAAACTCACATTTAGTGGCGAGTGTCAGTCAGCTGCTACAAAAGCAAATAAAATAATGGGATGCATTAAAAGAGGCCTAGATGCTCATTAGGAGAATGACTCTCCTTAGACCCCAGTCCAGAGCCTCTCACCTAGCCAAATCAGCCAAATCAGTTCTCATGCTTCCCACTGACGTGGGCCAAAAGCCCAAAATACCATGTCTTAGCTGCCGCTAAGATGAATTTCAGGAGAGTATAGTTGATTCACAGTGGTTTTATTTGAAACCACTGTGAATCAACTATACTCTCCTGAAATTCATCTTAGCGTCAGCGCAGAATTTTAACTACAATTCTCCCTTTGAAGACATTATTTTCTCTGGTCGGTGAAGACCTGTGGATCTGCAGCAGCCGCTATCAATATGCTCTAATCTCATCCTAACCAGGTGAGCAAATTTGGTATGTATTCTCCTCTGTGTAACGTGAATAAGACCCTATTGCGCTCTTTGTCTCCCCATTGTTTTGCAATACTCTCCATAAGGAGAAATGTTACCCCTTAGACGCCAGTCCAGAGCCTCTCACCTAGCCAAATCAGTTACATAGTTACATAGTTATTAAGGTTGAAGGAAGACTATATGTCCATCTAGTTCAACCCATAGCCTAACCTAACATGCCCTAACATGTTGATCCAGAGGAAGGCAAAAAAAACCCATGTGGCAAAGAGTAAGCTCCACATTGGGGAAAAAAATTCCTTCCCGACTCCACATACGGCAATCAGACTAGTTCCCTGGATCAACGCCCTATCAAGGAATCTAGTGTATATACCCTGTAACATTATACTTTTCCAGAAAGGTATCCAGTCCCCTCTTAAATTTAAGTAATGAATCACTCATTACAACATCATACGGCACAGAGTTCCATAGTCTCACTGCTCTTACAGTAAAGAATCCGCGTCTGTTATTATGCTTAAACCTTTTTTCCTCCAAACGCAGAGGATGCCCCCTTGTCCCTGTTTCAGGTCTATGATTAAAAAGATCATCAAAAAGGTCTTTGTACTGTCCCCTCATATATTTATACATTAAAATAAGATCACCCCTTAGTCTTCGTTTTTCCAAACTAAATAGCCCCAAGTGTAATAACCTATCTTGGTATTGCAGACCCCCCAGTCCTCTAATAACCTTGGTCGCTCTTCTCTGCACCCGCTCCAGTTCAGCTATGTCTTTCTTAAACACCGGAGACCAGAACTGTGCACAGTATTCTAAGTGTGGTCGAACTAGTGACTTGTATAAAGATAAAATTATATTCTCCTCATGAGCATCTATGCCTCTTTTAATGCATCCCATTATTTTATTTGCCTTTGTAGCAGCTGCCTGACACTGGCCCCTGAATATGAGTTTGTCATCCACCCATACACCCAGGTCTTTTTCATTGACGGTTTTGCCCAGAGTTTTAGAATTAAGCACATAATTATACATCTTATTACTTCTACCCAAGTGCATGACCTTACATTTATCCCCATTAAAGCTCATTTGCCATTTATCAGCCCAAGCTTCTAGTTTACATAAATCATCCTGTAATATAGAATTGTCCTCCTCTGTATTGATTACCCTGCAGAGTTTAGTGTCATCTGCAAATATTAAAATTCTACTCTGAATGCCCCCTACAAGGTCATTAATAAATATGTTAAAAAGAAGAGGGCCCAATACTGACCCCTGTGGTACCCCACAGTTCTCATGCTTTGCACTGACGAGGGCCAACAGCTCGAAACACCGTGTCTGCGAATTGAGATACTGATTTGGTTTTTATCCTAAGTCATATTGCATGACTCGTTAAAGGGTTGATTGTGACTTGTAGGATCGCTACTTTCAACAGGCGGTGCTATAGAGTTTAAGCCCTCTTTTTCTCAGAAGAGGCAATTTGCATGAGGGGAACATAATTTTACCTCTATACAAGTCACTAGTTCGACCACACTTAGCATACTGTGTACAGTTCAGGTCTCCGGTGTATAAGAAAGACATAGCTGAACTAGAGCGGGTGCAGAGAATGTCATGAGTGATCAAGGTTATTAGAGGAATGGGGGTCTGCAATACCAAGATAGGTTATTACACTTGGGGCTGTTTAGTTTGGAAAAACGAAGGCTAAGGGGTGATCATATTTTAATGTATAAATATATGATAGGGCAGTACAAAGGCCTTTCTGATGATCTTTTTAATCATAGACCTGAGACAGGGACAAGGGGGCATCCTCTATGTCTGTAGGAAAGGTTTAAGCATAATAACAGATGCAGATTCTTTACTGTAACAGCAGTGAGACAATGAAACTCTCTGCCGTATGATGTTGTAATGAGTGTTTCATTACTAAAATTTAAGAGGGGACTGGATGCCTTTCTTGAAAAGTATAATGATACAGGTTATATATACTAGATTCCTTGATAGGGCGTTGATCCAGGGAACTAGTCTGATTGCCGTATGTGGAGTCGGAAAGGCATTTATTTCCCCAATGTGAGCTTACTCTTTACCTACTCTTTGGGGTTTTTTGCCTTCCTCTGGAACAACATGTTAGGGCAGGTTAGGATGTAGGTTGAACTAGATGAACTTAAAATCTTCCTTCAACCTTAATAACTCTGTTACTATGTTACAGTACCTAAGGAGACACGAGGGTCAGTGGGTGCTCTCGTTCGCTTACTTGTTGTCTTTAGATAGGCTACATGGAAAAGGGTCATCCCACTGAATGACTGCACTCTTTTCCCGTGGCCAGAAATCTACTCAGACAACACATGTTGAGGATAAAACAGAGTGGCAATAATTTATTGAACCACCAGCAGATAATGACATATAGAATAGTCCCAACAAATACACAATATGGGGCATAATACAAAGTCCCACCCTTCTGCTGTCTAACCGTGATTAGAGCAGCTTTGATTTCGGGGCATCCATGGCTGACTATCCCCACCAGTGGCACCCCACTTTTGTCAGGTTTCCACAGAGAGGAGCTAACGACAAGCTTATGAAGCTGACAGTCCATTGAGGTAAAAAAAAAAAAAACCACGATGTTCCAGCTCCAAAAGGTAAAATAAACAAACTTTATTGGGAAAATATAAAAAGATGAAAAATCATGAGCTCCATGAAGACAACACCATGACCTGCGTGAGTTTGGCTACGCGTTTCGACCGGAAAGGTCTTTGTCAAAGCACCTTTCCGGTCGAAACGCGTAGCCAAACTCACGCAGGTCATGGTGTTGTCTTCATGGAGCTCATGATTTTTCATGTTTTTATATTTTCCCAATAAAGTTTGTTTATTTTACTTTTTGGAGCTGGAACATCGTGGTTTTTTTCTTCCTTTGGATCGCATCGTGTCAGGACTTGGTTCCGTGCTCTGCTGGATATGGTGAGCTGGCTTTTTTTCTTTTTTCTTTGCATATAGTCCATTGAGGTACATGACCAGATGACCTGATTGTCCCAACCTGTCTTTTCTGAACATCTCCATGGGTTCAGTCATGGTCAATGGATCACATCTGTATTCCCCCAGTTGAAGCCATGGACTTTTCAGCTGATACCTTGAAGAGTGTCAAATCTGTGCTCCTTCGATTGGAGCCATGAATCGCTAGCTGCTATTTGGTAGAGTCGCATCTGGTAAAAGAGGCTGATTTCCTTTAACCCCTTCATGACCCAACCTATTTTGACCTTAAAGACCTTGCCGTTTTTTGCAATGCTGACCAGTGTCCCTTTATGAGGTAATAACTCGGTAACGCTTCAATGGATCCTAAAGGTTCTGAGACTGTTTTTTCGTGACATATTGGGCTTCATGATAGTGGTAAATTTAGGTCAATAATGTTTGTGTTTATTTGTGAAAAAAATGGAAATTTGGCTAAAATTTTGAAAATTTTGCAAGTTTCAAATTTTGAATTTTTATTCTGTTAAACCAGAGAGATATGCGACACAAAATAGTTAATAAATAACATTTCACACATGTCTACTTTACATCAGCACAATTTTGGAAACAAAATTTTTTTTTTGCTAGGAAGTTATAAGGGTTAAAATTTGACCAGCGATTTCTCATTTTTACAACGAAATTTACAAAACCATTTTTTTAGGGACCACCTCACATTTGAAGTCAGTTTGAGGGGTCTGTTTGGCTGAAAATACCCAAAAGTGACACCATTCTAAAAACTGAACCCCTCAATGTACTCAAAACCACATTCAAGAAGATTATTAACCCTTCAGGTACTTCACAGCAGCAGAAGCAACATGGAAGAAAAAAATGAACATTTAACTTTTTAGTCACAAAAATGATGTTTTAGCAAAACATTTTTTTTTCCCAAGGGTAAAAAGAGAAAATGGACCCCAATCGTTATTGTACAATTTGTCCTGAGTACGTAGATATCTCATATGTAGGGGGGAACCACTGTCTGGGTGCACGACAGGGCTCTGAAGGGAAGGAGCGCCATTTGACTTTTTCAATGAAATATTGGCTCCAATCTTTAGCGGACACCATGTCGTGTTTGGAGAGCCCCTGTGTGCCTAAACATTGGAGCTTCCCCACAGGTGACCCCATTCTGGAAACTAGACCCCCCAAGGAGCTTATCTAGATGCATAGTGAGCACTTTGAACCCCCAGGTGCTTCACAAATTGATCCGTAAAAATGAAAAAGTCCTTTTTTTCACAAAAAATTTATTTTAGCCTCAATTTTTTTCATTTTCACATGGGTAACAGGATAAAATGGATAATAAAATGTGTTAGGCAATTTCTCCTGAGTACACCAATACCTCATATGTGGTCACAAATCACTGTTTGTGCACACGGCAAGGCTCGGAAGAGAAGGAGCGCCATTTGACTTTTGAATGAAAAATTAGCTCCAATCATTAGCAGACACCATGTCGCGTTTGGAGAGCCCCTATGTGCCTAAACATTGGAGCTCCCCCACATGTGACCCCATTTTGGAAACTAGACCTCCCATGGAACTAATCTAGATGTGCGGTGACCTCTTTAAACCCCCAAGTGCTTCATAGAAGTTTATAACACAGAGCCGTGAAAATAAAAAATCATTTTTCTTTCCACAAAAATTATTTTTAGCCTGCAATTTTTTATTTTTACAAGAGTAACAGGAGAAATTGGACCCCAAAAGTTGTTGTCCAGTTTGTCCTGAGTACGCTGATGCCCCATATGAGGGGGGACCACTGTTTGGGCACACGTCGGGGCTCAGAAGGGAAGTAGTGACTTTTGAAATGCAGACTTTGATGGAATAGTCTGCAGGCGTCACGTTGCGTTTGCAGAGCCCCTGATGTGCCTAAACAGTAGAAACCCCCCACAAGTGACCCCATTTTGGAAATAAGACCCCAAAGGAACCTATCTAGATATGTGGGGAGCACTTTGAACCCCCAAGTGCTTCACAGAAGTTTACAACGCAGAGCCATGAAAATAAAAAATCATTTTTCTTTCCTCAAAAATGATGTTTTAGCAAGCAATTTTTTATTTTCACAAGGGTAACAGGAGAAATTAGACCACAATATGTGTTGCCCAGTTTGTCGTGAGTACGCTGATGCCCCATATGTGGGGGTAAACCACTGTTTGGGCGCACGTCGGTGCTCGGAAGGGAAGTAGTGACGTTTTGAAATGCGGACTTTGATGGAATGGTCTGCGGGCATCACGTTGCATTTGCAGAGCCCCTGATGTGCCTAAACAGTAAAAAAAAACCACAAGTGACCCCATTTTGGAAACTAGACCCCCCAAGGAACTTATCTAGATGTGTGGTGAGCACTTTCAACCCCCACGTGCTTCACAGAAGTTTATAACGCAGAGCTGTGAAAATAAAAAATCATTTTTCTTTCCTCAAAAATGATGATTTAGCAAGCAATTTTTTATTTTCACAAGGATGACAAAAGAAATTAGACCCCAATAGTTCTTGCCCAGTTTGTCCTGAGTACACTGATACCCCACATGTGGGGGTAAACCACTGTTTGTGCACACGTCGGGGCTCGGAAGGGAAGTAGTGACGTTTTGAAATGCAGACTTTGAGGAAATGGTCTGCGGGCGTCACGTTGCATATGCAGAGCCCCTGATGTGCCTAAACAGTAGAAACCCCCCACAAGTGACCCCATTTTGGAAACTAGACCCCCAAGGAACTTATCTAGATGTGTGGTGAGCACTTTCAACCCCCAAGTGCTTCACAGAAGTTTATAATGCAGATCCGTGAAAATAAAAAATAAGTTTTCTTTCCTCAAAAATTATGTTTTAGCAAGCAATTTTTTTTATTTTCGGAAGGGTAACAGGAGAAATTGGACCCCAATAGTTGTTGCCCAGTTTGTCCTGAGTACGCTGGTACCCCATATGTGGGGGTAAACCACTGTTTGGGCGCACGTAGGGGCTCGGAAGGGAGGGAGCACCATTTGACTTTTTGAACACAAGATTTGCTATAAACAATGGTGGCGCCATGTTACGTTTTGAGACCCCTGATGTGCCGTAACAGTGGAAACCCCTCAATTCTAACTTGAACACTAACCCCAACACACTCCTAACCCTTATCTCAACTGTAGCCATAACCCTAATCACAACCCTAACCCCAACACACCCTTAACCACAGCCCTAACCCCAACACACCCGTAACCCTAATCCAAACCCTAACCCTAATCCCAACCCTAACCACAACTTTAAACCCAACACACCCCTAACCCTATCCATAACCCTAACCCCAAGCCTAATCTTAACCCTATTTCCAACCCTAGCCCTAATTCCAACCCTAACTCTAATTTCAACCCTAACCCTAAGGCCATGTGCCCACGTTGCGGATTCGTGTGAGATTTTTCCACACGATTTTTGAAAAATCCGCAGGTAAAAGGCACTGCGTTTTACCTGCGGATTTACAGCGGATTTCCAGTGTTTTTTTGTGCGAATTTCACCTGAGGATTCCTATTGAGGAACAGGTGTAAAACGCAGCAGAATCCGCACAAAATTGACATGCTGCGGAAAATACAACGCAGCGTTTCCGTACGGTATTTTACGCAACATGGGCACAGCGGATTTGGTTTTCCATAGGTTTACATGGCCAATTTGCTGCGGATCCGTGGCCAATCCGTTGCGGATCCACAGCCAAATCCGCACCGTGTGCTCATACCCTAGCCCTAACCCTCACCCTAACCCTAACCCTAGTTCTAACCCTAACCCCAGTGGAAAAAGAAAATATATATTTTATTTATTTTATTATTGTCCCTACCTATAAGGGTGATAAAGAGGGGGGGTCATTTACTATTTTTTTTTATTTTGATCACTGTGATAGGTTATATCACAGTGATCAAAATTTGCCTGGAACGAATCTGCCGGCCGGCAGATTCGGCGGGCGCACTGCGCATGCGCCCGCCATTTTGGAAGATGGCGGTACCCATGGAGAAGACAGATGGACACCGGGAGGCTCAGTAAGTATAAGGGGGGAGATCATAGCATGGGGGGTGGATCGGAGGATGGGGGGGTGGCATCGGAGCACGGGGTGAGCGAACAGGAGGATGGGGGAGCAGACAGGACGACGGAGGGGAGCGAAGCGCAGGACGGAGGACCAGGGAGGAGATTGGTGGTGGTGGGGGGGCACATAAGGGTTTCCAGTCATGGAAATATTACAAATCGCTCTGATTGGCTGTTTCACTTTCAACAGCCAATCAGAGCGATCGTAGCCACGGGGGGTGAAGCCACCCCCCTGGGCTGAAGTACCACTCCCCCTGTCCCTGCAGATCGGATGAAATTGGAGTTAACCCTTTTACCCAATCTGCAGGGACACGATCCCTCCATGACGCCACATAGGCATCACAGGTCGGATTGGTACCGACTTTCATGATGCCTATGTGACGTCAAAGGTCGGGAAGGGGTTAAAAGATCACCTGATGCATCAGCTGACTGTCAGTGTTAAAGCGATCTGCAGTGACCAAGCTGGTGTAAGAAGCTCTCTGGGTGCAGTGGTTCTTCTGCTGAGTTCGCTGATCTGGTGCCTTTCTTCTGCTGTGCGGTGCTTTGCAACAGAGAATGCTAAGTGTGAAATTTTTGTTACCTTGTCTGTCACTTCCTCCTGTATTTATTATCTACAATGGTGCGGCTTGTGCCCGTCACTGGCCAGTGCAATAGCCAGGGCAGAGTTAGGTGACAGTTAGGGATGAGGTTCCCCGACCGCAGTGGGGGGAAGTTGCCACATAGGGTGTTAGCGGAGTGCAATTATTTCCAAAACTTTAAACATCCCAAGGAGCATTGTGCGAGCGATCATATTGAAATGGAAGTAGTATCATACCACTGCAAATCTAACAAAGACCCAGCCGTCCCTTTAAACTTTCATCTCAAACAAGGTGAAGACTGATCATATATGCAGCCAAGAGGCCCATGATCACTCTGGATGAACTGCAGAGATCTACAGCTGAGGTGGGACAGTCTGTCCATAGAACAACAATCAGTCGTACACTGCACACATCTGGCATTTATAGAAGAGTGTCAAGAAGAAAGCCATTTCTCAAAGATATCCATAAAAAGTGTCATTTAAAGTGTGCAACAAGCCACCTGGGAGACACACGAAACATGTGGAAGAAGGTGCTCTGGTCAGATGAAACCAAAATCAAACTTTTTGGCAACAATGCCAAACGATATGTTTGGCGTAAATGCAACACAGCTCATCACCCTGAACACACCATCCCCACTGTCAAACATGGTGGTGGCAGCATCATGGTTTGGGCCTGCTTTTCTTCAGAGACCGGGAAGATGGTTAAAATTGATAGGAAGATGGATGGAGCCAAATACAGGATTATTCTTGAAGAAAACCTGTTGGAGTCTGCAAAAGACCTGAGACTGGGACGGAGATTTGTCTTCCTACAAGACAATAATCCCAAACATAAAGCAAAATCTACAATGGAATGGTTCACAAATAAACGTATCCAGGTGTTACAATGGCCAAGTCAAAGTCCAGACCTCAATCCAATCGAGAATCTGTGGAAAGAGCTGAAAACTGCTGTTCACAAACGATCTCCTTCAAACCTCACTGAACTCGAGCTGTTTGCCAAGGAAGAATTGGCAAGAATTTCAGTCTCTCGATGTACAAAACTGACAGAGACATACCCCAAGCGACTTGCAGTTGTAATCACAGCAAAAAGTGGCGCAACAATGTGTTAAGTTAAAGGGGCCGAATAATATTGCACGCCCCCCTTTTCAGTTTTTGAATTTCCACAAAAAATTTAAAATAACCAATAAATTTCATTCAACTTCACAATTGTGTTCCACTTGTTGTTGATTCTTCACCAAAAATTTACATTTGGTGTCTTTATTAGGGTTGAGCGAAACGGGTCGAAAATATTCAAAAGTCGCCGACTTTTGGCAAGGTCGGGTTTCATGAAACCCGACCCGACCCCTGTGTGGGGTCGGCCATGAAGTCGGCGATCTTTTGAATCTAGAATCGGAATTCCGATACCGATTCCCGATATGTTTAAGATATCGGGAATTGGTATCGGAATTCAGATTTAAGTGTAAAATAAAGAATTAAAATAAAAAATATCGCAATACTTACCCTCTGACGCGCCCTGGTACTAACCGGGAACCTTCCTTCCTTAGAATCAGCCTTCCAGGACCTTGCGGTGACGATATTTGCGATATTTTTTATTTTAATTCTTTATTTTACACTAAAATATGGATCGCAGGGCCTGAAGGAGAGTTTCCGCTCCTTCAGACCCTGGGAACCATGGAAACCCAATGCACTGCATTGGGTTTCGAGTTTTGGACGACCCCGACCCCGACTTTTTTATAGGATCGGCCGATTTCACTCGACCCGACTTTTGAAAAAGTCGGGTTTCGTGAAACCCGACCCGATCTTATAAAAGTAAAGGTCGCTCAACCCTAGTCTTTATGTTTGAAGCATGATATGTGGGAAAAGGTTGGAAAGTTCCAGGGAGCCAAATACTTTTGCAAGGCACTGTATATATGCAGCAGTTGAAATAAGCATTAACCACGTCACCATACATTTATATCTAAAGGTGCAATTGACATGAAATTCTCACTAGATGTTAACAACCCATGGAATCCAAAATGTCAAAGAAATAAAACTATTGATGTCCATAAATCAAGTTATGTTTAATAATGAAAAAGTATTGAAGACATGAAGAGAAAGGGAGGTGCAAAAAGCCATGGAAAATTATGACAACAGCTAAAATTAATCAGTAATTAGAAAGCAATCCTACAATTCATTATACAGCAAAATGCTCCAACAGACTCCTATAATTATTATTATGGCCCCACAGCTTTTATGTACAGTATGTTGCTCTCACAGCACCTAATATTTTATATGAAGGCCCTACAGCTTCCTTTATACAAATGGTAATCTTGCAGGTTCCTATATATAATTTAATGCCCCATTATTCCCTATGCACAGTATAATAGCACCATAGCTCCATATATGGAGTATAATGCCTCCATAGAACCTTATATACAGTTGAATAGCACCCAAACAGCTTCCCATATACAGTGTGTTGACAACACAGCTGCTTATACACATTATAATACCCCCATACCTTCTATATACAGAATTTTTTACATTATGAAATCTTCATAGTACAAATTTTCAAATTATGCCACCACTGCATGATTTAAGAAAAATAATATTAATAAAATATATAATAATAATAATAATAATAATTTTATTTATATAGCGCCAACATATTCCGCAGCGCTTTACAAATTATAAAGGGGATTTGTTCAGACAATAGACATTACAGCATAACAAAAATCAGTTCAAAATAGATACCAAGAGGAATGAGGACCCTGCTCGCAAGTTTACAAACTATGAGGAAAAAAGGGAGATATGAGAGATGGATGGTAACAATTGCTTTTGTTGTTTGAACCAGCCATAGTGTATTGATCGGGTGTTCATGTAAAGCTACATAAACCAGTTAACAGCCTAAGTATGTAACAGTACAGACACAGACGGTTATTAACTGCATAAAGTGTATGAGAACATGATGCAAGGAACCTGATTATGGTTTAAGTTTTTTGACTGGGCCACACAGAGATAGTTATGTTAATGCGTTGAGGCAGTAGGCCAGTCTGAACAAATGCGTTTTTAGGGCACGCTTAAAAATTTGGGGATTGGGGATTAATCGTATTAACCTGGGTAGTGCATTCCACAGAATTGGCGAAGCACGTGAAAAGTCTTGGAGACGGGAGTGGGCGGTTCTGATTATTGAGGATGCTAACCTCAGGTCATTAGCAGAACGGAGAACACGGGTAGGGGGGTAGACTGAGACCAGAGAGGAGATGTAGGGGGGTGCTGAGCCATGGAGTGCTTTGTGGATGAGTGTAATAGTTTTGTACTGGATTCTGGATTGGATGGGTAATCAGTGTAATGACTGGCACAGGGTAGAGGCATCGGTGTAAGGGTGGGCGAGGAATATTATCCTGGCACCAGCATTCAGGACAGATTGGAGCAGGGAGAGTTTGGTAAGAGGGAGGCTGATTAAGAAAGAGTTACAATAGTCCAGACGAGAATGAATGAGTGAAACAGTGAGAGTTTTGCAGAGTCGAAAGTAAGAAAAGGGAGAATTCTAGAAATATTTTTGAGATGCAGAAAAAGAGCCAGCCAGTGATCGGATGTGGTGGGTGAATGAAAGCTCGGAATCAAGTATGACCACAAGGCAGCGAGCATGTTGCTTGGGAGTAATGGTGGAACCACACACGGAGATGGCAATGTCAGGCAAAGGTAGGTTAGTAAAGGAAGAGAACATGAGGAGTTCAGTTTTTGACAGGTTCAGTTTCAGATAAAGGGAGGACATGATGTTAGAGACAGCGATAAGACAATCACTGGTGTTTTCTAAAAAGGCAGGTGTGATATCGGGAGAAGAAGTGTTTAATTGGGTGTCATCAGGGGAGAGATGGTACTGAAAACCAAATCTACTGATTGTTTGTCCAATAGGGGCGGTATACAAAGAGAAGAGGAGGGGACCTAGGACTGATCCTTGAGGAACCCCAACAGTAAGGGGAAGGGGAGAGGAGGAGGAACCAGCAAAAGATACAGTGAAGGAGCAGTCAGAGAGATAGGAGGAGAACAAGGAGATAATGGTGTCCTTGAGGCCGAAGGAGCGGAGCATAGTGAGGAGGAGCTGATTATCCACAGTATAGAATGCTGCGGAGAGATCCAAGAGAATAAGCATGGAGTAGTGACCATTAGATTTAGCTGTTAGTCGATCATTAGAGACTTTAGTGAGGGCAGTTTCAATAGAGTGTAAAGAGCGGAAACCAGATTGGAGAGGGTCGAGAAGAGTTATCTGAGAGATAGCGGTTAAGACGGAAGTGGACCAGGCGTACAAGGAGTGTAGAGATGAAGGGAAGATTAGAGACTGGTCTATAATTAGTGGCACAGTTTTGAACAAGGGATGGTTTTTTAACCCCTTTCTGACATTAGACGTACTATCCCATCGAGGTGGGGTGGGCCCGTCATATGCGATCGGCCGCGCTCACGGGACTATCGCTGCTGACATCTGGAACTATGTGCCAGGAGCGGTCACTGACCGCCCCCGGCACATTCACCCCCAGCACACTGCGATCAAACATGATCGCAGTGTTCCGGCAGTATAGGGAAGCATCGCGCAGGGAGGGAACTCCCTGCATGCTTCCCTGAGATCCCCGGAGCAACATGATGTGATCGCGTTGCTGCGAGGGTCTCTTATGTCCTCCCTGCAGCAGGCCCGGATCCAAAATGGCCATGGCGCTGCATCCGGGTCCTGCAGGGAGGTGGCTTACCAGTGCCTGCTCAGAGCAAGCGCTGGTAAGCCTGGAAGAGTACACGTCAGATCTTACACTATAACATGATGCCCCCCCTGGGCAATGTTATAATGTAAAAGAAAAATTCACATGTGTAAAAAAATTTTTTGCAAAATTCCTAAAAAAAATATATATATATACATGTATATATATTGTTCCTATAAATACATTTCTTTATCTAAATGAAAAAACAATAAAAGTACACATATTTAGCATCGCCGCGTCCGTAACGACCCGACCTAAAAAACTGTCCCTCTAGTTAACCCCTTCAGTGAACACCGTAAAAAAAAAGAGGCAAAAAACTACGCTTTATTATCATACGACCAAACAAAAAGTGGAATAACACGCGATCAAAAAGATGGATATAAATAACCATGGTACCGCTGAAAACATCATCGTATCCGGCAAAAAATGAGCTGTCATACAGCATCATCAAAGAAAAAATAAAAAAGTTATAGTCCTCAGAATAAAGCGATGCAAAAATAATTATTTTTTCTATAAAATAGTTTTTATCGTAAAAAAGCGCCAAAACATAAAAAAATTATATAAACGATGTATCGATGTAATCATACTGATCCGAAGAATAAAACTGCTTTATCCATTTTACCAAACGCGGAACGGTATAAACGCCTCCCCCAAAAGAAATTCATGAATAGCTGGTTTTTGGTCATTCTGCCTCACAAAAATCGGAATAAAAAGCGATAAAAAAGTCACGTGCCTGAAAATGTTACCAATAAAAACGTCAACTTGTCCCGCAAAAAACAAGACCTCACATGATTGTGTGCACCCAAATATGGAAAAATTATAGCTCTCAAAATGTGGTAACACAAAAAAATATTTTTTGGAATAAAAATCGTCTTTTAGTGTGTGACAGCTGCCAATCATAAAAATCCACTAAAAACCCCACTATAAAAGTAAATCAAACCCCCCTTCATCACCCCCTTAGTTGGGAAAAAATAAAAAAAATTTAACAATGTTTTAATTTCCATTTTCCCATTAGGGTTAGGGCTAGGTTTAGGGCTCGGGTTAGGGTTAGGGTTAGGGCTAGGTCAAGGGTTAGGGTTAGGGCTAGAGTTAGGGCTAAGGTTAGAATTAGGGCTAGGATTAGGGCTAGGGTTAGGGTTATGGTTGGGGCTACGGTTAAGGCTAGAGTTAGGGTTGGGGATAGGGTTAGGGTTAGGGTTTGGATTACATTTATGGTTGGGAATAGGGTTGGGATTAGGGCTAGGGGTGTGTCAGGGTTAGGGGTGTGGTTAGGGTTACCATTGGGATTAGGGTTAAGGGTGTGTTTTGATTAGGGTTTCAGTTATAATTGGGGGGTTTCCACTGTTTAGGCACATCAGGGGCTCTCCAAACATGAAATGGCGTCTGATCTCAATTCCAGCCAATTCTGCGTTGAAAAAGCAAAACAGTGCTCCTTCCCTTCCAAGCTCTCCCATGAGCCCAAACAGGGGTTTACCCCAACATATGGGGTATCAGCGTACTCAGGACACATTGGACAATAACTTTTGGGGTCCAATTTCTCCTGTTACCCTTGGGAAAATACAAAACTGGGGGCTAAAAAATAATTTTTGTGGAAAAAAAAAAGATTTTTTATTTTCACGGCTCAGCGTTATAAACTGTAGGGAAACACCTGGGGGTTCAAAATTCTCACAACACATCTAGATAAGTTCCATGGAGGGTCTAGTTTTCAATGTGGGGTCACTTGTGGGGGTTTCTACTGTTTAGGTACATTAGGGGCTCTGCAAATGCAATGTGAAGCCTGCAGACCAATCCATCTAAGTCTGCATTCCAAATGACGCTCCTTCCCTTCCGAGCTCTGCCATGCACTCAAACAGTGGTTCCCCCCATATATGGGGTATCAGCGTATTCAGGACAAATTGGACAACAACTTTTGGTGTCCAATTTCAACTGTTACCCTTGGAAAAATACAAAATTGGGGGCTAAAAATAATTTTTGTGAAAAAAAAGATTTTTTATTTTATCGGCTCTGCGTTATAAACTGTAGTGAAACACTTAGGGGTTCAAAGCTCTCACAACACAACTAGATGAGTTTCTTAGGGGGTCTACTTTCCAAAATGGTGTCACTTGTGGGGGGTTTCAATGTTTAGGCACATCAGTGGCTCTCCAAATGCAACATGGCGTCCCATCTCAATTCCTGTCAATTTTGCATTGAAAAGTCAAACGGCGCTCATTCCCTTCCAAGCTCTCCCATGCGCCCAAACAGTGATTTACCCCCACATATTGGGTATCAGCATACTCAGGACAAATTGTACAACAACCTTTTGCATCCAATTTCTTCTCTTACCCTTGGGAAAATAAAAAATCGGGGGTGAAAAAATCATTTTTGTGAAAAAATATGATTTTTTATTTTTACGGCTCTGCATTATAAACTTCTGTGAATCACTTAATGGGTCAAAGTGCTCACAACACATCTAGATAAGTTCCTTAGAGCGTCTACTTTCCAAAATGGTGTCACTTGTGGGGGGTTTCAATGTTTAGGCACATCAGGGGCTCTCCAAACACAGCATGGCGTCCCATCTCAATTCCAGTCAATTTTGCCTTGAAAAGTCAAATGGCGCTCCTTCGCTTCCGATCTCTGCCATGAGCCCAAACAGTAATTTACCTCTACATATGGGGTATCGGCGTACTCAGGACAAATTGTACAACAACTTTTGGCGTCCATTTTCTCCTGCTACCCTTAGTAAAATAAAACAAATTGGAGCTGAATTAAATTTTTTGTGAAAAAAAATTAAATGTTCTTTTTTTAAAACATTCCAAAAATTCCTGTGAAACATCTGAAGGGTTAATAAACTTCTTGAATGTGGTTTTGAGCACCTTGAGCGGTGAAGATTTTAGAATGGTGTCACACTTGGTTGTTTTCTATCATATAGACCCCTCAAAATGACTTCAAATGAGATGTGGTCCCCCCAAAAAATGGTGTTGTAAAAATGAGAAATTGCTGGTCAACTTTTAACCCTTATAACTCCCTCATAAAAAAATTTTGGTTCCAAAATTGTGCTGATGTAAAGTAGACAAGTGGGAATTGTTACTTATTAAGTATTTGGTGTGACATATCTCTGTGATTTAATTGCATAAAAATTCAATGTTGGAAAATTGCGAAATTTTCAAAATTTTTGCCAAATTTCCATTTTTTTTCACAAATAAATGCAGGTAATATCAAAGAAATTTACCATTATCATGAAGTACAATATGTCACGAGAAAACAGTGTCAGAATCACCAGGATCCATTGAAGCATTCCAGAGTTATAACCTCATAAAGGGACAGTGGTCAGAATTGTAAAAATTGGCCTGGTCATTAACGTGCAAACCACCCTTGGGGGTAAAAGGGTTAAGTAATGGATGTATGTTGCCATGCTTAAATGAGGAGGGAAAAATATCGGAAGAGAGAGAGTGTTTGAATATTTTTGTTAGGTGAGAGGTGACAGCAGGGGAAAGGAACTGGAGGAGATGTGATGGAATGGGGTCACTGGTGCAAGTGGTCGGGCAAGAAGATGCAAGGAGCCTGATTACTTCTTCTTCTGTAAATGGTTTAAATATATATATATATATATATATACTCACATTATATTACTACCGCAACTGCCATCTCCTCTTTGAGTTTGTCTTGCAGTTGCCGTGGGAGGTGTGATGCAATTATATCCTTGAGATGCCCAACATATTCTTGCCTGCAGCTGGCCAGAGTAACTGATAGAGTAGTGAGCTTCACTACAGCTCTTAGCAGCATTAGCGTCCTGAGGATGCCAATACTTTAAATGGTGATGCAGACTGATACTGCCTACAGCCGTAGCAACCTTGATTCTGGTGGACATCAAAATGCTTTCCGTGAGAGTCACCCCAGTTTACAACCTTAGGTTAGATGCTCATGGCAGAAGCTGCCCTGTATGAGGTATACTTATTCATACACATATGTTGTAGTTTTTAAACAACATACATGACAACTTATTGTTCTTATCACAACTAGACCATGATGTTTATGTTAAAACACCACATAATAAAAAAAAAACTATTCTGTTTATAGATGAGCTAACTTGTACTTAAAAGTTTGGTTTCGTACTGGACACTTAGTGTCCAGTGCTGAACTCAAAACAAGGACTTATGGTAGTCCATTGCAGTTTTTGGAATTTCGGGGAATATCCAGTAGGAGAAAGTGAGAGACAGAAAGAGTGACTCAAAAGTTTGTGTCCCGATTGTTTTCAATGGTGTCTAGATTGTGTTTCAAGTGCGAGTTGTTGTAGTTCCACTCACGTATCGGTATACGGAGGTAGAAAATAGGAACACTGTCTCTTTAAATCTTCAGTTGGTTTATTGTTACAGTGAACAAAATGATTATTTGATCCCTTGCTGATTAAGGGTAGGTTAGTTTTGACATTGAGAGACAGAATATCAGAAATAAAATCCAGAAAATCACATTGTATAAATTATATAAATTTATTTACTTCTTGCAGTTAGAAATACGTATTTGATCCCATACCAGCCTTTAAGAGTTCTGGCTCCTACAGACCAGTTAGAAGCTCCTAATCAACTCGTTACCTGCATTAAAGACAGCTGTCACCTTTATAAAAGATTCTTGTCCACAGTCTCAATTAATCAGTCAGACTCTAACCTCTACATCATAGGCAAGACTAAAGAGTTTTATAAGTATTTCAGGGACAGGATCATAGACCTGCAGAAAGCTGGAATAGGATACAAAACCATATGTAAGATTCTGTGTGAGAAGGAGACAACTGTTGGTGCAATAGTAAGAAAATGGAAGAAATACAAAATAACTGTCAATCAACATCAATCTGTGCACCATGCAAAATCTCATCTTGTGGGGTATCCTTGATCACGAGGAAGGTGAGAGATCAGCCTAAACCTTCACAGGGGGAACTTTTAAATGATTTCAAGGCAGCTGGGACCACAGACACCAGAAAACCATTGTTAGCACATTACGCTGTAAAGGTTTAAAATCCTGCAGTGCCCGCCAATGAACACCTGGATGATGCTGTGAGTGATTGGGAAAAGGTGCTGTGGTCAGATGAGACAAAAAATGAGGTCTTTGGCATTAAATCAACTTGCCGTATTTGGAGGAAGAGAAATGCTGCCAATGACCCAAAGAACATTGTCCCCACTGTGAAGCATGGAGGTGGACTACGTCACCACATCAATGAGAGAATGGATGGAGCCATGTACTGTAATATCCTGAGAGACAACCTCCTTCCCTACTCCAAAATATTAAAAATTGGTTGTGGCTGGGTCTTACAGCAAGACAATTACCCAAAACATACAGCCAAGGCAACAAAAGGAGTGGCTCAAAAAGAAGCACATTAAGGTCATGGAGTGGCCTAGCCAGTCTTCAAACCTTAATCCCATAGATCCCATTTATGGAGGGAGTTGAAGCTCTGAGCTGCCAAGCAACAATTTAAAAATCTTAATGATTTAAAGATGATCTGCAAAGTGGAGTGGACCAAAATTCCTCCTGACATGTGCAAACCTTTCATCATCAACAAAAAAATCTGACTGCTGTGCTTGCCAACAATGGTTTTGCCACCAAGCATTGTCTTGTTTGCCAGAGGAATAAAATACTTGTTTCTTACTGCAAAATTCAAATAAATTTACATAATTTATACAATGTGATTTTCTGGATTTTATTTTTGATATTCTATCTCTCAATGTTAAAATTAACCTACCCTTATAAATTATAGACTGTTCATGTCTTTGTCAGTGGGCAAACTTACAATATCAGCAAGGGATCAAATAACTTTTTCATTCACTGTATGTGGCATAAACCAACAAGAGGGGGGAAATAAATACAGCCTTTCTGGCTAAAACCGAAAAGAACAAAAAAAACTGCAACACAGTCCATATGTATGCTCATAGCACCCCACTCTGGAGCAATAAAGGTTCCGTCTCCATTCAGGACACAAAACCATTGGATAACCTCCCTCCAGTCTAGCTGAACGCAGACTGCCTCTAGAACCCAGTGATTAAGCCTCAGACCATGTGACTCTTTCCCCCATCTGACTGAACACATGACTGTGACATCACACAGGTCCTGTTAGCACACAGCAGTGCTCGGCTCTGTAGGTGGAGATGCGGTGGACATTCTCCTGCCCACTCTATGAATGGCCACTAAAACAAGCCCATAATTTAACTTTAATTTTAACCTCCCAACACGTAGTGTGCTGAAGGAAACTACTCTTTTTTTTTCACATCACTGATACCAACGTGCAGTGACACATATCTCCCCTACGGCACTACACCAGTGACTTTGTCATAGGGTACAATTCTGGTACCCAAACCAAAATTTGAAATAAAGTTCAGGTCTGGTACCGGAACCTGAACATTCCATGAGTCCACTCAACCCTAATCCTGTTGAGCATTTCACATTTCCCTCTTGACTTTAAGTTAACATCTGATTGCTATGCTTTTATCATAAAAACCGATGCAAATATACAATTTTTTCCTAAAAATATGTTTTGATCTTTTATTGATAAATTTTTTTTAATAATGAAGTATCTAATCCACATCTATAAAGATTAACCACTGTTGTAGCAAATTTTTAACAAAGACAAAAGCAATGAAAGAAAATTCAAACCTTTCTCTGTGTATGTAAGAGAATTACTTATTTTTCTCCATTGTATCTTTAATGGTGAGACCAAAACACTAACATGTCAAGATCAAAAGAAGCTTTTATTTTCTTGGCTGCACATCAAATTACAAAATTTATTTGATATCTTGTTTCAGTGGGAATTGTATATCAAAGTCTATTCGCTCTGCAAGATGTTTTACAAGTGTGAGGTTTTGTAAAAAAAAAAATAAAACAGAAACTGTTGCTTATTTTTTTCTTAAGACATATCAGGCATAAAAGAAAGTAGAGGTGGGCAAAATTATTTAAGTGGAATTAAATTCTACTTGAATTGGACAAAAATACATATTTTAGAGACAATGGTTATTTTTGTAATTTACTCTGCACAAGTTCAGAAAGATCGTGGCCAGCTTTGGCCATTATCTTTTTGAATTGTAAAAGACAGGCAAAGTAAACCCTCCTAATACTCACCTCACCATTCACCTGTCCCAGCCCCTCCACTGCCTCCAATGCCCTTTGTTCACTGTCCATTCCTCAGGGCCTCTTCTTTCCACATTCTCAAGCTAAGTTCTTCACTCAGGAACACATCTTCCTCAGAGGCTTCTAAGGTTTAATCATGGCTGCAAGTCTTGTTCTAGAGTAAAGATACCTGGCCTAAAAGGTCACAGTGTGTCATAACCTCATAATGTCATGATGTGTCCTGACCTCTGTGGCTATGTTGCGGCCAGAAACCATGTCATAGAGTGAAGACACTGATGCTCATGATGAAAGAAAGGGCCTTGAGGACTAAGTATGCGGGCTTTGGGGGCAGTGGGAGTGCCAGGACAGGAGATCGGTGAGATGAGCTTTTGCACTTAATACTAAATAAAGAGGTCACTATGTAGATACACGCACTGAAAGCCAGCAGTGTTGTTATGGCAAAAATTATTGTAAATACAACTAGTCAATCAGTTGCAAAACCTTATCCTTCTACTGTTTCTTTTTTATTCTTTCCAATGTTTTATATTTTTTCATCATATTTATTTACCTATTTATTTTTAACCCCTTCACGACAAGTTCCGTACTTTTACTGCGCATGTTGTGTCTCCCCCTTTGATGTGGGCTCCGGCGGTGAGCCCACATCAAAGTCGCAACATGTCAGCTGTTTTGTACAGCTGACATGTGCGCGCAATAGGCTATTCACCCGCCGCTATTAACCTGTTAAATGCCGCTGTCAAACGCTGACAGAGGCATTTAACCGGCGCTTCCGGCTGCGCGGCCGGAAATGAGCGCATCGCCGACCCCGTCACATGATCAAGGTCGCCAATATCTCAGGATGATAACCAGAGAGGTCCTTGAGACTTCTATGGTTACTGATGCAGGCCTGCTGTGAGCGCCCCCCTGTGGTCAGCGCTGATAGCAAGCCTGCATTTCTTATACATAGCAACGATCTGATGATTACTGCTATGTAGCAGAGCTGATCGAGTTGCGCCAGCTTCTAGCCTCCCATAGAGGCTACTGAAGCATGGCAAAAGTAAAAAAAATGTTTTTAAAAATATGAAAAAAATAAAAGAAATATTAAAGTTTAAATCACCCCCCTTTTGCCCCATCCAAAATAAAACAATAAAAAAAAAAATCAAACCTACACATATTTGGTATCGCCGCATTCAGAATCGCCCTATCCATCAATAAAAAAAGCATTAACCTGCTCGCTAAACGGCGTAGTGAAAAAAAAATTGAAAAGCCAGAATTACGTTTTTTCGGTCGCCGCGACATTGCATTAAAATGCAATAACGGGTGATCAAAAGAATGTATCTGCACAAAAGTGGTATCATTAAAAACATCATCTCAGCACGCAAAAAATAAGCACTCAACCAACCACAGATCACGAAAAATGGAGATGCTACGAGTATCGGAATATGGCGCTTTTCTCTTTTTTTTTTAGCAAAGTTTTGAATTGTTTTTCACCACTTAGATAAAAAATAACCTAGACATGTTAGGTTTCTATGAACTCATACTGACCTGGAGAATCATAATGTCTGTCATTTTTAGCATTTAGTGAAGCTCGCAAAAAAGCCAAACAAAAAACAAGTGTGGGATTGCACTTTTTTTGCAATTTCACCCCACTTGGAATTTTTTTCCCGTTTTCTAGTACAAGACATGCTAAAACCAATGATGTTGTTCAAAAGTACAAAAAATGAGCTCTCACATGGCCATATTGAGGGAAAAATTAAAAAGTTATGGCTCTGGGAAAGGGGAGTGAAAAACAAAAACGGAAAAGGGCTGCATCTTGAAGGGGTTAATATTGATGATCCCCACCCAATCAAACTTAAACTAAATATAAAGGAAACCTGTGAGGTCAGATAAAGCTTTTAAACTAAAGATATAAATCTGCAGGTTAATAGCACCAGGAAGGTGCCTGGTTGCTCTATTGAAAATGCAGCACTTAGGAAAAATAAACTTTATTCTTTCTGGGAACCTCTGGCTTTCAGTCATAAGTTCATTCAGTGTGTGGGCACAGCTGCAGTCACTGCACTTAGCAGTGTGAGCCACGACTGAGAGCATGCCAATCATGCATCAATAGAGGTCAATATACACATGGGTTGTACAGTATCTACAATAGAAAGTTAAAACAAATATTCAAAATATGAAAAATGTCCTTTTATATTAAAAGTGAAAAAACATGGCTTTTGCTAAAAAGGATTAGACCAGAAAATCATGTACGAAAAGCAAACGCCTGCAACTGGCAGCTGTATTTAAATGAAGTGTGTACACGTCTAATATTATAGTATATCAACACTATTGCATTACACCTTTCCATGTGTGCTCTGATCTCCTATCTCTAGACAGTACAAACATAACATGATACTTAGCAGGCCCTTATCTTTTATTCTGGAAGTGATAGCCCTCCAGTTTGGCTGGGCTAGGTCATGTGAACTGATTGCATCAGGATTATATGGATAAGCTTATGTGGCCATGTTTGAACTTGCATGGAACCTCAAATTTCAGGAAATTCGACTCAAACTCAATGCTCAGCAGATCGATCCTCAAACCTGAGTGAAGCAGTTTGAAGAAGACGTGTGCACTGGGAAAAGTAAAAATGAGAGCAAAGGACGATATGCTACCAGAGCAGAGGGACAGTTGGTCAGTATTCGGATTTTTTTAACCTTTTTCAGGACCACGATGATTTAACAAAAAGGTGATAAGTTGGCCTCTTTTTTGCTAAATTCACGCATAGCAAATTGGAAAAAAAAATTAATTTTGGAGAACAAGTTTTATAAAATTTGTCAAAAATTCAACTTCACTCTGACACATTTATTTTCTCTAATGTAATCAATACATTTGTTGCATGTGTACTATTGCAAATATAGTGAAATATTTTTACCAGGGCCTTAGCAACAAGATTTTCAAATAAAAAATGTTTTTCTTTGTGTAAATTCTTTTTACACAATTTCTGAATAAAAAAACCTATATTTAGCAAGATGCATTATTTGAAAAATTGTATATCTATTATATGCACATGTCCCTGCTTTCTTGTGTCACCTTGCCTAGATTTGCAGCTCACTCAAGTAAAACCACTTTACCTTCTCTTCACAATTCCATTTCTTCTGCTTGTTATGTGGAATATTTTCCTGTTTTGATCTGACTTGATTCATCTGAAGCTATTGCCACGGTAGAACACTCTGTTCATTTTCTCTTTTATCCCTGTGTACTCCTGGCTTTGCCCACATAAAGTTTCATTCATAGATTGTATTGAAGATTATTATGTTAGGGGCTTAGGATGAAAACTTTATCTATAGTAGATGTTTTTCAGCTTGTAGCCTATGCGGTCTTCTAGTACGCTGACTAAAATCATTGACATCATATAAATACAAGTATATGTAATATTTTCATTAATTGTAACTATTACTTTTCATTCATATACACATATTTTGTTTGTCAACTTAATTTTTTTTTCATTCCATTCTTTTAGTTGTGCCGTGTGAACCTCTAATGTTTTGACCGGGAATCAGTTTGCCTATATATTCCTCAATGGAGCTCTCAATTAAAACCTATGAGAACTCAATTTTGCACTCAAACCAGTTCTCACTAAATCTCTATAGGAGTCTGAAAGTCTGAAAGTAAGACACTGAAAGACCATAAGGATAAAATGATTTTTCAAGACATACTTGTTTAACAATAATTTAATACAAATGGTTGCAATGTCAGAAATGAGCCTCATAGGTGAATGCTTGCACATTAATTCATCTGCACTGTTAACATGTATTTTAAGTCCAAAATTATGTATTAAAGAGGAACTACTAGTTTTAATTTGTTTAAAGAACAGTACAAAAAGTGATGTAAATACTGTATAGAAAAATGTGGATAAATTGTCTCCCATATCCATATTGAATATTTTGAAAAAATCTACTATATAATTGTCCAAGGGTCACTTCCGTCTGTCCTTCTGTCTGTCTGTCACGGATATTCATTCGCTGATTGGTCTTGCCAGCTGCCTGTTATGGCTGCCGCGACCAATCAGCGACGGACACAGTCCGTAAGAAAATGGCCGCTCCTTACTCCTCGCAGTCAGTGTCTGGCAACCACATACTCCCCTCCGGTCACCGCTAACACAGGGTTAATGCCGCTATTAACCCTGTGTGTCCCCAACTTTTTACTATTGACGCTGCCCATGCGGCATCAATAGTAAAAAATGTAATGTTAAAAATAATAATAGAAAAAAACCTGCTATACTCACCCTCCGTAGTCCGCTGAGCCGCTCGCGTCGGCCGCCATCTTCTGTTGCAGGTTACGGTGGCAAAGATGATATGGGAGAAGGACCTGCCATGATGTCACGGTCATGTGACCGCGACGTCAACACAGGTCCTGCGCTCATACCAACCCTGGGACCGGAAGCTGCTGTGGACTACAAGGGGCCCTTGGAAAGGTGAGTATATGTTTATTTTTTTATTTTTTAACCTGTGACAAACGTGGCTGGGCAATATACTACATAGCTGGGCAATATACTATGTGACTGGCCAATATAATATGTGGCTCTGTGCTGTATACTACGTCACTCTGCAATATACTACGTGGCTCTGTGCTGTATACTACATCACTGGGCAATATACTACGTGGCTGCGCAATATACTACTGACAGAAAAAAGACTGGCACATCCAAACTAGTGTGAATAGGTGCATACCAGAAGCAGCTGCCTCCACATATAATATACAAAAAAAGGTTGCACTCTATCGTGCCAAAACACGTCAAATATGAAATACATGAAATTTGAATAGCAAAATTGCTTTTTGAACATTAGGAAAAAAAATATATATATACTACGTCACTAGGCAATATACTACATAACTGGGCAATATACTACATTACTGGGCAATATACTACGTCACTGGGCAATATACTATGTGGCTGGACAATATACTACGTGGTTGGGCAATATACTACGTGACTGGGCAACATACTATGTGACTGGGCAATATACTACGTGACTGGGCAATATACTACATGGCTGGGCAATATACTACATGTCTGGGCAATATACTACGTGACTGGGCAATATACTACGTGGCTGGGCAATATGCTACGTAGCTGGGCAGTATACTACATGACTGGGCAATATACTACGTGTCTGGACAATATACTACGTGACTGGGCAATATACTATGTGACTGTGCAATATACTACGTGGCTGGGCAATATACTACGTGGCTGGGCAATATACTACGTGGTTGGGCAATATACTACGTGGACATGCATATTCTAGAATACCCGATGCATTAGAATCAGGCCACCATCTAGTGTAAAATAAAATACATGATAAAAGGATGCACATCCATATGATTTTTTAAAGAATGCAATTATTTTGCATATTATATGTTCTAACCAATTAACAAAAATACAATAGATGGTACTTATTGTAACTTACATGGATATAAGGCAAATACTTGCTGCATATGTAGCATTCAGAGTTGGTATCTCCAGTGAATGCTATAAGACCATCTGGGGCAAATCCATAGAGAAAGCTACATCAGTTGTAGACACAACTATTATTTCATGGAGGTATCATGGAAAAAAAGTTGTGCCTCCAGCTGATCCTTGACTTCATTACCATGACAGGCATTTATAATGCAAGCTACAGAACTGCAGCCACAGTCCTTGAGGAAGCCAGTTTAATGGTGACACACATTGGGCATACTCGGTGCCCTTTTCTACCCCGCCACCCACACTCCCAGCACAGCCTCTACTGCCTCACGGACCCCACAGGTCATGTTCTCAGGATGTCCTTAGTATTGTACAGGTGATGGAAGTTTCATCAAGCCCTCAGGAATTCTCTCACCTGTGCAACACTATGGAAATCCTGAAAACATGACCTGTGGGGTCCGTGAGGACTGGAGTTTGGGAAACACTGCTCTACAGTAATTCCCAGGCACTGTTTCCCATACAGGTAGCATTGCACATCAGGGTCCATATTTGGGCCCTGCTACCTTGGCCACCCTTCCCACTTTGGGCATGCTTTTTTATTCTTGACCTTATCTAAATTTTTGCTTCATTTAGCCAAATAGAAGCTTCTCTAACCCTCTTTTCTGGCTGTTATGATTGGTCTGCATAGGAGCATTTTATTAAAATATATGTTATTTTTTCTTTGTGCTCACCACTGCTGGCTTTATTGAATTTACACATTTCTTATGCTGTTTACAGTTATGTTTAGTTACTGTATCAATAACATTTTCAATCATTGAAGTTATATTGGTGGTGAGGTAGGGCATAGCCCTATTAAGGGCTTAAATAGTTTGTTTTTAACAATTTTAGTTTTTGTAGTGCTGTATTGTGAATAAAGATATGTTGTAATTCATTTCAGTGATCACTGTGTTATACATGCTTCTTTTCGTCTTCACAATTGATTCAATTTCCGGCTTGTAACAAGTGATCCTTCTATTTTGAATAAACATGTTGTAATTTATTTCCAGTGATCCCTGTGTTATACATGCTTCTTTTCTTTTATGCAATTGATTCCATTTTTGGCATGTAACAGGTGAGCCTCCTAGCTTGGTGGTGCCTTCTATCTTCTTGTTTGTTGGAAAAGAAGTTACAGTGCACACATGCACCTGTTCCGATGTTTTAGGGGTTGCCCCCTTTTTAACTATTTAAATTTGTTTATATAAATCAATAGTATGACTGAAAATAAGTTTGTCATATATCTTATTAGAGAAATATGATTATTTTTCCTTCTGAGCTGATTATACAGTATCAAAATTCTCAATTGACTGGTGAAATCTGTCTACTTATTTATTTCCCCCCATTACTGATATAACATTTGGTGCTCATAAAGTTCTGTGGAAAACTGTAAAAATCATTTCTGGAGTACATGAAGCAGAATGTCTGTGTCTGCCTCTAGCTCCTCCCCCATATATTTAACAGCACATGATGGCTGATTTATTCAACCATCATGTGCCCACTGTCAATCTCTGATAGTAGCATTTAACAGGTGCTGGCAGGGGTGCACGTGATTTCACCTGCCCATTGGTGCGCCCGTGACGTGATCGCTGGATGCCAGTGGGTTGCCATAAATCAAAGGACCTGCCAAAGACCACTGTGCCTGTCATTATGAGCCTCCTGTAAAAGTCAGCAATCAACTAGTGTTCATAGGTGTTTAGAATTTTCTCTATGTATAGCACCAAGCAATCAGACGAGAGCAGCATCAAGTCCCCTAAAGAAACTAATGAATACCATTAAAAGTAAAAAATAACATTTAAAAATATGAAAAAAACCCATAAAAGTTAAAACCACCCCCCTTTTGCCCCATTAAAATTAAAATTATGCTTTCTTATATACTGGGTAAATATGTCATTATATGTCTCTCTATGCAAACGATCCGAAGGGTCTTATATATATTTATATATATGCTGGGAAGCGAGGAGCTCGCCTCTGACCATGTGCAGCCCCGCTACCTCACCTAGGGTTTGCAGTGTAATTGCTGCTTTAGACAATTGTCTACATTAGAAACCTTCTGGGGTTATTACTCTGACGATAACCCCTTATTTTCTCTCTGCCTTTCATTTCTATATCTTTCCTTCATCTTCTCTAATTCTTCTGACGACCTCTGTGGACGTCGGGGTTAACATTCTGCACATATAATGCAAGGAGTCTTAATAAACCTGAGAAATGGAGACAAGTACTATATCGCTTTCATAAGAAACAAATAAATGTAGTTATGTTTCAGGAGACCCACTTCTTAGCCACCAATGTACCTAAGTGTGTCTCTAAATTCTACCCAGTCTGGTATTACTATCCTCATACTTCTCGTACGGTTTGTGGGGTTTCGATCGCAGTCCACAAGACACTTCAACCTAAGGTAACTGACACAAAGATAAACCCAGAAGGGAGATATATCTTCCTTAAGCTTACGTTCTTGAACTCTACATATACGTTTGCTAATATATATTTTCCGAACCAGGGTCAAGTGAGTTTTGGTTCTGGGGTCCTGTGACTGCTGACTGAATTTGCAGATGGCTCTAACATCATTTTGGGAGGAGATTTCAACCTCTCTCTGGACCCTTCATTGGATTCGTCTTTGGGTAGGTCCTCTATCTCCCTTCCGCCACTGCGTAAATTAAATAAGGATCTTCTGGCTCTTGGCCTGGTGGACATGTGGCGGGTGCTTCATCCGGGGATCAGGGACTGTAGCTATCATTCATTCTCACATAACAGCTATTCTAGGTTGGATCATATAATCCTCTCACACGCTCTGTTAGACAATAACCCAGGCTACTCTATAGATACCATCCTATGGTCAGATCATGTCCCGGTATATGGAAAGTTGGAGATACATGAAGATAGAAGGGGTGGGGGATATAAATGGAGACATGAATGACAATCTTCTAAAGGATGAATTATGTATGGCGGACAATAAGAGGGTGGTTAATAATTTCTCAGTGGACCATTCTAATGACCCCACACTGGAACCCATTAAATGGGAAGCCCTAAAATGTAAATTTAGGGGAATTTTCATAGCTCATGGTTCTAGACTCAAGAAAGAAAGGGCCCAAACCTTAAAGATACTCTCGTCTTGCTGGGTACCAAAGAAGCAGCCAATAAGGCGGCCTCCAATGATATACTTAAAGCAGAAATCTTGTCTCTAAGACAACAAGCTCTTTCTATTTTGAAACAAAATACTTTATGTATGAGGGACAGGATGCGTAAAAATTATTTTGAATTTGGGAACAAACGTGGACGCTTACTGGCAAGATCGCTCCATCCTAGACTTGCTCAGACGCCAATTCTCAATATAAATTCTTCATCTGGGACTTTGGTTCACTCTACATCTGAAATTTTAGAGGAATTCAGAACATACTATGCTGGTTTATATAATTTACCCCAGCAGGGCAATATTCCTACCTCAACCACAAAACAGAAAATAGTGGAGTATTTAAATAGTTATTCTCCGAGTGCTCTTCAAGAGGAGGTGGCTCATTCATTAGAACAAGACTTCTCTGATGTGGAGTTAAAAGAGACTATTCAGAACTTAAAAGTAGGGAAAAGTCCGGGACCTGATGAGTTTACACCCAGGTTCTATAGAACATGTCAGGAATTATGCTCCCCGTTAATGTTGAAAGCTTTCAACACAATATCTCAGACTTGCCATTTCCCATTTCACTCCACACAGGCACATATTACAGTGATACCTAAAGAAGGTAAAGACCCCTCGTTATATTCTAGTTTTCACCAGATATCTTTGATCAATGTTGATATCAAGCTATATTCCAAGACTAGCTGAAGAGCCCGGCGTTGCCTGGGCATAGTAAATATCTGTGGTTAGTTATAGCACCTCACTTCTCTTATTTTCCCATCACGCCTCTCATTTTCCCAATCACATCTTTCATTTTCCCCCTCACATCTCTCATTTTCTCCCTCACACCTCTCATTTTCTCCCTCACTCCTCTCATTTCCCCCTAACACTTGTCATTTCAACCTCACATCCGTCATTTTCTGATCACTCCACTATTTTTCCTCACTTCTCTCATTTTGAACTCACACCTTTTCATTTTCACCTCATCACCTCAGTATATACATGTTTGTCATCTCCCTTATATATAGTATACATCTGTATGTCATCTCCTGTATATAGTATATACCTGTATGTCATCTCCCCTGTATATAGTATATACCTGCTGTGTGTCATCTCCCCTATATATAGTATATACCTGAATGTAATCTCCTTCTATATATAGTATATACCTGTATGTCATCTCCTCCTGTATATAGTATATACCTGTGTGTCATCTCCCCTGTATATCGTATATATCTGAGTGTCATCTCCTCCTGCATATAGTATATACCTGCATGTCATCTTCTATATATAGCATATACCTGTATGTCATCTCCTCCTGTATATAGTATATACCTGTGTGTCATCTCCCCTGTATAGAGTATATATCTGAATGTCATCTCCTCCTGCATATAGTATATACCTGCATGTCATCTTCTATATATAGCATATACCTGTATGTCATCTCCTCCTGTATATAGTATATACCTGTATGTCATCTCCTCCTGTATATATATGTACCTATATGTCATCTCCTCCTCTATATAGTATATACCTGTGTGTCATATCTCCTGTATATAGTATATATCTGTGTGTCATCTCCCCTGTATATAGTATATACCTGTGTATCATCTCCTCCTGTATTAGACCTCGTTCACACGTTATTTGCTCAGTATTTTTACCTCAGTATTTGTAAGCTAAATTGGCAGCCTGATAAATCCCCAGCCAACAGGAAGCCCTCCCCCTGGCAGTATATATTAGCTCACACATACACATAATAGACAGGTCATGTGACTGACAGCTGCCGTATTTCCTATATGGTGAAATTGTTGTAGTGTGTCTGCTTATTAATCAGATTTTTATTTTTGAAGGATAATACCAGACTTGTGTGTGCTTTAGGGCGAGTTTCGTTTGTCAAGTTGTGTGTGTTGAGTTGCGTGTGGCGACATGCATGTAGCGACTTTTGTGAGATGAGTTTTGTGTAGCAACATGCGTGTAGCAACTTTTTGTGTGTCGAGTTACATGTGACAGGTTAGTGTAGCAAGTTGTGTGCAGCAAGTTTTGCGCATGGCGAGTTTTGCGCGTTGCGAGTATTATGTGTGGTGCCTTTTGAGTATGTGCAAGTTTTGTGTGAGGCAACTTTTGCATGTGTTGCAACTTTTGTGCATGTGGCAATTTTTCCGCGTGTGCAAGTTTTGCGTGTGGCGAGTTTTTCATGAGGAGAATTTTGCACTTGTGGCGAGTTTTGCAAGAGCCTAGTTTTTGCATGTGGCGAGTTCTGCGCGTGGCGAGTTTTGAGTGGCGACTTTTGTGTTTTGACTTTTATGTGGCGAGGTTGGTGTATTTGTGGTGAAATGTGTGCTGAGGGTAATATGTGTTCAAGCACGTGGTAGTGTGTGGCGCATTTTGTGTGTGTTCATATCCCCGTGTGTGGTGAGTATCCCATGTCGAGGCCCCACCTTAGCAACTGTACGGTATATACTCTTTGGCGCCATCGCTCTCATTCTTTAAGTCCCCCTTGTTCACATCTGGCAGCTGTCAATTTGCCTCCTACACTTTTCCTTTCATTTTTTCCCATTATGTAGATAGGGGCAAAATTGTTTGGTGAATTGGAAAGCGCGGGGTTAAAATTTCACCTCACAACATAGCCTATGACGCTCTCGGGGTCCAGACGTGTGACTGTGCAAAATTTTGTTGCTGTAGCTGCGACGCTTCCAACACTTCTCCTTTCACTTTTTTCCCCATTATGTAGATAGGGGAAAAATTGTTTGGTGAATTGGAACGCGCGGGGTTAATATTTCACCTCACAACATAGCCTATGACGCTCTCGGGGTCCAGACGTGTGACTGTGCAAAATGTTGTTGCTGTAGCTGCGACGCTTCCAACACTTCTCCTTTCACTTTTTTCCCCATTATGTAGATAGGGGCAAAATTGTTTGGTGAATTGGAACGCGCGGGGTTAAAATTTTGCCTCACAACATAGCCTATGACGCTCTCAGGGTCCAGACGTGTGACTGTGCAAAATTTTGTTGCTGTAGCTGCGACGCTTCCAACACTTTTCCTTTCACTTTTTTCCCCATTATGTAGATAGGGGCAAAATTGTTTGGTGAATTGGAACGCGCGGGGTTAAAATTTCGCCTCACAATATAGCCTATGACGCTCTCAGGGTCCAGACGTGTGACTGTGCAAAATTTTGTGGCTGTAGCTGTGACGGTGCAGATGCCAATCCCGGACATACACACATACACACACACACACACACATTCAGCTTTATATAGTAGATGATAGCTTTAAGATTAACCCCAATATTCCAAATATAATCCATAGAGAACAAGTGGGGTTTGTACCAGGCAGAGAAGCAAGTGACAATACTATAAAAACTATGTCACTGATCTCGAGGTCATCTGGGACTTTGGTTCACTCTACATCTGAAATTTTAGAGGAATTCAGAACATACTATGCTGGTTTATATAATTTACCCCAGCAGGGCAATATTCCTACCTCAACCACAAAACAGAAAATAGTGGAGTATTTAAATAGTTATTCTCCGAGTGCTCTTCAAGAGGAGGTGGCTCATTCATTAGAACAAGACTTCTCTGATGTGGAATTAAAAGAGACTATTCAGAACTTAAAAGTAGGGAAAAGTCCGGAACCTGATGGGTTTACACCCAGGTTCTATAGAACATGTCAGGAATTATCCTCCCCGTTAATGTTGAAAGCTTTCAACACAATATCTCAGACCTGCCATTTCCCATTTCACTCCACACAGGCACATATTACAGTGATACCTAAAGAAGGTAAAGACCCCTCGTTATATTCTAGTTTTCACCCGATATCTTTGATCAATGTTGATATCAAGCTATATTCCAAGATGATAGCTTTCAGATTAATCCCAATATTCCAAATATAATCCATAGAGAACAAGTGGGGTTTGTACCGGGCAGAGAATCAAGTGACAATACTGTAAAAACTATGTCACTGATCTCGAGGTCCAGAATTAGGAAGATTCCGTTATGCCTACTCTTGGTAGACACCGAGAAGGCATTTGACAGGGTGAACTGGAGTTTCATGGAGGCCACGTTGGGGGCAATTGGTATACAGCAAAGAACGAGACATTGAATTATGGCCCTATATTATGATCCTTCTGCTAGGGTAAGGATAAATGGTCACCTTTCGACCCCATTTCCCCATAAGGAATGGGACTAGACAGGGCTGTCCGTTATCTCCATATCTATATATCTTAGTAATGGAATCATTAGGCATGCAGAACATAAGTTAGCCTTATTCTCGGACGACATTTTGATGTATATTACCTCTCCCAAAGTCAGTCTTCCATCTATATTGAAAGAATTTGACAAGTTCAGTAGATTGAGCAACTTTAAGGTGAATCTCCAGAAATCAGAATTACTCAACATCACTTTATCTGCATATGAAGTAGATCAGCTTAAGTCTGACTTTTCATTCCGATGGAGTCAACATCATATCAAATATTTGGGTATTAGTATCCCTGCAGATACTCAGAAAATATTCAATCTCAATTTCCCCCCTCTTAAACGAACTTTGGAAAAGGAGATTGAAATTTGGATACAGCAGGGTAGAAATGGTGCTAAATTAAATAAAATTTAACTTTTAATATTAGTATTTTAAAATCAGTATAGACAAGAACAGCAACACAAAAATACCGCACACCACCAAAGGTAGTATAAAAACACCCACAGAACCAAATCACCTTTAGGGTGTATAAACAACAGTTCACTCGGATAAATTAACAAGTCTCAATCTCTCAGCCTGTAAATCCTAATAATCCGAGCACGGCGAGCAGTAACAACAATACAGCAGTGTCCTTAGGCCTCATACGATTGGTATCAGTAACCTTAAAAACAGAGAGTCTAACTGTACCATATCAATATCATATATCGTGTAGCTGCCATAATATTAGAAAAGACATCTGTATGTCATCTCCTGTATATAGTATACACCTGTATGTCATCGACCCTGTATATAGTATATACCTGCTGTGTGTCATCTCCCCTATATATAGTATATACCTGAATGTCATCTCCTTCTATATATAGTATATACCTGTATGTCATCTCCTCCTGTATATAGTATATACCTGTGTGTCATCTCCCCTGTATATAGTATATATCTGAGTGTCATCTCCTCTTGCATATAGTATATACCTGCATGTCATCTTCTATATATAGCATATACCTGTATGTCATCTCCTCCTGTATATAGTATATACCTGCGTGTCATCTCCCCTGTATATAGTATATATCTGAGTGTCATCTCCTCCTGCATATAGTATATACCTGCATGTCATCTTCTATATATAGCATATACCTGTATGTCATCTCCTCCTGTATATAGTATATACCTGTATGTCATCTCCTCCTGTATATATATGTACCTATATGTCATCTCCTCCTCTATATAATATATACCTGTGTGTCATCTCTCCTGTATATAGTATATATCTGTGTGTCATCTCCCCTGTATATAGTATATACCTGTGTGTCATCTCCTCCTGTATTAGACCTCGTTCACACGTTATTTGCTCAGTATTTTTACCTCAGTATTTGTAAGCTAAATTGGCAGCCTGATAAATCCCCAGCCAACAGGAAGCCCTCCCCCTGGCAGTATATATTAGCTCACACATACACATAATAGACAAGTCATGTGACTGACAGCTGCCGTATTTCCTATATGGTGCAATTGTTGTAGTTTGTCTGCTTATTAATCAGATTTTTATTTTTGAAGGATAATACCAGACTTGTGTGTGTTTTAGGGCAAGTTTCGTTTGTCAAGTTGTCTGTGTTGAGTTGCGTGTGGCGACATGCATGTAGCGACTTTTGTGAGATGAGTTTTGTGTAGCAACATGCGTGTAGCAACTTTTTGTGTGTCAAGTTGCATGTGACAGGTTAGTGTAGCAAGTTGTGTGCAGCAAGTTTTGCGCATGGCGAGTTTTGCGCGTTGCGAGTATTATGTGTGGTGCCTTTTGAGTATGTGCAAGTTTTGTGTGAGGCAACTTTTGCATGTGTTGCAACTTTTGTGCATGTGGCAATTTTTCCGCGTGTGCAAGCTTTGCGTGTGGCGAGTTTTTCATGAGGAGAATTTTGCACTTGTGGCGAGTTTTGCAAGAGCCTAGTTTTTGCATGTGGCGAGTTCTGCGCGTGGCGAGTTTTGAGTGGCGACTTTTGTGTTTTGACTTTTATGTGGCGAGGTTGTGAAATGTGTGCTGAGGGTAATATGTGTTCAAGCACGTGATAGTGTGTGGCGCATTTTGTGTGTGTTCATATCCACGTGTGTGGTGAGTATCCCATGTCGAGGCCCCACCTTAGCAACTGTACGGTATATACTCTTTGGCGCCATCGCTCTCATTCTTTAAGTCCCCCTTGTTCACATCTGACAGCTGTCAATTTGCCTCCTACACTTTTCCTTTCATTTTTTCCCATTATGTAGATAGGGGCAAAATTGGTGAATTGGAAAGCGCGGGGTTAAAATTTCACCTCACAACATAGCCTATGACGCTCTCGGGGTCCAGACGTGTGACTGTGCAAAATTTTGTTGCTGTAGCTGCGACGCCTCCAACACTTTTCCTTTCACTTTTTTCCCCATTATGTAGATAGGGGCAAAATTGTTTGGTGAATTGGAAAGCGCGGGGTTAATATTTCACCTCACAACATAGCCTATGACGCTCTCGGGGTCCAGACGTGTGACTGTGCAAAATTTTGTTGCTGTAGCTGCGACGCTTCCAACACTTTTCCTTTCACTTTTTTCCCCATTATGTAGATAGGGGCAAAATTGTTTGGTGAATTGGAACGCGCAGGGTTAAAATTTCGCCTCACAATATAGCCTATGACGCTCTCGGGGTCCAGATATGTGACTGTGCCAAATTTTGTTGCTGTAGCTGCGACGCCTCCAACACTTTTCCTTTCACTTTTTCCCCATTATGTAGATAGGGGCAAAATTGTTTGGTGAATTGGAACGCGCGGGGTTAAAATTTCACCTCACAACGTAGCCTATGACGCTCTCAGGGTCCAGACGTGTGAATGTGCAAAATTTTGTTTCTGTAGCTGCGACGCCTCCAACACTTTTCCTTTGACTTTTTTCCCCATTATGTAGATAGGGGCAAAATTGTTTGGTGAATTGGAAAGCGCGGGGTTAATATTTCACCTCACAACATAGCCTATGACGCTCTCGGGGTCCAGACGTGTGACTGTGCAAAATTTTGTTGCTGTAGCTGCGACGCTTCCAACACTTTTCCTTTCACATTTTTCTCCATTATGTAGATAGGGGAAAAAATTGTTTGGTGAATTGGAACGCGCGGGGTTAAAATTTCACCTCACAATATAGCCTATGACGCTCTTGGGGTCCAGACGTGTGACTGTGCAAAATTTTGTTGCTGTAGCTGCGACGCTTCCAACACTTTTCCTTTCACTTTTTTCCCCATTATGTAGATAGGGGCAAAATTGTTTGGTGATTGGAACGCGTGGGGTTAAAATTTCGCCTCACAATATAGCCTATGACGCTCTCGGGGTCCAGACGTGTGACTGTGCAAAATTTTGTTGCTGTAGCTGCGACGCTTCCAACACTTTTCCTTTCACTTTTTTCCCCATTATGTAGATAGGGGCAAAATTGTTTGGTGAATTGGAACGCACGGGGTTAAAATTTCGCCTCACAATATAGCCTATGACGCTCTTGGGGTCCAGACGTGTGACTGTGCAAAATTTTGTGGCTGTAGCTGCGACGGTGCAGATGCCAATCCCGGACATACACACATACACACACACACACATTCAGCTTTATATAGTAGACTAGCTGAAGAGCCCGGCGTTGCCTGGGCATAGTAAATATCTGTGTTTAGTTATAGCACCTCAGTTCTCTTATTTTCCCATCACGCCTCTCATTTTCCCAATCACATCTTTCATTTTCCCCCTCATATCTCTCATTTTCTCCCTTACACCTCTCATTTTCTCCCTCACTCCTCTAATTCCCCCCTAACACTTGTCATTTCGACCTCACATCTGTCATTTTCCGATCACTCCACTATTTTCCCTCACTCCTTTTTCGACCCCACATCTGTCATTTTCCGATCACTCCACTATTTTCCCTCACTCCTCTCATTTTGCACTCACACCTTTTCATTTTCACCTCAGTATATCCATGTTTGTCATCTCCCTTATATATAGTATACACCTGTATGTCATCTCCTGTATATAGTATATACCTGTGTGTTATCTCCTCCTGTATATAGTATGTACCTGTATGTCATCTCCTCTATATAGTATATACCTGTGTGTCATCTCTCCTGTATATAGTATATACCTGTGTGTCATCTCCTCCTGTATTAGACCTCGTTCACACATTATTTGCTCAGTATTTTTACCTCAGTATTTGTAAGCTAAATTGGCAGCCTGATAAATCCCCAGCCAACAGGAAGCCCTCCCCCTGGCAGTATATATTAGCTCACACATACACATAATAGACAGGTCATGTGACTGACAGCTGCCGTATTTCCTATATGGTACATTTGTTGCTCTTGTAGTTTGTCTGCTTATTAATCTAATTTTTATTTTTGAAGGATAATACCAGACTTGTGTGTGTTTTAGGGCGAGTTTCGTTTGTCAAGTTGTGTGTGTTGAGTTGCGTGTGGCGACATGCATGTAGCGACTTTTGTGAGATGAGTTTTGTGTGGCAACATGCATGTAGCAACTTTTTGTGTGTCGAGTTGCATGTGACAGGTTAGTGTAGCAAGTTGTGTGCAGCAAGTTTTGCGCATGGCGAGTTTTGCGCATGGCGAGTTTCATGTGTGGTGCCTTTTGAGTATGTGCAAGTTGTGTGTGAGGCAACTTTTGCATGTGCTGCAACTTTTGTACATGTGGCAATTTTTCCGCGTGTGCAAGTTTTGCGTGTGGCGAGTTTTCCATGAGGTGAGTTTTGCACTTGTGGCGAGTTTTGCGTGAGCCTAGTTTTTGCATGTGGCGAGTTTTGCGCGTGGCGAGTTTTGAGCGGCGACTTTTGTGTTTCGACTTTTATGTGGCGAGGTTGGTGTATGTGTGGTGAAATGTGTGCTGAGGGTGGTATATGTGTTCAAGCACGTGGTAGTGTGTGGCGCATTTTGTGTGTGTCCATATCCCCGTGTGTGGTGAGTATCCCATGTCGGGGCCCCACCTTAGCAACTGTACGGTATATACTCTTTGGCGCCATCGCTCTCACTCTTTAAGTCCCCCTTGTTCACATCTGGCAGCTGTCAATTTGCCTCCAACACTTTTCCTTTCACTTTTTCCCCATTATGTAGATAGGGGCAAAATTGTTTGGTGAATTAGAAAGCGTGGGGTTAAAATTTCGCCTCACAACATAGCCTATGATGCTCTCAGGGACCAGACGTGTGACTGTGCAAAATTTTGTGGCTGTGGCTGCGACGCCTCCAACACTTTTCCTTTCACTTTTTTCCCCATTATGTAGATAGGGGCAAAATTATTTGGTGAATTGGAAAGCGCGGGGTTAAAATTTCACCTCACAACATAGCCTATGACGCTCTCAGGGTCCAGACGTGTGACTGTGCAAAATTTTGTGGCTGTAGCTACGACGCCTCCAACACTTTTCCTTTCACTTTTTTCCCCATTACGTAGATAGGGGCAAAATTGTTTGGTGAATTGGAACGCGCGGGGTTAAAATTTCGCCTCACAACCTAGCCTATGATGCTCTCGGGGTCCAGACGTGTGACTGTGCAAAATTTTGTGGCTGTAGCTGCGACGGTGCAGATGCCAATCCCGGACATACATACATACATATATACACACACACACACATTCAGCTTTATATAGTAGATAGTACTGGCTTGGAGACGTTACGCAAAACGTTTCTCGTTAGCAATAATACCGGGACCACTGACTCCTTTAATAGATAATCCCCCGCTCCATATGGTGCTACAAGGATCAACTCCTATCATACCCCCGTCACTCAGGGAGTAATACCACGAATGAAAGATGTGATTGACCAGTGGGGTATTAGATCCATGGGGGATATTTTGGGAGATACACCGCTGCATGTGCCAAATTCTTTTGGGTGCCTATGCTTTCTCCCACAGGACCCGACACACGCTGTATCCCTGGTCTATGGTCTGATAGTGTCAGAGGGGATGGGAGATGGGCCACTCAAATGTATGGTCCAGTGGCAAAAGGAGTTAAATAAAGAAATTACGGATGAGATGTGGTCTAAATCATTTGCTCTCACACATGGGATGTCAGTTTCTTGCAGGATCCAGGAGCAAAACTGCAAAATTTTGATGCACTGGTACAGAACACCTGTTAAAGTACATGAGATGTACCCAATGGTTTCAGATATGTGCTGGAGGTACAATACCACAATTGGATCAATACTACATGTGTGGTGGGACTGTTCGGGGATTAGATTTTTATGGAATGAAATATTACAGCTATATAACCATATTACCAAAACTCATGTGGAGGCATCCCCAGAAATAGCATTGTTGTCCATTTTCCCAGGCACTATTTCGATAATCAAGAAAGATTTGTTACCATTTTTTGTAATAGCAATGCATCAAATTATACCTAGACCCTGGAGATCTACGGTTTTGCCAAAAAAAAAAAGATTGAGTGGAGGCGATGAATGTTTTGCAGCACATGGAGGAGATTAAGGCATTTGATGACAAGGCATGTACCAGGTGGTTTGCAATGTGGTACCCATGGATTCAATTCAAAGAATCAATATTTTCATACTTGGTTAATGTAAGGTGTCTGTTCTTGGATCCCTAAATAAACAGGGTAGTTGGGATGTGTGATCCGCTTTCTTTCTTTTTTCTCTCTTTCTCTCTCTTACTTATGTCTTTTACTTCCTGCTTTGCTTTTATGTCTTTTTCATTGAATTTCTTAATATTAACCTCTTTCCCATAGCATCTAAGAATTATAAACATGTTACATGCTATAACATAGACACAGTTGGTTCATCATATTAATGTTTGAAATGGCATTTGAAAAGGGGAAAGGATTTGATTAAATCTGTTTTTGGCTTTTTCGTTTGATAGGCATTGATTTAGATGTTACCAAAAATATCCAAATGGTTTAATAAAAATATATTGAATGCTAAAATTAAAATTATGAAGCAAAATATGCATAGTATTTTGGTAGTTGGTATTGATGTTTTTGTAAAAGTTCGATCTATTAAAATATAGAATAAACTAATCAGATCGGTAAGCGGTGTAATGAGAAAAATAAATTAAAGGGCAGAAATACTTTTTTGGGACATCACAACATTGAAATAAAATTCACTAAGAGGCAATCAAAACATCGTATTTACCCCAAAATTACGTAAGTAAAAACGTCTGCTCACGGTGCAGAAAATAAGCCCTCACACAGCCTGATATACAATATATACTCGTGTATAAGCCGATTTTTTTCAGCACTTTTTTGTGCTTAAAATGCCCCCATGGCTTATACATGAGTCATTGTCCCAGTTAATGATGGGGGGGGGGGGTCTCAGGAGGCAGGAGCAGTGGCTGTGGCTAAAGCCTGTGCCTGCTGCTAAAGATAAATGAATATTCACTGCACTGGCAAAGAATAATAATTTCTCTTATAGAGCACAGTTACAGTTGCAGCCACAAGCTTCCAGCAGCAGCCGGACTATCATGGGTACCCAGTCATTAAGGTAATGAAGATTCACCTCTCTCCACTCTCATAGTCATGGAGAGAGGTGAACATTCATTACTTTAATAAATAGGGACACGTGATCGCTCAGCCCCAAGAGCTGCTGGCACCAGAATAAGATGCTGAGAGGGTGTGCAGGGAAGGTAAGCAGGATGTTTTTTTTATGCTTTTATCATGGGGGGCATACGTACAACAATGGGGATGAGGAACCATCCAGACAAGGATGGGAGTAAGGAGCCATGCATAAAAGGATGGGAATAATGAGTCATGTATGCAAGGATGGGAATAAGGAGCCATGCATGCAATAATAGGAATAAGGAGCCATGCATACAAGGATGGGAATAAGGAGCCATGCATGCAAGAATGGGGATGAGGAACCATGTATAATCAGGTTGGCTTAATCATGAGTATATACGGTACTGAAAAACTAACATTTTTCAATTCTCAGAACATGGCGATACCAGAAATTTTGTTTTTACAAATTTTCAATTTTTTTTCACCACTGCATACAGGTGCTTCTCACAAAATTAGAAAAAACAACAAAAAGTTAATTACAAAGTCATTACAAAGAGAGTGATCTATTTCAAGTGTTTATTTCTGATAATGTTGATGATGATGACTTACAGCAATAAAAACCCAAAAGTCATTATCTCAGTAAATTAGAATAATCAACTAAAACACCTGCAAAAGATTCCAAAGCATTTAAAAAGGTCCCTTAGTCTGTTTCAGTAGGCTCCACAGTCATGGGGAAGACTGCTGACTTGACAGATGTTCAGAAGGCAGTCATTGACACACTCCACAAGAGGGTAATCCACAAAAGATCATTGCTAAAGAAGCCGGCTGTCCTCAGAGTGTAGTATCCAAACATACTAATGGAAAGTTGAGTGGAAGGAAAAAGTGTGGCAAAAAAAGGTGCTCAAGCTACAGGGATAACCGCACCCAGGATAACCAGGACTGTTAAGAAAAAGCCATTCAAAAATTTGGGGGAGATTCACAAGGAGTGGACTTCTACTGGAGTCATTGCTTCAATAGCCACTACACACAGATGTATTCAGGACATGGTCTACAAGTATCACATTCCTTGTGCCAAGCCACTCTTGACCAATAGACAATGCCAGAACTGTGTTTCCTGGGCTAAGGAGTAAAAGAACTGGACTATTGCTCAGTGTATCCTGTAGTGTTAAGGTACCGTTACACTAAATGACTTACCAACGATCACGACCAGCGATACGACCTGGCCGTGATCGTTGGTAAGTCGTTGTGTGGTCGCTGGGGAGCTGTCACACAGACAACTCTCTCCAGCGACCAATGAATTTGACATCGTTGAAACTGTCTTCAATGATGCCGAAGTTCCCGGGTAACCAGGGTAAATATCGGGTTACTAAGCGCAGGGCCACGCTTAGTAACCCTATATTTACCCTGGTTACCATTGTAAAAGTTAAAAAAAAAAAAAGTACATACTCAGATTCTGTTGTCTGTCACGTTCCCCGGCATCAGCTTCCTGCACTAACTGTGTCAGCGGTGACGTCACCACTGTACTCTGTTTTACGGCCGGCCGGCGCTGACATAGTCAGTGTGGGAAGCTGACGCCGGGGGACATGTGTTGTGAATTCTATTATCGAACTCCCTCCTGTGGTCATGAGTGGTACTTCGGCAAGTTCTGTCCATGGACTCCCTCTGGTGGCTGTGAGTGGTGCTGCTGCTTCTGAGGTTCCTTCCACAGGTGACGTAGTTTATTCTTTGGCTGGCTGTTCTATTTAACTCCACTCAGATCGTTACTCCATGCCAGCTGTCAATGTTCTTGTACTGGTTCAGTTCGCTCTTGGATCTTTCTGGTGACCTGTCTACTCCAGCAGAAGCTAAGTCCCTGCTAGTTATTTATTTGTTCATTGTTTCCTTGTCCAGCTGGCTATCATGATCTTGCCCTGCTAGCTGGAAGCTCTGGGATGCAGAGAAGCACCTCCGCAACGTGAGTCGGTGCGGAGGTCTTTTTGCACACTCTGCGTGGTCTTTTTGTAGGGTTTTGTGCTGACCGCAAAGATACCTTTCCTATCCTCAGTCTGTTTAGTAAGTCTGGCCTCCCTTTGCCAGTTTCATTTCTGTGTTTGTGACTTTCATCTTATCTCACAGTCAATATATGTGGGGGGCTAGCTTTTCCTTTGTGGAATTTCTCTGATGCAAGGTAGGCTTTATTTTCTATCTTTAGGGCTAGTTAGCTCTTAGGCTGTGAAGAGGCGTCTAGGTCGTGTTAGGTACGCTCCACGGCTATTTCTAGTTGTGTGATAGGATTAGGGGTTGCGGTCGGCAGAGCTCCCACTTCCCAGAGCTTGTCCTGTGTGAGTTTAACTATCAGGTCGTTCCGGGTGCTCCTAACCACCAGGTCAGAACAGTACAGCTGGCCCAAAGTATTAATGCATGTTTTTTGTCTTTCTTTTCCCCTAAGCCTCTGGGTGGTTCAGGACACAGGTGTAGATATGGACATTCAAGGTCTGTCCTCTTGTGTGGATCATCTCACTGCAAGGGTACAAAACATTCAAGATTTTGTGGTTCAGAATCCGATGTTAGAGCCGAGAATTCCAATTCCTGATTTGTTTTCTGGGGATAGATCTAAGTTCCTGAATTTCAAAAATAATTGTAAACTGTTTCTAGCTTTGAAACCCCGCTCCTCTGGTGACCCCGTTGAACAAGTAAAAATCATTATTTCTTTGTTGCGTGGTGACCCTCAAGACTGGGCATTTTCCCTTGCGCCAGGAGATCCTGCATTGCGTGATGTAGATGCGTTTTTTCTGGTGCTTGGATTGCTTTATGATGAACCATATTCAGTGGATCAGGCAGAGAAAATCTTGCTGGCTTTGTGTCAGGGTCAGGATGAAGCGGAGGTGTACTGTCAGAAGTTTAGAAAGTGGTCTGTGCTTACTCAGTGGAATGAGTGTGCCCTGGCGGCAATTTTCAGAAAGGGTCTTTCTGAAGCCCTTAAGGATGTCATGGTGGGATTTCCCACGCCTGCTGGTCTGAATGAGTCTATGTCCTTGGCCATTCAGATCGATCGGCGCTTGCGTGAGCGCAAAGCTGTGCACCATTTGGCGGTATTCTCTGAGCATAGGCCTGAGCCTATGCAGTGTGATAGGACTTTGACTAAAGCTGAACGGCAAGAACACAGACGTCGGAATGGGCTGTGTTTTTACTGTGGTGATTCCACTCATGCTATCTCCGATTGTCCTAAGCGCACTAAGCGGTTCGCTAGGTCTGCCACCATTAGTACGGTACAGTCTAAATTTCTTTTGTCCGTTACTCTGATTTGCTCTCTGTCGTCCTATTCTGTTATGGCATTTGTGGATTCAGGCGTTGCCCTGAATTTGATGGACTTGGAGTTTGCCAGGCGCTGTGGTTTTTTCTTGGAGCCCTTGCAGTATCCTATTCCATTGAGAGGAATTGATGCTACGCCTTTGGCCAAGAATAAGCCTCAGTACTGGACTCAATTGACCATGTGCATGGCTCCTGCACATCAGGAGGATATTCGCTTTTTGGTGTTGCATAATCTGCATGATGTGGTGGTTTTGGGGTTGCCATGGCTACAGGTCCATAATCCAGTATTGGATTGGAAATCTATGTCTGTGTCCGGCTGGGGTTGTACATGGTGATGTTCCATTGCTGTCAATTTCGCCTTCCACTCCTTCTGAAGTCCCTGAGTTTTTGTCAGATTACCGGGATGTATTTGAAGAGCCCAAATCCGGTGCCTTACCTCCTCATAGGGATTGCGACTGTGCTATTAATTTGATTCCTGGTAGTAAGTTTCCTAAGGGACGACTGTTTAATTTATCTGTGCCAGAGCACGCCGCTATGCGGAGTTATATAAAGGAATCCTTGGAGAAAGGTCATATTCACCCGTCGTCATCACCGTTGGGAGCAGGGTTCTTTTTTGTGGCCAAGAAGGATGGCTCTTTGAGACCTTGTATTGATTACCACCCTCTTAATAAGATCACAGTCAAATTTCAGTACCCTTTGCCGCTGCTGTCTGATTTGTTTGCTCGGATTAAGGGGGCTAGTTGGTTCACCAAGATAGATCTTCGAGGGGCGTATAATCTTGTGCGAATTAAACAGGGCGATGAATGGAAAACAGCATTTAATACGCCCGAGGGCCATTTTGAGTACCTGGTTAAGCCATTCGGGATTTCTAATGCTCCATCTGTGTTTCAGTCCTTTATGCATGACAACTTCCGAGAGTACCTGGATAGATTCATGATTGTATATTTGGATGATATTTTGGTCTTTTCGGATGATTGGGAGTCTCATGTGAAGCAGGTCAGAATGGTGTTCCAGGTCCTTCGTGCGAATTCCTTGTTTGTGAAGGGGTCGAAATGTCTCTTTGGGGTTCAGAAGGTTTCATTTTTGGGTTTCATTTTTTCCCCTTCTACTATTGAGATGGACCCTGTTAAAGTTCAGGCCATTTATGATTGGACTCAGCCGACATCTGTGAAGAGCCTGCAGAAGTTCCTAGGCTTTGCTAATTTTTACCGTCGCTTCATCGCTAATTTTTCTAGTGTTGCTAAACCGTTGACTGATTTGACCAAGAAAGGTGCTGATGTGGTCAATTGGTCCTCTGCGGCTGTAGAGGCTTTTCAGGAGTTGAAGCGTCGTTTTTCTTCTGCCCCTGTGTTGTGCCAGCCAGATGTTTCGCTCCCGTTTCAGGTCGACGTTGATGCTTCTGAGATTGGAGCAGGGGCTGTTTTGTCGCAAAGAAGTTCTGATGGCTCGGTGATGAAACCATGTGCCTTCTTTTCTAGAAAATTCTCGCCTGCTGAGCGCAATTATGATGTTGGCAATCGAGAGTTGTTGGCCATGAAGTGGGCATTCGAGGAGTGGCGTCATTGGCTTGAAGGAGCCAAGCATCGCGTGGTGGTCTTGACGGATCATAAGAATTTGACTTATCTCGAGTCTGCCAAACGGTTGAATCCTAGACAGGCTCGATGGTCGCTGTTTTTCTGCCATTTTGATTTTGTGGTTTCGTATCTTCCGGGCTCTAAGAATGTGAAGGCTGATGCCCTGTCAAGGAGTTTTATGCCTGACTCTCCGGGTGTTCCTGAGCAGGCGGGTATTCTCAAAGAGGGGGTAATTTGTCTGCCATCTCCCCTGATTTGCGGCGTGTGCTGCATAAGTTTCAGGCTGATAGACCTGACCGTTGTCCAGCGGAGAAACTGTCCCTGATAGATGGACTAGTAGAGTTATCTCTGAGGTTCATTGTTCGGTGTTGGCGGATCATCCTGGAATCTTTGGTACCAGAGATTTGGTGGCTAGATCCTTTTGGTGGCCTTCTTTGTCACGGGATGTGCGTTCTTTTGTGCAGTCCTGTGGGACTTGTGCTCGGGCTAAGCCCTGCTGTTCTCGTGCCAGTGGGTTGCTTTTGCCCTTGCTGGTCCCGAAGAGGCCCTGGACGCATATTTCCATGGATTTTATTTCAGATCTCCCTGTCTCTCAAAGGATGTCGGTCATTTGGGTGGTTTGTGATCGCTTCTCTAAGATGGTCCATTTGGTACCCTTGTCTAAATTGCCTTCCTCCTCTGATTTGGTGCCATTGTTTTTCCAGCATGTGGTTCGTTTGCATGGCATTCCAGAGAACATCGTCTCGGACAGAGGTTCCCAGTTTGTTTTACAGGTTTTGGCGGTCCTTTTGTGCTAAGATGAGCATTGATTTGTCTTTTTCTTCGGCTTTCCATCCTCAGAAAAATGGCCAAACCGAACGAACTAATCAGACTTTGGAAACATATCTGAGATGCTTTGTTTCTGGTGATCAGGATGATTGGGTGTCCTTCTTGCCTTTGGCTGAGTTCGCCCTTAATAATCGGGCCAGCTCGGCTACTTTGGTTTCGCCTTTTTTCTGTAATCCTGGTTTCCATCCTCGTTTCTCTTCAGGGCAGGTTGAGCCTTCGGACTGTCCTGGTGTGGATACGGTGGTGAACAGGTTGCAGCAGATTTGGACTTATGTGGTGGACAATTTGACATTGTCCCAGGAGAAGGCTCAACATTTCGCTAACTGCCGGTGCTGTGTTGGTCCCCGACTTCGTGTTGGGGATTTGGTTTGGTTGTCATCTCGTCATGTTCCTATGAAGGTCTCCTCTCCTAAGTTTAAGCCTCGTTTCATTGGTCCGTATAAGATTTCTGAAGTTCTCAATCCTGTGTCATTTCGTTTGGCCCTTCCAGCTTCTTTTGTCATCCATAATGTGTTCCATAGGTCGTTATTGCGGAGATACGTGGCGCCTATGGTTCCCTCCGTTGATCCTCCTGCCCCGGTGTTGGTCGAGGGGGAGTTGGAGTATGTGGTGGAGAAGATTTTGGATTCTCGTATTTCGAGACGGAAACTCCAGTACCTGGTCAAGTGGAAGGGTTATGGTCAGGAAGATAATTCCTGGGTTTTTGCCTCTGATGTTCATGCTGCCGATCTAGTTCGTGCCTTTCATTTGGCTCGTCCTGATCGGCCTGGGGACTCTGGTGAGGGTTCGGTGACCCCTCCTCAAGGGGGGGTACTGTTGTGAATTCTGTTATCGAACTCCCTCCTGTGGTCATGAGTGGTACTTCGGCGAGTTCTGTCCATGGACTCCCACTGGTGGCTGCGAGTGGTGCTGCTGCTTCTGAGGTTCCTTCCACAGGTGACGCAGTTTATTCTTTGGCTGGCTGTTCTATTTAACTCCACTCAGATCGTTACTCCATGCCAGCTGTCAATGTTCTTGTACTGGTTCAGTTCGCTCTTGGATCTTTCTGGTGACCTGTCTACTCCAGCAGAAGCTAAGTCCCTACTAGTTATTTATTTGTTCATTGTTTCCTTGTCCAGCTGGCTATCATGATCTTGCCCTGCTAGCTGGAAGCTCTGGGATGCAGAGTGGCACCTCCGCACTGTGAGTCGGTGCGGAGGTCTTTTTGCACTCTCTGAGTGGTCTTTTTGTAGGGTTTTGTTCTGACCACAAAGATACCTTTCCTATCCTCAGTCTGTTTAGTAAGTCTGGCCTCCCTTTGCTAAAACCTGTTTCATTTCTGTGTTTGTGACTTTCATCTTATCTCACAGTCAATATATGTGGGGGGCTGCCTTTTCCTTTGTGGAATTTCTCTGAGGCAAGGTAGGCTTTATTTTCTATCTTTAGGGCTAGTTAGCTCTTAGGCTGTGAAGAGGCGTCTAGGTCGTGTTAGGTACGCTCCACGGCTATTTCTAGTTGTGTGATAGGATTAGGGGTTGCGGTCGGCAGAGCTCCCACTTCCCAGAGCTTGTCCTGTGTGAGTTTAACTATCAGGTCGTTCCGGGTGCTCCTAACCACCAGGTCAGAACAGACATGACAGACAACGGAATGTGAGTATGTACTGTTTTTTTTTTTTTACTTTTACAATGGTAACCAGGGTAAATATCGGGTTATTAAGCGCGGCCTTGCGCTTAGTAACCCGATATTTACCCTAGTTACCAGTGAACACATCGCTGGATCGGCATCACACACGCCGATTCAGTGATAACAGCGGTTGATCAGCAACCAAAAAAAAGGTCCTGATCACTCCCAGCGACCAACGATCTCCCAGCAGGGGCCTGATTGTTGGTCGCTGTCACACAACGATTTCGTTAACGATATCGTTGCTACGTCACAAAAAGCAACGATATCGTTAAAGAAATCATTATGTGTGATGGTACCTTTACTGTCTGTAGTTATGTAAAGTATTTTCCCTTTTCAGAAGGATAGAAAATTCCTTTTTATGCCCACTTCTGTGGTTCAGGTCATTATCCACAGGTCAGGGGGGAGGTGAGAAGGGATTAACTCTCATTGCTTGTGTATTTAATCAGTCTGCATGCTTCATCCTTCTCTGGTTTGCAGGTCAACAAACTAACTGGATTTATACAATAGAAAATCAACATATTAGCAAACACCTATTGTTCAATTATGTCCTTGTCCCCCAGAGATAGCAGACAACAAGCTGAAGCAAACAACTCAAGATTCAACATTCAAACAATAGTCTAAAGGTACCGTCACATTTAGCAACGCGCCTAGTATTGCTTAGTAGCCCGATGTTTACCCTGGTTACCATTGTAAATGTAAAAAAAAAAAAATACTACATACTTACATTACGGTGTCTGTCGCATCCCCCGCCTTCAGCTTCCCTGCACTGTGTAAGCGCCGGCCGTAAAGCAGAGTGGTGACGTCAACGCTGTGCTCTGCTTTACGGCCGGCCGGCGCTGACACAGTGCAGGGAAGCTGATGCCGGGGGACGTGACAGACACTGGAATGTAAGTATGTAGTGGGTTTTTTTTACATTTACAATGGTAACCAGGTAAATATTAGGTTACTAAGCGCGGCCCTGCACTTAGAAACCCGATGTTTACCCTGGTTACAAGTGAAGACATCGCTGAATCGGCATGACACACGCTGATTCAGCGATGTCAGCTGGTGATCCAGCGACAAAATAAAGTTCTGGCCTTCTAGCTCCGACCAGCCATCTCACAGCAAGATCCTGATCGCTGCTGCGTGTCAAACATAACGATATCGCTATCCAGGACGCTGCAACGTCACAGATCGCTATCGTTATCGTTCTAAAGTCGCTCAGTGTGAAGGTACCGTATGAGTCATATGACAACAGTATATGTTTCTCGACCAACTGAAGAAAAACGCATAAATTTAATAGTCAACATTCAGAGATTAGCCTATTTCTGCTGACCTACTGAAAATAAATGTCTGGATAATTAAAATAACATACCGTGTTGTCACACTTGCCTTAGATTATTTTGGAATCCCTATAAATTAAAAAGCTTTTCATGTTTTTTAACAGTCTCAAAACCAGGAATAAAACATTTTACAATAACATGTTCTAGATCAGTGAGACACAAAGTTTTTAATGTGGTAGAAACCTTGGGCAAATTTGCTATTCCTGAAAAATCTATTATTCTACTGTGCTTTAGAAAAGCTTAATATTAACTGACCAGTCTCCCAGCTGCAATGTGGAACCTCTGACCATATTCCAAACAACCCTATGATAATTACAACTTCCCATAAGACTGTATTATCTTTTCTGTTTGCATATAATGACAATCACCATGCTGTCTAGCAAACAATACATGTGCATGTTTTGTGTAATTGCTTTACAACAAAATCTTCTTTTCATTCCCAGAGTTCATTATCTCTTGTAAGTCTTTGCATCTGGCATATGATCGAAAATGTGCATAGATTTTAATTTATTAGATGGGAGTAAATGACAAGTCAAATAAAGAATAATTATGTCCTAACATATGGTGCACATGTTCCACGTTTTCTTCAACAATGCACATTTGCACGTATATAAAGAGATCATCACATTTGTGTGGTTTTAAAAACTACTCAGATCATTGACTTAGAAATGTTCATCCTCCTATACATGAAATGTCATCAGTGCTTTTTCAGTTATATAGCAGATTCTTCTCTGCTTTTTTGCCTAAGTGCTAATTTGTTGAAAGCTGTTCCTTATATGTCGGAGGCCTTTCACTTAACTTTTTAGCATTTTAATAGCTTAACGCATGCTGAATTTATAAAAGTTATGAAGACTGAATTGCAAACCTTTTTATTTTATTTTTTATTTCATATTAATCATTGGCAAAATAGGCACACAAACCTATTATGTTCCCTAGCCATGCGTTTAAGATCAACAGCTGCATAAAAAAAATTTTGTGCATTGTGATTTTTTCAATTCCATTCTGTTGCAAAGAAATGAACAGAGATGAGAAAATCCCTGGTAAATTTGAATTGCAATGAATTTCTTCAATGCAAACTTAAAAGCCCTGACTAATGTTAAAAAAGGTTATTTATTATACTTTAAAGTCTCCATACTAGGGATGAGTGGACCCGTGGAAGTTCTGGTTCTTGTACCCAACTCAAATTTTATTCCAAAGTTCAGTTCAGGTACCAGAACTGTACCCGAACTTGAACTAGAACCCGAGGACTCAAAATTTTCAGCAATAAAAATTCCCCCTCTTTCTCTATCTTCTTCCAGGCTTCCTCGGAACTCCAAACATTGCAACGGACTTCAGTGAGAAGTTCATGTTTGTCATTTAGCATCGGACACTAAATGTCCTAACTGAACTCTTAACTCTTAAGTTCGGGTTCACTCATCTCTACTCCTTATCCCAAAGTATATTAAAAAGATGGGCATATTTCCAAATAAGAATTCAGGTATGGTGCCTGCTGGTGAATAATTCACTGGAATCAGATGTTTAGGGATCAGACGCAGTTTATTACCAATTAATTTCTAGGTTGAACCAACACCTTTCTCAGAGGAACCACAATGTGAAAGGTGAAAAAGTAGATGATAAATTCATTGTGAGGCACACACCACTTAATGAATTTAGAAACTCTAGTAAGTGGTGTGTACCTATGTGTGTTGTGTCAGAAATGTCACTTCAGGGAGTGTCTAGAGAAGTTTTTTGTTGTAAAAAGCACAAGCATTTTTGACAAATTTGATGGGTTTGCCTGGTCACACCCGTTTCACCTTGGCACCACTCATTTTGGCAAAGTTGAGTCAATCCAGAGAAAAAACACCCAAATTAAAAAAAATTGACACAACTCTCAGTTGTTCAGTTTTTTTTTGGGTGCAAAAGCATGGATTAATTGGCCTTTGAGATTTCATACCTAGACCCTATTCTGTTCCTGTGGTGGAAACTACTTGCCATTATTCCTTTTTTACTAAGTCACTTGCCTTTCTCCAGAACAGGTCTCTTCTTCAACACTTCTGGCATTGCCAAGCCTTAATGTACATTTTCACATCATTATGTCATAGCTTTTTTTAACTCCATGCGCTTTTCATGTCACACAAATTATTTACCCTCTTTATTATAAAAGCAAAATTTCTGGAGACAGGAACCCTGCAAAGCTCTTGACATCTGAGAGCAAAAAAAAATTCAGTTTTTCTAAGCTCTCAAGATTTGCCACTTTGCTTTGTTGCCTAATATAACTTTTTTAGTTGTATCCTTCTTGAAAATCAAGGTTGCTAATAGTTTTATCACAAAAACTCAACAACACAATAACAATGACTGTGTTACCCATTAAAATAAAATGTCTTCATTACATATAGTTGAAGCCAGAAGTTTACATGCACTATATAAAAAGACATACAGTGGGGCAAAAAAGTATTTAGTCAGTCAGCAATAGTGCAAGTTCCACCACTTAAAAAGATGAGAGGCGTCTGTAATTTACATCATAGGTAGACCTCAACTATGGGAGACAAACTGAGAAAAAAAAATCCAGAAAATCACATTGTCTGTTTTTTTATCATTTTTTTTGCATATTATGGTGGAAAATAAGTATTTGGTCAGAAACAAACAATCAAGATTTCTGGCTCTCACAGACCTGTAACTTCTTCTTTAAGAGTCTCCTCTTTCCTCCACTCATTACCTGTAGTAATGACACCTGTTTAATCTTGTTATCAGTATAAAAAGACACCTGTGCACACCCTCAAACAGTCTGACTCCAAACTCCACTATGGTGAAGACCAAAGAGCTGTCAAAGGACACCAGAAACAAAATTGTAGCCCTGCACAAGGCTGGGAAGACTGAATCTGCAATAGCCAACCAGCTTGGAGTGAAGAAATCAACAGTGGGAGCAATAATTAGAAAATGGAAGACATACAAGACCACTGATAATATCCCTCGATGTGGGGCTCCACGCAAAATCCCACCCCGTGGGGTCAGAATGATCACAAGAACGGTGAGCAAAAATCCCAGAACCATGCGGGGGGACCTAGTGAATGAACTGCAGATAGCTGGGACCAATGTAACAAGGCCTACCATAAGTAACACACTATGTCACCATGGACTCAGATCCTGCAGTGCCAGACGTGTCCCACTGCTTAAGCCAGTACATGTCCAGGCCCGTCTGAAGTTTGCTAGAGAGCATTTGGATGATCCAGAGGAGTGTTGGGAGAATGTCCTATGGTCTGATGAAACCAAACTGGAACTGTTTGGTAGAAACACAACTTGTCGTGTTTGGAGGAAAAAGAATACTGAGTTGCATCCATCAAACACCATACCTACTGTGAAGCATAGTGGTGGAAACATCATGCTTTGGGGCTGTTTCTCTGCAAAGGGGCCAGGACGACTGATCCGGGTACATGAAAGAATGAATGGGGCCATTTATCGTGAGATTTTGAGTGCAAACCTCCTTCCATCAGCAAGGGCATTGAAGATGAAACGTGGCTGGGTCTTTCAACATGACAATGATCCAAAGCACACCGCCAGGGCAACGAAGGAGTGGCTTCGTAAGAAGCATTTCAAGGTCCTGGAGTGGCCTAGCCAGTCTCCAGATCTCAACCCTATAGAAAACCTTTGGAGGGAGTTGAAAGTCCGTGTTGCCAAGCGAAAATCCAAAAACATCACTGCTCTAGGGGAGATCTGCATGGAGGAATGGGCCAACATACCAACAACAGTGTGTGGCAACCTTGTGAAGACTTACAGAAAACATTTGACCTCTGTCATTGCCAACAAAGGATATTTTACAAAGTATTGAGATGAAATTTTGTTTCTGACCAAATACTTATTTTCCACCATAATATGCAAATAAAATGTTAAAAAAACAGACAATGTGATTTTCTGGATTTTTTTTTCTCAGTTTGTCTCCCATAGTTGAGGTCTACCTATGATGTAAATTACAGACGCCTCTCATCTTTTTAAGTGGTGGAACTTGCACTATTGCTGACTGACTAAATACTTTTTTGCCCCACTGTAAATGCATGTTTTTCTCAATATCTGACATGAAATCAGAATAAACCTTTCCCGTTTTAGGTCAATTAAAATTACCATATTTATTAATATTTGCCAAATGCCAGAATAATGAGAGATAATGTTTTAAGACATTTTTATTACTTACTGCACAGTCAAAAGTTTACATACATTTCATTAGCATTTGGTACCATTGCCCTTAAACTAAATGACTTAGGTCAAACATTTGGGATATCCTTCCACAAGCTTCCACAGTAGTGGGTCGGAATTTGGGACCATTCCTGTTGACAAAACTGGTATAACTGATCGAGGTTTGTAGGTTGCCTTGTTCGCTCCTGCCTTTTCAGCTTTGCCAATAAATGTTCAATAGCATTGAGATCAGGGCTTTGTGATGGCCACTCCATAACATTGACTTTGTTTTCCGTAAGCCACTTTGTTACAATTTTGTCAGTATGCTTCTGGTCACTGTCCATTTGGAAGACCTATTTCCACCCAAGTTTAAACTTCCTGGCTGAAGTCTTGAAATGTTGCTTCAGTATTGCCACAAAATCTTTTTTTATCATGATGTCATCGACTTTGCGAAATGCTCCAGTCCCTCCTGCAGCAAATCAATCACACAACATGAAAATGCCACCCCTATGTTTCACTGTTGGAATGGAGTTTTTATGCTGCCAAGCTTCTCTCTATTGCCTCCAAACGTGACGATGGTCATTCTACCCAAAAAGTTCAATTTTAGTTACATCAGACCACAGGACATGTCTCCAAAATTAATGTCTGTGTTACTGCTTGCTTTGCCAACATTAATCTGTTTTTTCATGTTTCTTCTAGAGTAATGGCTTCTTGCTAGCAGAGTTGCCTTTCAGACGTTTTTGATACAGTACTCGTTTCACTGTGGATATTGACACAATCTTAGCAGCTTCCACCATCATCTCCACAAGGTCCTATGCTTTTGTCCTTGGGTTGATATGCACATGTCGGACTGCACGTTCATCTCTGCGACACAGAATCTGTCTCCTCCTTGAGCACTATGATGGCTGGATATTCCCATCTTGTTTGTACCTGCATATAATTGTTTGTACAGATGAGCAAGGTACCTTCCAGTATGTTGAAATTGTATCCAATTATGAGCCAGACTTGTGCAAGACCACAATTCTCTTCCTGATATCTTGGCTGATTTCTATAGGCTTTCCTATGATGCTACACAAAGCAGCAGTGTGTTTTCAGGTGTTCATTAAAATACATCCACAGATGTGTCTCTAATTAACTCAGATATTACAAAAAAAAACCAGAAGCTTCCAAACCCATGACATCATCAGATGAACAATCCAGAATTGTTTAAAGGCATAGTAATCTTAGTGTATGTAAACTTTTGACTTTGCAGTAAGTAATAAAAATGCCTTCAAACATTCTCTCATTTTTCTGGCATTTGGCAAATATTAATAATTATGGTAATCCTAATTGATTTCATGTTCGATTTTGAGAAAAACATGCATATGTGTCTTTTTATTTGGTGTATGTAAACTTCTGGTTTCAACTGCACATTTGTTTTCAATAAAAAGAGAAACCCCAAATGGGGCTAAATACATTTTACTATAAAGTTTTTAAAAAAGGAGCCTCACACTCCTTGTTGATTTTTTTTTCTACCACTTAAGGCCCCTTCACATTAAGCGACGCTGCAGCGATACCGACAACGATCCGGATCGCTGCAGCGTCGCTGTTTGGTCGCTGGAGAGCTGTCACACAGACCGCTCTCCAGCGACCAACGATGCCGGTAACCAGGGTAAACATCGGGTAACTAAGCGCAGGGCCGCGCTTAGTAACCCGATGTTTACCCTGGTTACCATCCTAAAAGTAAAAAAACAAACAGTACATACTTACCTACCGCTGTCTGTCCCCGGCGCTGTGCTCTGCACTCCTCCTGCACTGACTGTGAGCACAGCGGCCGGAAAGCAGAGCGGTGACGTCACCGCTCTGCTTTCCGGCTGACCGACGCTCACAGCTAGTACAGGAGGAGTGCAGAGCACAGTGCCGGGGGACAGACAGCGGTAGGTAAGTATGTACTGTTTGTTTTTTTACTTTTAGGATGGTAACCAGGGTAAACATCGGGTTACTAAGCGCGGCCCTGCGCTTAGTTACCCGATGTTTACCCTGGTTACTAGTGAAGACATCGCTGGATCGGTGTCACACACGCCGATCCAGCGATGTCCACGGGAGATCCAGCGACGAAATAAAGTTCTGGACTTTGTTCAGCGACCAACGATCTCCCAGCAGGGGCCTGATCGTTGGTCGCTGTCACACATAACGATTTCATTAACGATATCGTTGCTACGTCACAAAATGCAACGATATCGTTAACAATATCGTTATGTGTGAAGGTACCTTTACTGTAAAATTCTGCTTGTACAGCATAATGCTCTGAAATATTATGAAAAATAAAATATGCAAGTAACAGAGTCTGTAATCAGAATATGACCTGTATTTTAATAAAGCCATAATTATAGTGGCTTCAAACGTTTTATTTTCCTGCTCTGATTTGGAGGGATTGTCTGGTAAAAACAAGCTATCACCTATCTATAGAGTAGGTGATAACCTTTTGATAAGTGAGGGTCTTACCAGTGTCAGAAGGGAGAATTCTTATTTCTTTTAGACAGTGCACATGATTTACTACTGCTCTATTTATTCTCTTTGTGGTTGACGAATTCCACTTTGAGCTTTTTCTAGCAACCCCACAGAGTTTGAATGAGACATCCAACATGCATTATTATTTTATAATGGAGATGTAAGTTCCTCATTGCCAGATTGGGGAAGTTTTCTCCTCAATCATTGTTGGTCTCACCATACAGATGACAACTTACTTTTGCTGGACAACTGTTTTTAGTTTATTGCCTGGAACTTATGCTGTGCTTCTAGGAAGTAATATCCCAAGTTATTTAAAAGTGCCACAAATGATTTATACTAGAAAGAGCATATGAACAGGGCACTCAAAATATTCGTAAAAATATCTGCATTCACCAACAAGTACAAATTTCATTAAATTGGCTTTTCACAGTAAGGTCTTGTCAAACGTGCTTACTTTGGGAAGAAAAAAACCTTGAAATTGCATTCATTACTGGCACTTGTCAGACTCATCAAGAATCCATTTGTGATGCCTAATGAACAAATATCAAAGCATAGCTGATAGCTAACATTTTAGTCCATTATCTTACATGTTGTGTGAGAAGATTGGCTGCAGCAAAGTATTTTTCACATAAGCCAAAAATATACCTGTCTAAATTGTTCACTTCCACTATCATTTTTGTTATGCTGCAGTGAACAGGCAATGTATATTATCATCATCCAAAAGAAATGAAAGAAAGTTGTTCTAGTATTAACCATGTATATTGCCAAAAAAATTACAATATTTAAGCACATAAAATAGAGTTTATTCTCCTTGTTTGTCCATTTGGTTTGCTTTTCTCTGCCTCTTTCTTTCAGTGTCCTTTATTACTCATCTGTAGGACATTTAAAGAACAATTAAAGTTATTTCCACCCATAACAAACATGCGACTAATTTATTCTATGGCTAAAAATTGGATACAGCAGAAGTCTTCCTATATTGATTTTTTTTCATATGTGCGAACAGATGACAGATGTTGTCTCTGACTAAGTCCCACCCATCCAACACTTGCTTGTCAACATGAAAGAAGTTAAGGGGCAATTACTTATGTATAGGAAACAAAAAACTATAGATTATTAAACATATTTTTATAAGGTTTTCTGTAAATGAAATAATGTAGCTTCACTTACTACTACTTACTATTGTAGTCCTTAAAATGCGTCACCATATACTATATTCCAAGGACTCCCCAACATAATTACAAACTCTACATCCAGAAATGATATATATCTTTGAACCATGTTAGCCAGTAGATAGAAAAATATTTACACTTGAGAGTCGTCAGTGTTTAATACCCTCTTATCACTAACTGAAAAGATTATAACAAATTGCGAGCTTTCGTGACTAGTCAGATCTCAGGTAAGGAGTGTGAAAGTCTTATAGTCATCTGATAGGGGTCAGGTTTTGTGTTGTGATACTCCCACAAGGTCTGAGGAGCAAATTCCTTAGTTGAAATAGAAAGACATAAATCCATGCAACACATTAATTCCTGCACCGAGTGTGTCAAAGGTGGTCATAAGTTTATAATTCCAGATCCTTCTGCCTCTCTGAGATTTGAACTTACCTTTTAACACTAGTAATTTCATGTTCATGGTGCTGTGATCAGGGATACAAAAATGTCTGGCCACAGATAAATCAATTATTTTTTCTTTTATTATGTGGCAATGAGAATTCATACCATATATAGCGTCTGGATAAAAATTAACCTTTATTCGGTATAATCTAAAAAGCCAATTAGGCATATGATCCAAAAAGAAAATAAAGGGGGGAACATACAGGACAAATGGAAACCTTGTGTGCTAAGTGCCCTATTACCTACACAGAATGGGAAAAGACTAACAACAAATAACAAATACTAAATCGCACTGGCTATGTGCCAAAAATCACTGCCAATCCTCCATAGTTACCCTAAGATCACTGGAGAAGTGGTCTCCCTAGAATCACTAAAATGTGGGTTAGCAATGGTTTGTCAAGGTATAGGTATAGAACTACAGATGTACCCAAACTAAATCTATACAACCTTATCCATTTATACCAGAGAAAATATAAACTTAGTAGCCTTTCTCATCTATCTTGAGAACAAGAAAGGTGATATATTAAATATCCAAAGTATAACACAAAATCATGTCACCTATAAATGCAAAACACTTATGGATACTGGATATAGGATTGGCGTCAGTGCAATATAGAACTCTTAACTAAAACTTTCCTAGATGTCACAATAACTCAATCATTATTACCCAACATATTATACCGGGATACCTATAACTCATTAACATTGCAACAGAAAACAGAAAAACCAGAAAAACCAAATGTTTGGGTGGATCTCACCGCTTGTTTGATTCTGCCATCGCCAGCCCTTCCCCTCTCTCCTTTCACCTCATACCTGACCGTGATGTAGGAATGTAGTACTGCAAAGCGGCGTCTCCCGACGCGTTTCTTCACCAAGGATTCATCAGGGGAGAAATGCTGCTGCTATCGCAGGTCTCTCCCTTCTGTGTAATTTATGAATTCGGCTCGGTGCCGCTCTAAACTTGGCTCCGCCCAGTGGCGTGTGACACGCTCACCGGGCTTACCCATGCATTTCCGGGTCAACGGAGGTTTTCCCCTGCTGGATGACGAGCTGGAAATCCCGACCTAACGGCGCATGCGCACCCCCATGGCCGGGACCATTACGTCATTACATGTATAAGCAGGCTCCTGCCGGACTTTCAGTAAGAAGATGATTGGGACACAGATGCGTGCTTTCACGCTATCCTGTTCCCTTGAAGTGCCCATACATACTCACAAAACAGGTGTAATTCACCCTAATTATGTCATGCAGATGGTGGACACCCCAAAACAGGAAAAATCAACCAGATCCTTAATCCTGTTCACCTATTGGCGTGATTCAGAGATATCTCAGCATATATTGTGACAAAGTGTCACGGAGGTCCAGGTAGGCTAATCCCAAAGAGAGATCGATATATAATAAAGCCACTGGGAAGCAGCAAGGACGAGAGGGACGAATAGGACATACTTAGGAGTTGATATAGATACCATTAAGGATTTCTTTTGATGAAAAAAAGATTTTTCAATAAAAAACGTACTGAAATGGAATTTCCATATCTGGGTCACCACACCATCACCTCCCCAAGAAAACGTGGGAAACAGTGACCCTACGCGTGCCCTGCCATATTCACCTACACTCCTTTCCCTACCTATCGCGGAGGTTGGCACCCTAAGAGAGACCTGCGCATGTGGCGCCCCCACTCGGCGTCGACTGTCCCAGAGTATCTTTACCTATAAAGCCCTTGTTCCTCCACAGGACAGCTGGAAAAAAGAGAGAGAGCGTGGAATTGTTTTGGATTGTTTGAGATGTATCATAGGTACGAAGATGGAATAACCCTATGCTTGTATCTCTACCTATCGCGGGGGTTGGCACCCTAAAACCTTCGCAAATGGCACCCCCACTCCTCGACGGCTAGCCCTCATACATGACCCTACCAAAAATAATAAAATTGCTGCAGTATAGGGTGTTAGGCTGAAGGTAGAATGACTATTGGTTACAAAAAGCAATTATATGATAATGTCTCATTCAGCCCTAATGGCTGTACAGTTCTCAACATGAAAATCCACCTCGTCTCCTTTTGAAGTATAAATTTGTCCCAATCGCCTCCTCTTTGTGGAGGCACTATCTTGTCGATCCCCATGAAATGGATTTTTTGGGGGTTACCTTGATGGAAAGCATTCATGTGGGATGCCACTGGGGTCTCTCGCTTGTTAACAATGTCACGGAGGTGTTCACCAACCCTCTTGCGAAATTCCCTTTTTGTCTTCCCCACATATTCAAGGCCACATTCGCATGTGGCCTTGTAAATGACCCCTTTGGTACGGCAATTAATGAAATGCCGAATGGTATACATAGTGCCTGTAACATTTCCTATAAAATTTTTTGCAGGTCTGATAGAGGTACAGCTTTTACAGTTGCCGCATCTGTACCAGCCCTTCATCTGATTTGTTGTTAGACCTAAGCCGTTACCTGGGTCGAAATGGCTGTGGACCAATCTGTCACGAAGGGACTTACCCCTTCTATAGGTAATTTGAGGTAAAGGCGAGACATATTTTTTATATCTCTATCCATATGTAAAATCGGCCAGTGTCTTTCAAAAATTTCTCTAATCTGATTTGCTCCGTTAGAGTATCTGGTGATAAAACGTATGGTACTCTCTTCATCAGACTTAGGTTTAGGTGTCAACAAATCTTTCCTTTCCTTTCTCAATGATTCTTTATAAGCTCTATTCAATACACCTTCAGGATACCCTCTTTCCAGGAACCAATTTTTTAGGTCTTTGGCCTGTTTCTGGAACATGTCATTATTTGAGCAGTTTCTGCGTACTCTAAAATATTGCCCCTTTGGGATACCCCTCTTCAGAGGAGCAGGGTGACTGCTTTCCCACCTGAGGAGAGAGTTCGTGGCTGTATCTTTTCTGTGTGTTCTTGTGGTCAATTCGCCATTGGGACACCTCTCAATGCGTATGTCCAAGAATGCCAAACTAGTGGTACTTGCTTCATGGGTGAAGCGGAGACCCAAATCATTGGTGATTAGACCTTCCACAAAGCTTGCAAACTTAGTGGCATTTCCTTTCCATATTACAAACACATCATCGATATATCTCAGCCACAAAACTATCCTCTCCTCAGGATGGGTCATGGTATCTCCGAAAACGACCGTTTCCTCCCACCAGCCCAGGAGCAGATTTGCGTACGAGGGCGCACAAGGGCTACCCATCGCAGTGCCCCTGAGCTGGTGGAAGTACTTACGGTCGAACAAAAAAACATTCCGGGTTAGACAGAATTCCAAGGGCTTCATGATAAATTTATTATGTCTGTCATATTGTGTACCTCTCGTGCCCAGATAATGGTCCACTGCCCTTAGTCCTTTGTCATGTGGGATCGACGAGTACAGCGCCTCCACATCAATGCTGCCCAGATTCATGTCTGGGTCAAGATAGATACCTTCCAATTTAAGCAATAAATCAGTGGTGTCCCGTACATGAGAATTCAAGGCTCCAACAAATGGTTTTAAAATCTTGTCCACATAGACTCCAAGATTTTCAGTCAGACTGTTATTGCCAGAAACTATCGGACGTCCCTTCAAGGGGTTTGTCCCTTTGTGAATCTTAGGAAGACAGTAGAATGTTGGTATTACAGGGTGCTTTGGTAACAAAAAATCCCTCTCGTCCTTGCTTATTACTCCTTCCCCAAAGCCCTCATCTATGATGGACTTCAGTTCCCCTTGAAATTGCTTAAGGGGGCTATGTGGCAGTGTTTTGTACTCTTCCTTCCCCTTCAATAATGAAAGACACAGATTGTGATAATCTTGTGTGTCCAACACTACCACATTGCCCCCTTTATCAGATGGCTTTATCGTGATACTTTTGTTCTTTTCCAAGTCACATAGGCAATTCATTTCACTCCTAGATAGGTTGTAAAATTTCTTACTTTTTGCGTCTGGTAACCTCATAAGATCCTCTGTGACCAGATTCAAAAAAATGTCAATGGAGCTTAAATCTCCCATGGGTGGAGGCATACTCGAGCTTTTATTTTTCAGTTTTGTAAAAGGCCCCAAGCCTTCAGTATTTGGATCTACATCCCCAAATGGAACAACAAACGCACATCTTGTAGTAAATCCTCCGCAATACCCAAATCTGCACATTGTTTCCTTTCTTCTTTTAAAAAGAATTTTTTCCATTTGAGGCGTCTCACGAATAAATTCACATCTTTAATCACTTCAAATGTATCGGTGTCTGAACTAGGTACAAAAGAAAGACCCTTACTCAGTAGTGCTACTTCAGTCTCTGATAGTGTCTTTGAGGAAAGATTTATAACTTGCATGTTTATGTTGGGGGGTTGGTCCGGCTCCTGAGGGGGTAACTCAGATCTAAAAAATTACTCCTAACCGGGGATTTTTTACCTCCACGTCCCCAGTTACCTCCTCTTCCCCTATTTTTACCCTTTCCTCTCTGTCCACTAGATCTCCCTTCACCCTCAGAAATCTCCGCCTCTGATGATGAGATATCAGTCTCTGTCTTACGGGGAAATTTACTGGCAGAAAACGAATAAGCTCTATTGTCCTTGAACCCCTTAAGGTCTCTTATGAAGAATTTGTGTTTCTTATCCTTCAAATGGTATTGAAATCTTTCTACCGAATTCTATTCTATACTCTTTTTTGGCAAATTCAGGTTCAGAGGAAAACTTTTTAGTTATATCGATGTGCTCTTTTAAAGATTCATTCAGGACATTTAGATTTTGTTTTTCTTCTTCCAACAAAAGTCCCATCAACCTAAGGGAGCTTGCTGTGGCTTCTCTCTCCCATTTAGCCAGTAAGCTGGGATTTTTATACCTATAACCTGGTGCCAGGGTAATCCTCAGATGTCTCGGGACAATACCAGATTTAATATAGTTGTTAAGGCTCTGCACCTCCCACCACGAGGCTATTTGATCTTTATATACCCTGGTTAGCTCTTTGAATGCAGCATTAAATGAGGGGACGTATTTTTTCTGGGTATAAGATCTCTCAGAGAATACCTCCCTGGCCTCCGTAACCCATTGGTTTTTGTACAGCCACGAACTCTCTCCTCAGGTGGGAAAGCAGTCACCCAGCTCCTCTGAAGAGGGGTATCCCAAAGGGGCAATATTTTAGAGTACGCAGAAACTGCTCAAATAATGACATGTTCCAGAAACAGGCCAAAGACCTAAAAAATCGGTTCCTGGAAAAAGGGTATCCTGAAGGTGTATTGAATAGAGCTTATAAAGAATAATTGAGAAAGGAAAGGAAAGATTTGTTGACACCTAAACCTAAGTCTGATGAAGAGAGTACCATACGTTTTATCACCAGATACTCTAACGGAGCAAATCAGAATAGAGAAATTTTTGAAAGACACTGGCCGATTTTACATATGGATAGAGACATAAAAAAATATGTCTCACCTGTACCTCAAATTACCTATAGAAGGCGTAAGTCCCTTCGTGACAGATTGGTCAACAGCCATTTCGACCCAGGTAACAGCTTAGGTCTAACAACAAATCAGATGAAGGGCTGCTACAGATGCGGCAACTGTAAAAGCTGTACCTCTATCAGACCTGCAAAAAATTTTATAGGAAATGTTACAGGCACTATGTATACCATTCGGCATTTCATTAATTGCCGTACCAAAGGGGTCATTTACAAGGCCACATGCGAATGTGGCCTTGAATATGTGGGGAAGACAAAAAGGGAATTTCGCAAGAGGGTTGGTGAACACCTCCGTGACATTGTTAACAAGCGAGAGACCCCAGTGGCATCCCACATGAATGCTTTCCATCAAGGTAACCCCAAAAAAATCCATTTCATGGGGATCGACAAGATAGTGCCTCCACAAAGAGGAGGCGATTGGGACAAATTTATACTTCAAAAGGAGACGAGGTGGATTTTCATGTTGAGAACTGTACAGCCATTAGGGCTGAATGAGACATTATCATATAATTGCTTTTTGTAACCAATAGTCATTCTACCTTCAGCCTAACACCCTATACTGCAGTAATTTTATTATTTTTGGTAGGGTCATGTATGAGGGCTAGCCGTCGAGGAGTGGGGGCACCATTTGCGAAGGTTTTAGGGTGCCAACCCCCGCGATAGGTAGAGATACAAGCATAGGGTTATTCCATCTTCGTACCTATGATACATCTCAAACTATCCAAAACAATTCCACGCTCTCTCTCTTTTTTCCAGCTGTCCTGTGGAGGAACAAGGGCTTTATAGGTAAAGATACTCTGGGACAGTCGACGCCGAGTGGGGGTGCCACATGCGCAGGTCTCTCTTAGGGTGCCAACCTCCGCGATAGGTAGGGAAAGGAGTGTAGGTTAATATGGCAGGGCACGAGTAGGGTCACTGTTTCCACGTTTTCTTGGGGAGGTGATGGTGTGGTGACCCAGATATGGAAATTCCATTTCAGTACGTTTTTTATTGAAAAATTTTTTTTTCATCAAAAGAAATCCTTAATGGTATCTATATCAACTCCTAAGTATGTCCTATTCGTCCCTCTCGTCCTTGCTGCTTCCCAGTGGCATTATTATATATCGATCTCTCTTTGGGATTAGCCTACCTGGACCTCCTTGACACTTTGTCTCAATATATGCTGAGATATCTCTGAATCATGCCAATAGGTGAACAGGATTAAGAATCTGGTTGATTTTTCCTGTTTTGGGATGTCCACCATCTGCATGACATAATTAGGGTGAATTACACCTGTTTTGTGAGTATGTATGGGCACTTCAAGGGAACAGGATAGCGTGAAAGCACGCATCTGTGTCCCAATCATCTTCTTACTGAAAGTCCGGCAGGAGCCTGCTTATACATGTAATGACGTAATGGTCCCGGCCATGGGGGTGCGCATGCGCCGTAAGGTCGGGATTTCCAGCGCGTCATCCAGCAGGGGAAAACCTCCGTTGACCCGGAAATGCATGGGTAAGCCCGGTGAGCGCGTCACACGCCAGTGGGCGGAGCCAAGTTTAGCGCGGCACCGAGCCGAATTCATAAATTACACAGAAGGGAGAGACCTGCGATAGCAGCAGCATTTCTCCCCTGATGAATCCTTGGTGAAGAAACGCGTCGGGAGACGCCGCTTTGCAGTACTACATTCCTACATCAGGGTCAGGTATGAGGTGAAAGGAGAGAGGGGAAGGGCTGGCGATGGCAGAATCAAACAAGCGGTGAGATCCACCCAAACATTTGGTTTTTCTGGTTTTTCTGTTTTCTGTTGCATCGCTGCGTTCCGGACCCTATTACTCACCATCATTAACCCTGTAATCTGCCACAATTTAACCCAGCAGGTTACACTCATATAATGTTAATGAGTTATAGGTATCCCGGTATAATATGTTGGGTAATAATGATTGAGTTATTGTGACATCTAGGAATGTTTTAGTTAAGAGTTCTATATTGCACTGACGCCAATCCTATATCCAGTATCCATAAGTGTTTTGCATTTATAGGTGACATGATTTTGTGTTATACTTTGGATATTTAATATATCACCTTTCTTGTTCTCAAGATAGATGAGAAAGGCTACTAAGTTTATATTTTCTCTGGTATAAATGGATAAGGTTGTATAGATTTAATCTGGGTACATCTGTAGTTCTATACCTATGCCTTGACAAACCATTGTTAACCCACATTTTAGTGATTCTAGGGAGACCACTTCTCCAGTGATCTTAGGGTAACTATGGAGGATTGGCAGTGATTTTTGGCACATAGCCAGTGCGATTTAGTATTTGTTATTTGTTGTTAGTCTTTTCCCATTCTGTGTAGGTAATAGGGCACTTAGCACACAAGGTTTCCATTTGTCCTGTAACATAGTAACATAGTAACATAGTAACATAGTTAGTAAGGCCGAAAAAAGACATTTGTCCATCCAGTTCAGCCTATATTCCATCATAATAAATCCCCAGATCTACGTCCTTCTACAGAACCTAATTGTATGATACAATATTGTTCTGCTCCAGGAAGACATCCAGGCCTCTCTTGAACCCCTCGACTGAGTTCGCCATCACCACCTCCTCAGGCAAGCAATTCCAGATTCTCACTGCCCTAACAGTAAAGAATCCTCTTCTATGTTGGTGGAAAAACCTTCTCTCCTCCAGACGCAAAGAATGCCCCCTTGTGCCCGTCACCTTCCTTGGTATAAACAGATCCTCAGCGAGATATTTGTATTGTCCCCTTATATACTTATACATGGTTATTAGATCGCCCCTCAGTCGTCTTTTTTCTAGACTAAATAATCCTAATTTCGCTAATCTATCTGGGTATTGTAGTTCTCCCATCCCCTTTATTAATTTTGTTGCCCTCCTTTGTACTCTCTCTAGTTCCATTATATCCTTCCTGAGCACCGGTGCCCAAAACTGGACACAGTACTCCATGTGCGGTCTAACCAGGGATTTGTACAGAGGCAGTATAATGCTCTCATCATGTGTATCCAGACCTCTTTTAATGCACCCCATGATCCTGTTTGCCTTGGCAGCTGCTGCCTGGCACTGGCTGCTCCAGGTAAGTTTATCATTAACTAGGATCCCCAAGTCCTTCTCCCTGTCAGATTTACCCAGTGGTTTCCCATTCAGTGTGTAATGGTGATATTGATTCCTTCTTCCCATGTGTATAACCTTACATTTATCATAGTTAAACCTCATCTGCCACCTTTCAGCCCAAGTTTCCAACTTATCCAGATCCATCTGTAGCAGAATACTATCTTCTCTTGTATTAACTGCTTTACATAGTTTTGTATCATCTGCAAATATCGATATTTTACTGTGTAAACCTTCTACCAGATCATTAATGAATATGTTGAAGAGAACAGGTCCCAATACCGACCCCTGCGGTACCCCACTGGTCACAGCGACCCAGTTAGAGACTATACCATTTATAACCACCCTCTGCTTTCTATCACTAAGCCAGTTACTAACCCATTTACACACATTTTCCCCCAGACCAAGCATTCTCATTTTGTGTACCAACCTCTTGTGCGGCACGGTATCAAATGCTTTGGAAAAATCGAGATATACCACGTCCAATGACTCACCGTGGTCCAGCCTATAGCTTACCTCTTCATAAAAACTGATTAGATTGGTTTGACAGGAGCGATTTCTCATAAACCCATGCTGATATGGAGTTACACAGTTATTCTCATTGAGATAATCCAGAATAACATCCCTCAGAAACCCTTCAAATATTTTACCAACAATAGAGGTTAGACTTACTGGCCTATAATTTCCAGGTTCACTTTTAGAGCCCTTTTTGAATATTGGCACCACATTTGCTATGCGCCAATCCTGCGGAACAGACCCTGTCGCTATAGAGTCCCTAAAAATAAGAAACAATGGTTTATCTATTACATTACTTAGTTCTCTTAGTACTCGTGGGTGTATGCCATCCGGACCCGGAGATTTATCTATTTTAATCTTATTTAGCCGGTTTCGCACCTCTTCTTGGGTTAGATTGGTGACCCTTAATATAGGGTTTTCATTGTTTCTTGGGATTTCACCTAGCATTTCATTTTCCACCGTGAATACCGTGGAGAAGAAGGTGTTTAATATGTTAGCTTTTTCCTCGTCATCTACAACCATTCTTTCCTCACTATTTTTTAAGGGGCCTACATTTTCAGTTTTTATTGTATGTTCCCCCCTTTATTTTCTTTTCGGATCATATGCCTAATTGGCTTTTTAGATTATACCGAATAAAGGTTAATTTTTATCCAGACGCTATATATGGTATTAAATTCTATTTGGATAACACACCACGCTTATTATATACAATGAGAATTCATCCATCTTCTAAGCTTTTGTACTGTCTCCCTCACATTTAGTACCAGTAATTAAGTACACAACATTAGATGTTATGCAGCTGCAAATAGTTAAGTACACCATATTAGAGGACAATTAAACCTTCACATTCCTTATCTATGAACTGTTCCAATATTTACGGCCACAACTGTTTCTCCCTCTCCCATAAAGATAGTTCTGCTTCATGACACTTCTCTTATCTACTCCATTATTTCTGTGCCCTGTTGTGCATAAATATGTGATTCTTCAGATTTTGTGTTATTCTAGGCCTGATAAAGACACCAGAATAGTCTCAAAAGCTCATAATTTGTTACTATCTTTTTAGTTAGCCATTAAAAGATTTAAACTACTGAGGACTCTCAAATCTATATATTTAAACTCTAGATCAACATCCTTCCTAATGTAAATAGTTTCTCCTTTCCATTGTTTCTTGCCTAGAGTTGGATCAATGCTTAAATATCACATTGTAAACTAAAACAAAATATCACAAAGTAAACTAAAACAAATTGAAAAGCTTCAATTTTTCAATACATAGTAGTTACAATAAGCACTATGTTTGTTAATGTTCACATATTTTTCGGTTCCTACAAAAACCTTTTTACCATTTGTTATACAAGAGATGGAAATATGTATAAATGAAATGAAGAATCCATAATGTTCCAAACAACATTAATAAAACACTGTAAAGAACTTTTGATGATAAAAAAATAATTAAAATTGTGCCTGCTGCTGTGGATTGGCTAGCATCTTTACTAAGGCCACATGCCCGAGGTACTATTGTTTTTTGCAACCATATATCACATTTAATCTACTTCATGTCCATCCAACAGGGACCAAAAATGCCCACAAATTTAACAACATCCTTGTTCTAGTGTAGAAACCTTACTTACTATGACTTATTGAAGGTGTCAATAAGCAATATAATAAATGATTTACACAAAAAAGAAATTGCTTTGTTTTTGACATACCATAAGAAAGTAGACTGTGCACTGTGTCTAACGAATGTTTTGTTCATAATTTTTTGTTATTTAATTTGTTTCTAGTGATTCTTTCTATGTTTCAGTTGACCTGGAAATAAGATTCTACAAGTCAGTACAATTTTGGAGATGCCAATCATGCATAGTTTTTGTTTTAGCAAAGTGGTAAAAAAAATTTGAAATTTGTAAAATAAAATCACTCGCGTCGCCACATTCCATGAACCGCATTGTTTACAATTTTCATGATCTGATGATGAGTGAGAGCTTATTTTTTCCATATAGTGTTCCGCAGGGCTGTTTTTTATATGTATAATTTTGTGGCAGATACAATGTTTTGATCACCTTTTATTACATTTTTTGTTCTTGTTGCAGTGGCTCAAATATGCAATTCTGGTATTTTGATTTTTTTTCTCGTTACGTTGCATACTGATTAGTTTAATTTATTTTATATTTTGATAGATCTGACTTAACTTAATGCAGCGATACCAAATATGTGTATTTTTTATTTCTTAAAGGGTTGGAGGCAAATTGACAGCTGCCAGATGTGAACAAGGGGGACTTAAAGAATGAGAGCGATGGCGCCAAAGAGTATATACCGTACAGTTGCTAAGGTGGGGCCCCCGACATAGGATACTCACCACACACGGGGATATGAGCACACCTGCAAAATGTGCCACACACTACCACGTGCTTGAACATATACCACTCCCAGCACACATTTCACCACACATACACCAACCTCGCCACATAAAAGTCGAAACACAAAAGTCGCCACTCAAAACTCGCCACGCGCAAAATTTGACACATGCAAAATTTGCTACATGCAAAACTAGGCTCACGCGAAACTCGCCACACGTGCAAAACTCACCTCATGGAAAACTCGCCACACGCAAAACTTGCACACGCGTAAAAATTGCCACATGCACAAAAGTTGCAATACATGCAAAAATTGCCTCAGACAAAACTTGCACATACTCAAAACGCACCACACATAAAACTTGGTATGCGCAAAACTTGCCATGCGCAAAACTTGCTGCACACAACTTGCTACACTAACCTGTCACATGTAACTCGACACACAAAAAGTTGCTACACGCATGTCACCACACAAAACTCATCTCACAAATGTCACTACATGCATGACGCCACACGCAACTGTACACAAACAAACTTGACACATGAAACTCGCCCTAAAACACACACAAGTCTGGTATTACCCTTCAAAAAGGAAAATCTTATTAATAAGCAGACAAACTACAAGAGCAACCAATGTACCATATGGGAAATGCGGCAGCTGTCAGTCACATGACCTGTCTTTTATGTGTATGTGTGAGCTAATATATACTGCCAGGGGGGAGGGCTTTCTGTTGGCTGGGGATTTATCAGGCTGCCAATAGCAACCGATCACAGCTCAGCTTCTATTTTGCTACAGTTAATTAATCTGAGCTCTGATTGGTTAATATAGGCAACAAAGGACATTCTCAGTATAACAAAGCTTGCACTATATAAAAGAGGAGATACACACAGGAATATTCTATATACAGGAGGAGATGACATACAGGTACATACTATATACAGGAGGAGATGACATACAGGTATATACTCTATAGAGGAGAGATGACATACAGGTATATACTATATACAGGAGGAGATGTCTTACAGGTATATACTATATACAAGAGGAGATGACATGAAGGTTTATACTATGTACAGGGGAGGTGACATACAGGTATATACTATATATAGGGGAGATGACTTAGAGGTATATACAGGGGAGATGACATACAAGTATATACTTTATACAGGAGATGACATACAGATATATACTATATACAGGGGAGATGACATATAGGTATATACTGAGGGGAAAATGAGAGGTGTGAGGTGAACATGGGAGGAGTGAGGTGAAAATGAAAATGTGTGAGTGCAAAATGCGAGGAGTGAGGAGAAAATAGTGGAGTGATAGAAAAATGACAGATGTGAGGTCAAAATTACAGGTGTTAGGGGGGAAATGAGAGGAGTGAGGGGAAAATGAGAGATGTGAGGGGGAAAATGAGATGTGAGGGGAAAAATGAGAGGGTGATGGGAAAATGAGAGAAGTGAGGTGTTTTAACTAACGACAGTTAGTTACTATGCCCAGGCAATGCCGGGCTCTTCAGCTAGTATACATATATATATATTGTCCAATAAAACAAGAAAAAAGCAGCAACACTCCACTTCTTTTTGAAAAAACAACCTTAGTCCTTTATTGCATAATAAAGATCATGGACAAGGTATTACGGGTAAAACAAGTGCAGGTTATGCAGGCAAATGAAGCAGGACGACGGCCGTTTCACGCAATATGCGCTTCTACGGGTCCAGATACCAAAGTGTGTCCATGATTCAGAGCTCATTAATCCTTTATCAGTGAGTACTAAGAGCGGTTTTTCTCAGTGCCATTCATATCTCTTTTTACTGATATATATATATATATATATATATATATATATACACACACACCATCTCATTTAAAGATTTTTCTGGATTTTCATGACTATGAAAATTGTAAATTCACACTGAAGGCATCAAAACTATGAATTAACACATGCGGAATTATATACTTGACAAAAAAAGTGTTAAGCAACTGAAAATATGTCTGATATTCTAGGTTCTTCAAAGTAGCCACCTTTTTGCTTTGATGACTGCTTTGCACACTCTTGGCATTCTCTTGATGAGTGTTAGTGTATAATGTTCTAAATCTAATTTTTTTTACTAACTAAATGTGAAAAAGCATGACATATCCCACCTTGTCAGTTAGTGATGACATTGTTCTATGATTTGAGCTGTTGTGCTTGAAAAACATTTTTTTGGGAGGCAATTGCTACCATGATTCACCATGCCATATCTCACCTTGTTATATAGTGCCTGTGAAATTCCATAGCCCACATGGTTAATGCACATGAAAAAAATATAATTTATTCTGTTGGTAAACATGATACAATTTGCCATATCCCACGTTGTAATTGTTTTATGTTGAAATCAAGCTGTCTTCAGACTTCATGCACATAAAAAAAAATTATTTTGCTAAATGTGATACAGCCTACCATATCCCTCATTGTAATTTTGTGGTGATGAATTTGTCCGTTGTGCAGAGCTGTTGCACAAAAAAATCAACATATTTGGTGATTTACAAATGTTATACAGATGGCTAAATCTAATTTTGAAATTGTTTGTAGTATATCCTTTAGATTATACAGGCATTACCCACACTAAAAAAAAATGTTCAGTTACTAACGTCATCCAGTAGGGGACATCTCACTTTCAAATTGTCGCATTTTGTCTATGTTATAGAGGCCTCATCCACAGGCCCCCCAAAAATTCTTCTGCTACTAACATCGCACAGTACAGGACATCTCATTTTCAAATTGTTTATAGCATTTAGTCAATGTTATAGAGGCCTCAACCATATGCACAAAAAAATTCTTCAGTTACTAACGTCATACATTAGAGGCCATCTCACTTTTAGTTGGTAGCATCTAGTCTGTTGTTGAGACCTTATCAACAGGCCCCCCAAAATTCTTGTGTTACTAATGTCATACAGTAGGGGAGATCCCATTTTAAAATTGTTTGGAGCATATCTTCTTTATCATACAGGTCTCATCCACACTTAAACAATTCTTTATTCTGTGACTAATGCGATTCAGCATTCCATATTTCAACTTGTCATTTACTGCCTCTGAAATTCAGCTCTTTGCAGACCTGGTGCAGAGTTTAAAATCTATTTTTTTGTTGCTACTACTGTGGAAAGGGGATTAGGCTTGGTGTGCAAGGTGTACGTGTGGTAGGTGATAATGTTTGTGAAAGCACTAGTGAACCAAGAACATTACTTACTATATAAAGACAACTGACAACCTCTGTTACTGGATGAGCTACTCCACTACCTTTCTTTGGCAGATACACAACGGGATGCTTTGTTGATGAAGCCCAGAAAAAGAATGTGCTCCAGTGGATGGCAAGTTTAGCTCGAAGTGGCCTCTCCTCCTCTTCTTACACCTTAACATCACACCCAGTACAGTCCAAAGAGGTGGCACCCAAATTACCCTTGCTTCTCCCAGCGTCCCAACTCTCTAACCGTACAATTGACTCAAAAGCATCACAGAGTCAAGAGGAGGAAATCTGCACCGAAGGCCAAAACCTTTTTAGCTTAGATCCGGGGCAGGTCAAAGTAGGGTCCAAGCAGCATCCTGACCCTCCTCACCAGACTTTAGCCCCCTGGGGAGTGTGTTATGAAAGGTAATTCAGTACCACAATGGACATAGAGGTCAGCGCACATACAGTGACCTGGCAATAACCCAAAAAACAAGAACGAGCTCTGAGACGTGGGAACTCTGTTGACCGCAATCCCTAATCCTCTCCAACCACACTAAAGGCAGCCGTGGATTGCGCCTAACGCTCCCTATGCAACTCGGCACGGCCTGAGAAACTAGCTAGCCTGAAGATAGAAAATAAGCCTACCTTGCCTCAGAGAAATACCCCAAAGGAAAAGGCAGCCCCCACATATAATGACTGTGAGTTAAGATGAAAAGACAAACGTAGAGATGAAATAGATTTAGCAAAGTGAGGCCCAACTTTCTGAACAGAGCGAGGATAGGAAAGGTAACTTTGCGGTCAACACAAAACCCTACAAAAAACCACGCAAAGGGGGCAAAAAGACCCTCCGTACCAAACTAACGGCACGGAGGTACACCCTCTGCGTCCCAGAGCTTCCAGCAACCAGAAAAAAACAAATTGACAAGCTGGACAGAAAAAAACAGCAAACAAATAGCAAAGAGGAACTTAGCTATGCAGAGCAGCAGGCCACAGGAACGATCCAGGAGGAAACAGGTCCAATACTAGAACATTGACTGGAGGCCAGGATCAAAGCACTAGGTGGAGTTAAATAGAGCAGCACCTAACGACTTCACCACATCACCTGAGGAAGGAAACTCAGAAGCCGCAGTACCACTTTCCTCCACCAACGAAAGCTCACAGAAAGAACCAGCCGAAGTACCACTTGTGACCACAGGAGGGAGCTCTTCCACAGAATTCACAACAGTACCCCCCCTTGAGGAGGGGTCACCGAACCCTCACCAGAGCTCCCAGGACGACCAGGATGAGCCATATGAAAGGCACGAACAAGATCGGGAGCATGGACATCAGAGGCAAAGACCCAGGAATTATGTTCCTGAGCATAACCCTTCCACTTAACCAGATACTGGAGTTTCCGCCTTGAAACACGAGAATCCAAAATCTTCTCCACAATATACTCCAACTCCCCCTCCACCAAAACCGGGGCAGGAGGATCAACAGATGGAACCACAGGTGCCACGTATCTCCGCAACAATGACATATGGAATACGTTATGTATGGAAAAATAATCTGGAAGGGTCAGACGAAAAGACACCGGATTAAAAACCTCAGAAATCCTATATGGACCAATAAAACGAGGTTTAAACTTAGGAGAGGAAACATTCATAGGAATATGACGAATAGATAACCAAACCAAGTCCCCAACCCGAAGTCGGGGACCCACACAGCGTCTGTGATTAGCGAAACGTTGAGCCTTCTCCTGGGACAAAGTCAAATTGTCCACTACATGAGTCCAAATCTGCTGCAACCTGTCCACCACAGTATCCACACCAGGACAGTCCGAAGACTCAACCTGCCCTGAAGAGAAACGAGGATGGAACCCAGAGTTGCAGAAAAACGGTGAAACCAAGGTAGCCGAGCTGGCCCGATTATTAAGGGCGAACTCAGCCAAAGGCAAAAAGGACACCCAGTCATCCTGATCAGCAGAAACAAAGCATCTCAGATATGTTTCCAAGGTCTGATTGGTTCGTTCGGTCTGGCCATTAGTCTCAGGATGGAAAGCCAAGGAAAAAGACAAGTCAATGCCCATCCTACCACAAAAGGCTCGCCAAAACCTCGAAACAAACTGGGAACCTCTGTCAGAAACGATATTCTCTGGAATGCCATGTAAACGAACCACATGCTGGAAAAACAATGGCACCAAATCAGAGGAGGAAGGCAATTTAGACAAGGGTACCAAATGGACCATCTTAGAGAAGCGATCACAGACCACCCAAATGACTGACATCTTTTGAGAGACGGGAAGATCTGAAATAAAATCCATAGAGATATGTGTCCAAGGCCTCTTCGGGACCGGCAAGGGCAAAAGCAACCCACTGGCACGAGAACAGCAGGGCTTAGCCCGAGCACAAATCCCACAGGACTGCACAAAAGTATGCACATCCCGCGACAGAGATGGCCACCAAAAGGATCTAGCCACTAACTCTCTGGTACCAAAGATTCCAGGATGACCAGCCAAGACCGAACAATGAACCTCAGAGATAACTTTATTCGTCCACCTATCAGGGACAAACAGTTTCTCCGCTGGGCAACGATCAGGTTTATTAGCCTGAAATTTTTGAAGCACCCGCCGCAAATCAGGGGAGATGGCAGACACAATTACTCCCTCTTTGAGGATACCCGCCGGCTCAGATACACCCGGAGAGTCGGGCACAAAACTCCTAGACAGAGCATCCGCCTTCACATTTTTAGAGCCCGGAAGGTATGAAATCACAAAGTCAAAACGGGCAAAAAACAACGACCAACGAGCTTGTCTAGGACTCAACCGCTTGGCGGACTCATGATAAGTCAAGTTCTTATGATCAGTCAAGACCACCACGCGATGCTTAGCTCCTTCAAGCCAATGACGCCACTCCTCGAATGCCCACTTTATGGCCAGCAACTCTCGATTGCCCACATCATAATTTCGCTCAGCAGGCAAAAACTTCCTGGAAAAGAAGGCGCATGGTTTCATCACCAAGCAATCAGAACTTCTCTGCGACAAAACAGCCCCTGCTCCAATCTCAGAAGCATCAACCTCGACCTGGAACGTAAGCGAAACATCTGGTTGACACAACACAGGGGCAGAAGAAAAACGACGCTTCAACTCTTGAAAAGCTTCCACCGCAGCAGAAGACCAATTGACCAAATCAGCACCTTTCTTGGTCAAATCGGTCAATGGTTTAGCAATACTAGAAAAATTGCAGATGAAGCGACGATAAAAATTAGCAAAGCCCAGGAACTTTTGCAGACTTTTCAGAGATGTCGGCTGAGTCCAAATATGGATGGCTTGGACCTTAACAGGGTCCATCTCGATAGTAGAAGGGGAAAAGATGAACCCCAAAAATGAAACCTTCTGAACACCAAAGAGACACTTTGATCCCTTCACAAACAAAGAATTAGCACGCAGGACCTGAAACACCGTTCTGACCTGCTTCACATGAGACTTCCAATCATCTGAGAAGATCAAAATGTCATCTAAGTACACAATCAGGAATTTATCCAGGTACTCTCGGAAGATGTCATGCATAAGGGACTGAAACACTGATGGAGCATTGGCAAGTCGGAATGGCATTACTAGATACTCAAAATGGCCCTCGGGCGTATTAAATGCAGTTTTCCACTCATCACCTCTCTTAATACGCACAAGATTATACGCACCACGAAGATCTATCTTGGTGAACCAACTAGCCCCCTTATTCCGAGCAAACAAATCAGATAACAATGGCAAGGGGTACTGAAATTTAACCGTGATCTTATTTAGAAGGCGGTAATCTATACAAGGTCTCAGTGAACCATCCTTCTTGGCTACAAAAAAGAACCCTGCTCCTAATGGCGACGATGACGGGCGAATATGCCCCTTCTCCAAAGACTCCTTCACATAACTCCGCATAGCGGCGTGCTCAGGCACAGATAAATTAAACAGTCGACCTTTTGGGAATTTACTACCAGGAATCAAATCGATAGCACAATCACAATCCCTATGCGGAGGTAGGGTATCGGACTTGGGCTCATCAAATAAATCCCGGTAATTAGACAAGAACTCAGGAACCTCAGAAGGGGTGGATGACGAAATAGTCAGAAATGGGACATCACCATGTACCCCCTGACAACCCCAGCTGGACACAGACATGGATTTCCAATCTAATACTGGATTATGGACTTGTAGCCATGGCAACCCCAACACGACCACATCATGCAGATTATGCAACACCAGAAAGCGAATAACCTCCTGATGTGCAGGAGCCATGCACATGGTCAGCTGGGTCCAGTACTGAGGCTTATTCTTGGCCAAAGGCGTAGCATCAATTCCTCTCAATGGAATAGGACACTGCAAGGGCTCCAAGAAAAACCCACAACGCCTAGCATACTCCAAGTCCATCAAATTCAGAGCAGCGCCTGAGTCCACAAAGGCCATGACAGAATACGATGACAAAGAGCAGATCAAGGTAACAGACAGAAGAAATTTTGACTGTACCGTACCAATGGTGGCAGACCTAGCGAACCGCTTAGTGCGCTTAGGACAATCAGAGATAGCATGAGTGGAATCACCAAAGTAGAAACACAGCCCATTCAGACGTCTGTGTTCTTGCCGTTCAACTCTGGTTAAAGTCCTATCGCACTGCATAGGCTCAGGTTTAAGCTCAGGTAATACCGCCAAATGGTGCACAGATTTACGCTCGCGCAAGCGTCGACCGATCTGAATGGCCAAAGACATAGACTCATTCAGACCAGCAGGCATAGGAAATCCCACCATGACATCCTTAAGGGCTTCAGAGAGACCTTTTCTGAAAATAGCTGCGAGCGCACCTTCATTCCACTGAGTGAGTACAGACCACTTTCTAAATTTCTGACAATATACCTCTATTTCATCCTGACCGTGACACAGAGCCAGCAAATTCTTCTCTGCCTGATCCACAGAATTAGGCTCATCGTACAGCAATCCGAGCGCCAGGAAAAATGCATCGATATTACTTAATGCAGGATCTCCTGACGCAAGAGAAAATGCCCAGTCCTGAAGGTCGCCACGCAAAAAAGAAATAACGATCCTAACTTGTTGAACTGGGTCACCAGAGGAGCGAGGTTTCAAAGCCAGAAATAGTTTACAATTATTTTTGAAACTCAGAAATTTAGTTCTATCTCCAAAAAACAAATCAGGAATAGGAATTCTCAGTTCTAACATAGAATTCTGAACCACAAAGTCTTGAATACTTTGTACTCTTGCCGTGGGCTGATCCACACATGAAGACAGACCTTTAATGTCCATTGCTACACCTGTGTCCTGAACCACCCAAATGTCTAGGGGAAAAAAAAGGCAAAACACAGTGCAAAGAAAAAAAAATGGTCTCAGAACTTCTTTTTTCCCTCTATTGGGAATCATTAGTACTTTTGGCCTACAGTACTGTTATGAAAGGTAATTCAGTACCATAATGGACATAGAGGTCAGCGCACATACAGTGACCTGGCAATAACCCAAAAAACAAGAACGAGCTCTGAGACGTGGGAACTCTGTTGACCGCAATCCCTAATCCTCTCCAACCACACTAAAGGCAGCCGTGGATTGCGCCTAACGCTCCCTATGCAACTCGGCACGGCCTGAGAAACTAGCTAGCCTGAAGATAGAAAAAAAGCCTACCTTGCCTCAGAGAAATACCCCAAAGGAAAAGGCAGCCCCCACATATAATGACTGTGAGTTAAGATGAAAAGACAAACGTAGAGATGAAATAGATTTAGCAAAGTGAGGCCCAACTTTCTGAACAGAGCGAGGATAGGAAAGGTAACTTTGCGGTCAACACAAAACCCTACAAAAAACCACGCAAAGGGGGCAAAAAGACCCTCCGTACCGAACTAACGGCACGGAGGTACACCCTCTGCGTCCCAGAGCTTCCAGCAAGCAGAAAAAAACAAATTGACAAGCTGGACAGAAAAAAACAGCAAACAAATAGCAAAGAGGAACTTAGCTATGCAGAGCAGCAGGCCACAGGAACGATCCAGGAGGAAACAGGTCCAATACTAGAACATTGACTGGAGGCCAGGATCAAAGCACTAGGTGGAGTTAAATAGAGCAGCACCTAACGACTTCACCACATCACCTGAGGAAGGAAACTCAGAAGCCGCAGTACCACTTTCCTCCACCAACGGAAGCTCACAGAGAGAACCAGCCGAAGTACCACTTGTGACCACAGGAGAAAGCTCTGCCACAGAATTCACAACAGGAGTGATCCTGATGAGACTCAGATATCTGAGGATCACATGGACTGTATTATGCTGTCAGAGCAGAAAGAGAAGGAGTGTGACTCCAAGGGCAAGGAATGAGATAACACAGAGGAAAAATAACAATGAGGTGGTAGATCCCATTTGGTGTGAAAACAGAGGCACAAAGGTCAGTAGGTCATGTAAGGAGGAAGATAAGAAGGTTACATTGAGCCACACATCGCAGACACGTAGTGAAGCAGCCACGACGGGCAATGCATTATCAGCCACAATTGTTGCTGTGACAAGCAGCGGCCGTGGGTCTGCAGCTCGCAAGGGTGGCCTAGCCTGGGTCTTTTTTGACACTGCAAAGGATGAGTCTGCTCACATAATCTGCCAAATTTGCATAAACAACTGAGTAGAGGTAAAATGTGCAATAATTTGGCTATTACATATATGAAGCTTCACATGCACAATCAACATGCATTACCCTTGGAATCCAACTGTGTTAAAATGTGGAGCAGTGGAACTCAACAATTATCAGCTGCCCCATCAGTCACATATGCTGCTTCTTCCTCCTCCTCTGTTACCATGCCAAATATTGAGATGCAGTTCTCCGACCGCAGAACTTTGGGATCTTTACCTGCTCCACTGAGAGCCCGCCTCCAGCTGTAACAGAAATGGACATGTCTACTGTTTTTGACTGATCTCAGAGAACGAGCAAACCTTAACTTTCTCAATCCACCATAAGGCCTCCTCCTGCACCTCAATCATGGTCAAGCAGTTTGTCCTGTTAACCATACTCTGCCCTCTCTCAGCACTGCATCCAACCCACGGTCCCACAGTTGTAGTCATATAAAATAATAATAATAATAATAATAATTTTTATTTATATAGCGCCAACATATTCCGCAGCGCTTTACAAATTATAGACGGGAATTGTACAGACAATAGACATTACAGCATAACAGAAATATAGTTCAATACAGATACCAGGAGGAGTGAGGGCCCTGCTCGCAAGCTTACAAACTATGAGGAAAAGGGGAGACACGAGAGGTGGATGATAACAATTGCTTTAGTTATTCGGACCAGCCATAGTGTATGGCTCGGGTGTTCATGTAAAGCTGCATGAACCAGTTATCTGCCTAAGTATGTAGCAGTACAGACACAGAGGGCTAATACTGCATAAAGTGTATGAGAACATGATGCGAGGAACCTTTTTTTTTTTTTTTTTTTATAAATAGGCCACACAGGGATCGTTAGGTTAATGCATTGAGGCGGTAGGCCAGTCTGAACAAATGAGTTTTTAGGGTACGCTTAAAACTGTGGGGATTGGGGATTAATCGTATTAACCCAGGTAGTGAATTCCAAAGAATCGGCGCAGCACGTGTAAAGTCTTGGAGACGGGAGTGGGAGGTTCTGATTATTGAGGATGCTAACCTGAGGTCATTAGCGGAGCGGAGGGCACGGGTAGGGTGGTAGACTGAGACCAGAGAGGAGATGTAGGGTGGTGCTGAGCCATGGAGTGCTTTGTGGATGAGGGTAGTAGTTTTGTACTGGATTCTGGAGTGGATGGGTAGCCAGTGCAATGACTGGCACAGGGTAGAGGCATCGGTGTAACGGTTGGTGAGGAATATGATCCTGGCTGCAGCATTCAGGACAGATTGGAGCGGGGAGAGTTTTGCAAGAGGGAGGCCGATTAGTAGAGAGTTACAATAGTCCAGACGAGAATGAATAAGTGAAACAGTAAGAGTTTTTGCAGAGTCGAAAGTAAGAAAAGGGCGAATTCTAGAAACGTTTTTGAGATGCAGGTAAAAGATTTTTTTCATCCTAAACATGAAAAACTAAAAAGTTGAACTCCACCATCTCCAATCTGTTGGCCACGGAAATGCTGCCTTTCTGCTTGGTAGATACAAATGGTTTCCCAAAGTTGATGGTCGTCACAGTCCCACAGTACCAGTTGCCCAGTCTCCATTTCTTTTCAAAGAAAGCTGTGCCTGTGCTACACCAGCATGTCACAGACAACATCACCCATTCCTTGAGACTAAATTTATGTCTGTCAGGGTGCATTTCACCACAGACACTTGGATGAGTAAGCATGGCCAAGGGCATTACATCTTGCTGATGTACTGGGTGACTCTGGTGGCTGTGGGTGCAGGTGCTGCTCCACAAGTCTTGGAATCCCCAAGGCTTGCAGGACCAACCTATATATTTCACACTTCCTCCACTGCTTCTGCTTATTCTTCTACCTGCTCTAGGGCCTCCACGTGCACCCTCAGCCTCTGATTAATGAGATGCACATTCCAACAGTGCAGAGCGAATCTCCACCATCTCCATACTGCGCAGCCAAGGCTCACCACAAACAGGCAGTGTTACAATTGATATGCGTTGTAGATCACAGTCTTACAGCTGAACAGTTGTGGAAAGCTCTCCAGGTCGAATGTGAGAAATGGCTCTCTCCAGTGAACCTGCATCCAGGGAAGGCCATACCCGATAATGATACAATCATGGTAGTGTCCCTATGGTGAGGTAAGCTCACACACGTGCCTTGCATGGCTCACATTCTCAACCTGGTGATACAGCATTTTCTCCACCACTATCCTGGCCTGGTTGAGCTGCTGCAGAAAGCATGGAAGCTTTGTGCTCACTTCCGCCGTTCACACACCTCAGGTCATCGACTTGCATTGATACAGATGTCTTTGTCTATGCCATTTACCGGGTTGATATGCGATGTGCCGACATGCTGAAATTCCAGTCTGCACATGATGCAGCAACTGTGGCAGCAACTATAAGCCCTGGTGCAGTATGTCATATCTTGTAGACTGGGTCAAAGCATTACAGACGTGGCACATATCACATTTACGCAGTGGGTACAGATTAAAGACCTCTGCACCCCTTCTGCACAGTTTCGAAATGGCTACTAAGAGTTTACGCTGACTACGACATTATCAACACCACTATTCTGGTCATCTATATGCTGGAGTAGACTCTGAATAGACTGCAGAAGGAGGTTATTGTCTCAGAGGAAGAGGAGGAAGCAGATGAGGATGCGGAAGGGATAACATTTTCTCAAAGTTTTAGTCTGTAGTCACACAGGCAGGTGCCAGGGGAAGGTGGATTATTGCGATCGGGGGGGGGGCTGGTGATAACAGACAAATTGTTAGTGAAGTTGCAAGAGAGAAGGAACAAATGGAGGAGGAAGAGGTGATGGGCGAGCAACTGTCAGGAGATGATGATAATAATCATCCACTCTCTGTTGTTTGTGGTTGGTGGGAGGGGATGGAAGAAACAAGCATTAAGGTACCATCACACATAACGATATTGTTAACAATATTGCTGCAACATCACGCTTTTGGTGACGTAGCAACGATCCCGCTAACGATCTCGTTATGTGTGACAGCAACCAACGATCAGGCCCCTGCTGGGAGATCGTTGGTCATTGGGGAATGATCAGAACCATTTTTTGGTCGCTGATCACCCGCTGTCATCGCTGGATCGGCGTGTGTGACGCCAATCCAGCGATGTGTTCACTTGTAACCAGGGTAAATATCGGGTTACTAAGCGCAGGGTGGCGCTTAGTAACTCAATATTTACCCTGGTTACCATTGTAAAAGTTAAAAAAAAACAGTACATACTCACATTCTGATGTCTGTCACGTCCCTTGGCGTCCACAGGGTTAAAACTGCTTTCGGCAGGAGCGCTGCTAATGCACGCGCTCCGGTCGAGAGCTTCCCTGCACTGACTGTGTCAGCGCCGGCCGTAAAGCAGAGCACATGCTGTTACTGCCGGCGCTGACACACTCAGTGCAGGGAAGCTCTCGGTAGCAGCGCGTGCATTAGCAGCGCTCTTGCCGAAAGCAGTTTTAACCCTGTGGACGCCGGCAGGGGACGTGACAGACATCAGAATGTGAGTATGTAGTGTTTTTTTACTTTTACAATGGTAACCAGGGTAAATATCGGGTTACTAAGCGCGGCCCTGCACTTAGTAACCCGATTTAAACCCTGGTTACCCGGGTGCTGCAGGGGGACTTCAGCATCGTTGAAGACAGTTTCAATGATGCTGAAGTCGTTCCCCTGATCGTTGGTCGCTGGAGAGAGCTGTCTGTGTGACAGCTCCCCAGCGACCACACAACGACTTACAAACGATCACGGCCAGGTCGTATCGCTGGTCGTGATCGTTGGTAAGTTGTTTAGTGTGACTAAAGCTTTAGTGTCACCTAGATACCAATGCAGCGAGGGCTTGGACTTCATGGAAGAGAATGACATATGATTGTCTTCTTTCTGCACTACCTGCAACATGATACCATATAGTTATGAATCGAAATAGTGCTAACTACTGGGTTGCCACTCTGTTAGATTGATGTTGTAAGACCAAATTTTGCCAGATGCTTCATGCCCTGGAAAGGGACCCGCAAATTCTGGCATATCAAAGCATGCTTTTACACAACCTTAAGAGAGCTTTTCCTCAAGACAGTAATGAGGCACAAAGTATGCATCACAGCTCTAGACTTCCAACCTCAGGCACATCAATTCATCAATGCCAAAACATTAGCAGCAGCTGCAGCAGTCTATGTGGAAGAAGCAATGTCTGTGAGTCCTTTGACACTTTCTTAGACCAGTTCATGCACCAGCACAACAGAGTCCAAGTCTACACGTGGTGAACAAATGGAGAGGATAGTGCAGGACAATCTAGAACTGAATATAAATACCACCAAGGAGGGTTTGGACTCTTTCACATTTTGGTCTTCCAAAATGGATGAGTGGCCTAAACTCACCTCACATGCCTTGGAGGTTTTATCATGCCTGACAGCCATCATTCTATCAGAATGTGTCATTAGTGCAGCTGGTGGTATCCTAATAGATAAGTACAGCCTACCTTCTCCTGAAAGTGTAGACCATCTAACTTTCATCAAGATGAACAAGTCTTGGATCTCAAAGGACTTTTGCACCCAATTGCATTGAAGTCAATTACCCGTGTTACTACTATTCTTGGATTTTTCTGACAACGGTAGTCTACTAAACTGATATTTGTGCTACCTGAGTGTGGCTGAGCATGAAAGCAGGTTGAGCTATTGCATGTGGTATCATGGCTCTCATCACAGCAGACCTACATCAATCCCTCACCCATCTCGCCTTACTTTGACATTCAATTGAAAGGTATAAATGTTGGTCCAGAACCCCATACCTCATGCATGGCTGATTGCTGTTGTGCCATGCTAAAATTTATATTGTGGGTGAATTGAGGCCACTTTCCTGGTCTCTCCCCCTAATTTGATGTGCTGATTGCTTCGGCAGCTTTTGAGGTCGTTTGAAGGTTTTGTGCATACGTTTTTTTTCTGCCTTCCATTAACTGGAATGGTTTTTGTCCATGTTCAGCGAATATTCAACAAATCAATTGGTGAATATTGCAAATTCAGAGATCGTAAGCCGAACCGAACATCGAAATATTTGCTCCTCTCTAGTTCACAGCTTCGCTGCACCCGCAGCTGTTAAAAGCAGGTCATGGCTGAACACTTAAGTCATTATCTGTTGTGAAAGATGCTGGCTTAGCATCGGAGCCTGCATCAAAGGCAGGGTGACAACTTATGAAGGACACAGTACATTATAAGTCAATGGGATAATAAATAATTGTGTTCCCATATAGCATCCTGTTATCGGCAACACATGTCCTGTTTACATCATAAATGATCAATGAATGAGAGTTTTGCTTGTTTTTTGGGGAATTGCCTACAAAGTTGCACCCATGAAGGATCATCATATTACAGGTAGTTTAAAAGTGGATACTAAACAGAAACAAACTTGATGTATGTTACGCAAGAACTTGCTAGCCACGTCATATGTTACACTCAAACTGCATATTAAAGGGAACCTGTCACCATTTTTTTGCTTACAAACTATGCTCATCCCCTTTAAGATCATAAGAATGGGATTCCTACATCCTCTTTATATCCTCAGACATGTCCCTGCATACCTCAGAAAATGAGAATTATACTTGTCCGGCACCGTATTTAAATTGCACGGTACAGTCCAATGAGTTTTTTCAAATTGTGATCAACACCCCCTCGGTCACTTTAGGCATCGCCCCAGTCCCTTCAAATGTCACCTCTCCTAACTGAATGTACGTGGTGACGTCTCTCCATCATCCACTTAATGACCAAACTCTCGCGCCAGTGTATACCGTATATTACACACACATACAAACACACTCCATGCCACACATTCTATGCTACAAATTCATACATTGTATGTTATATACACACACACACTCCATGCTACACACACACATGGTACATTAAACACACTTTATGCTGCATACATTTTATTTTACACAAGTTAATGTTTGCTACATACTGTATGTTACTGTATGTTACACACTGTATTTCACAATCATGCTACACAGACTGAATGTTAAACACTCACTGCATGTTGCACATGCAAAGACTGCATTCATACATAATTTCTATACGCACTGCATATTGCACACACTGCATGTCACTTTCTGCATGTTACACATATATTGTATGTTACATACACACTCACTGTATATTACACATATTGTATGAGATATGCACACTGCGTGTTGCATACACTGCATGTTACACACACTGCATATTACATGTGAACGTCCTTTGATCACATGGCCATAATGTCACCTGAGGTCCTTGGAAAATGCATTCATATTTCAGCACTGGCAAAATTAGCCATCCCCAATTCCAGACATGCCTATATACTTTGTTACAGACAAATACAAATTTTACAATTGCATCTGAAACTGAAGTAATACTATAGTTAGTATTACATTGATGTTTATTAAACTAGAATTGATTGAAGAGAATGTTTATTAAAATAGGATTGATGCAAATTTTGTTTTATAGCTGAAACCAGGCTACATTGCTGAGTAAGTAGAAAATAGATCAGTCGTTATAAGGAAAAACTGATGGCTCAATGTGTTTGGCCATTCTGGTATATGCTATTCAGCTTATCTCTCTGGAACACACTCTTTAATTCTGGATTATTCACAGTGGTTGACAGTTTGTAAAATTGTACATCTTGCTTTTGGTAAACTTGCTCTGTACTCTTAAACACTAGAAATACTCTATAAGGCCAGTCTCACAGATCCAGATAATTCCGGTACCAGAGAAAATGGTACCGGAGTTATCCGTGTCCATGTGTCCGTGTGCTCATGTAGGCCATCCGTGTGGGATCCGTGTGATGTCTGTGAGTACGTTTTTAGGGTCCGTGTGCTGTCTGTGTGCTGTACGTGTGCTGTACATGTGCTGTACATGTGCTGTACGTGTGTCCGTCTCCGTGTATTACAACAATTTTTACAATTTTAACCCTATGACAGGAAAAACGCACATCCGTGCGCTCCCACGAACACTGACATGTTTCTGTGTTTTGCAAACGGACACACGGTCCGTGAAAACACGCTGACATGTGCAGAGACACATTTATTTTAATGTGTCTACGTGAGTCAGTGTCTCCGGTACGTGAGGAAACTGTCACCTCACGTACCGGAGCCACTGACGTGTGAAACCGGCCTTACTGTTTATTTGAGTTTATTCTCTGAAGAAAGTAAAACAATTTTGATATAAAGTTCCAATGTTGTAATATGTACATGATTTTAAGAAAATAATTGTTGCGCATATAGAACTTGACAGAAGTACCTTTTAACCCCTTAATCCCATATGACGTACTATCCCGTCCAGGTGACCTGGGACTTAATTCCCAGTGATGGGATAGTAAGTCATATGCGATCGGCCGCGCGGGGATCGCAGCCGGGTGTCAGCTGCCTATCGCAGCTGACATCCGGCACTATCCGGCACTATGTGCCAGGAGCGGTCACAGACCGTTCCCGGCACATTAACCCCCAGCACACTGCGATCAAAGATGATCACGGTGTGCCAGCGGTGCAGGGAAGCATCGCGCAGGGAGGGGGCTCCCTGCGTGCTTCCCTGAGAAGATCGGTACACGGTGATGTACTCACCATGTACCGAGCGTCTTCTCCCTCCAGTCCCCGGATCCAAAATGGCCGCGGGGCTGCATCCGGGTCCTGCAGGGAGCACTTCCGGGTCAGGATCCGGCTGCAGCTGCAGCTCTAATCCTGCCCGGCTGTATGTCAGATCACCGATCTGACAGAGTGCTGTGCACACTGTCAGATCGGTGATCTGTGATGTCCCCCCCTGGGACAAAGTGAAAAAGTAAAAAAAAAAATTTCCACACGTGTAAAAAAAAAATAAAAAAATTCCTAAATAAAGAAGAAAAAAAAAATATTATTCCCATAAATACATTTCTTTATCTATAAAAAACAAAAATACAATAAAAGTACACATATTTAGTATCGCCGCGTCCGTAACGACCCGACCTATAAAACTGGCCCACTAGTAAACCCCTTCAGTGAACACCGTAAGAAAAAAAAAAAAACAAGCCAAAAAACAACGCTTTATTATCATAACGCTGAACAAAAAGTGGAATAACACGCGATCAAAAAGACGGATATAAATAACCATGGTACCTCTGAAAACGCCATCTTGTCCTGCAAAAAACGAGCTGCCATATAGCATCATAACCAAAAAAATAAAAAAGTTATAGTCCTCAGAATAAAGCGATGCCAAAATAATTATTTTTTCTATAAAATAGCTTTTATCGTATAAAAGCGCCAAAACATTAAAAAAATGATATAAATGAGGTATCGCTATAATCGTACTGACCCGAAGAATAAAACTGGTTCATCAATATTACCAAACGCGGAACGGTATAAACGCCTCCCCCAAAAGAAATTCATGAATAGCTGGTTTTTGGTCATTCTGCCTCACAAAAAATCGGAATAAAAAGCGATCAAAAACTGTCACGTGTCCGAAAATGTAACCGATAAAAACGTCAACTCGTCCCGCAAAAAACAAGACCTCACATGACTCTGTGGACCAAAATATGGAAAAATTATAGGTCTCAAAATGTGGAGACGCAAAAACTTTTTTGCTATAAAAAGCGTCTTTTAGTGTGTGACGGCTGCCAATCATAAAAATCCGATATAAAAAACGCTATAAAAGTAAATCAAACCCCCTTCATCACCCCCTTAGTTAGGCTAGGTTCACATTGCGTTAATGGGTTAACGCTAACGGACAGCGTTGCACGGCGAAAATGTCACAATTAATGCCGTGCAACGGGTCCGTTAGCACACCCATTGACAGCAATGTGATTTTCGGGTGTAGCGCATCGCTAGAGCGTGCCATTTTCGGCTCGCGCTAGCAAGGTGCCGTTCTTTTGTGGCGCGCCTCGGACGCTGCTTGCAGCGTCCGCGGCGCGCCCGAGGTCCGATCCCCGATCTTCCAGAGCGGGGACGTTAACGCGACCACTAAACACGACACCTAAAAAGACATTGCGTTAGCGCAATCCGCTAGCGCTAAACGGATTTCCCTAACGCAATGTGAAGTTAGCCTTATGGAAAAATAATAAAATATAAAAAAATGTATTTATTTCCATTTTCCCATTAGGGTTAGGGCTAGGATTAGGGCTAGGGTTAGGGTTAGGGCTAGGGTTAGGGCTAGGGTTAGGGCTAGGGTTAGGGTTTGGATTACATTTACGGTTGGGATTAGGGTTGGGATTAGAATTAGGGGTGTGTCAGGGTTAGGTGTGTGGTTAGGGTTACAGTTGGGATTAGGGTTAGGGGTGCGTTTGGATTAGGGTTTCATTTATAATTGGGGGGTTTCCACTGTTTAGGCACATCAGGGGCTCTCCAAACGCGACATGGCGTCCGATCTCAATTCCAGCCAATTCTGCATTGAAAAAGTAAAACAGTGCTCCTTCACTTCCGAGCTCTCCCGTGCGCCCAAACAGGGGTTTACCCCAACATATGGGGTATCATCGTACTCGAGACAAATTGGACAACAACTTTTTGGGTCAAAGTTCTCTTGTTATCCTTGGGAAAATAAAAATTTGGGGGGCTAAAAAAGCATTTTTGTGAAAAAAAAAAAGAATTTTTGTTTTCACGGCTCTGCGTTATAAACTGTAGTGAAACACTTAGGGGTTCAAAGTTCTCACAACACATCTAGATAAGTTCCTTGGGAGGTCATCTAGATAAGTTCCTTGGGAGGTCTAGTTTCTAATATGGGGTCACTTATGGGGGGTTTGTACTGTTTGGGTACATCAGGGGCTCTGCAAATGCAACGTGACTCCTGCAGACCAATCCATCTAAGTCTGCATTCCAAATGACGCTCCTTCCCTTCCGAGCTCTGCCATGCGCCCAAACAGTGGTTTACCCCCACATATGGGGTATCAGCGTACTCAGGACAAATTGGACAACTTTTGGGGTCCAATTTATTCTGTTACCCTTGTAAAAATACAAAGCTGGGGGCTAAAAAATAATTTTTGCGAAAAAAAAAAAAATTATTTTAACGGCTCTGCGTTATAAACTGTAGTGAAACACTTGGGGTTTCAAAGCTCTCAAAACACATCTAGATAAGTTCCTTAGGGGGTCTGGTTTCCAAAATGGTGTCACTTGTGGGGGGTTTTAATGTTTAGGCACATCAGGGGCTCTCCAAACCAACATGGCGTCCCATCTTAATTCCAGTCAATTTTGCATTGAAAAGTCAAATGGCGCTCCTTCCCTTCCGAGCTCTGCTATGCGCCCAAAAAGTGGTTTACCCCCACATATGGGGTATCGTCGCACTCAGGACAAATTGCACAACAACTTTTGTGGTCTAATTTCTTCTCTTACCCTTGGGAAAATAAAAAATTGGTGGCGAAAAGATCATTTTTGTGAAAAAATAAGATTTTTTATTTTTACGGCTCTGAATTATAAACTTCTGTGAAGCACTTGTTGGGTCAAAGTGCTCACCACACATCTAGATAAGTTCCTTAAGGGGTCTACTTTTCAAAATGGTGTCACTTGTGAGTGGTTCCAATGTTTAGGCACATCAGGGGCTCTCCAAACGCAACATGGCGTCCCATCTCAATTCCAGTCAATTTTGCATTGAAAAGTCAAATGGCACTCCTTTCCTTCCGAGCTCTGCCATGCGCCCAAACAGTGGTTTACCCCCACATATGGGGTATCGTTGCACTCAGGACAAATTGCACAACAACTTTTGTGGTCTAATTTCTTCTCTTACCCTTGGGAAAATAAAAAATTGGTGGCAAAAAGATCATTTTTGTGAAAAAATATGATTTTTTATTTTTACGGCTCTGCATTATAAACTTCTGTGAAGCACTTGTTGGGTCAAAGTGCTCACCACACCTCTAGATAAGTTCCTTAAGGAGTCTACTTTCCAAAATGGTGTCACTTGTGGGGATTTCAATGTTTAGGCACATCAGAGGCTCTCCAAACGCAACATGGCATCCCATCTCAATTCCAGTCAATTTTGCATTGAAAAGTAAAATGGCGCTCCTTCCCTTCCAAACTCTGCCATACGCCCAAACAATGGTTAACACCCATATATGGGGTATCAGCGTACTCAGGACAAATTGGACAACAATTTTTGAGGTCCAATTTCTTCTCTTACTCTTGGGAAAATAAAAAATTGGGGGCAAAAAATCATTTTTGTGAAAAAATATGATTTTTTATTTTTACGGCTCTGCATTATAAACTTCTGTGAAGCAATTGGTGGGTCAAAGTGGTCACCACCCATCTAGAAAAGTTCCTTAGGGTGTCTACTTTCCAAAATGGTGTCACTTGTGGGGGGTTTCAATGTTTAGGCACATGAGGGGCTCTCCAAACGCAACATGGCGTCCCATCTCAATTCCTGTCAATTTTGCATTGAAAAGTCAAATGGCGCTCCTTTCCTTCCGAGCTCTGCCATGCGCCCAAACAGTGGTTTACCCCCACATATGGGGTATCAGCGTACTCAGTACAGATTGTACAACAACGTTTGGCATCCAATTTATCCTGTTACCCTTGGTAAAATAAAACAAATTGGAGCTGAAATAAATTTTGTGTGAAAAAAGTTAAATATTCATTTTTATTTAAACATTCCAAAAATTCCTGTGAAACTCCTGAAGGGTTAATAAACTTCTTGAATGTGGTTTTGAGCACCTTGAGGGGTGCAGTTTTTAGAATGTGTCACACTTGGGTATTTTCTATCATATAGACCCCTCAAAATGACTTCAAATGAGATGTGGTCCCTAAAAAAAAATTGTGTTGTAAAAATGAGAAATTGCTGGTCAAATTTTAAACCTTATAACTCCCTAACAAAAAAAACATTTGGTTCCAAAATTGTGCTGATGTAAAGTAGACATGTGGGAAATGTTACTTATTAAGTATTTTGCGTGACATATCTCTGTGATTTAAGGGCATAAAAATTTAAAGTTGGACAATTGCGAAATTTTCTAAATTTTTGCCAAATTTCCATTTTTTTCACAAATAAACGCAAGTTATATCGAATAAATGTTACCACTAAAATGAAGTACAATATGTCATGAGAAAACAGTGTCAGAATCGCCAAGATCCGTTGAAGCCTTTTTAGAGTTATAACCTCATAAAAGGACAGTGGTCAGAATTGTAAAAATTGGCCCGGTCATTAACGTGCAAACCACCCTCGGGGCTTAAGGGGTTAAATAACATTGTACTGTAATTAGAAATGTTTTCACTGTATTAACTTGCTATTATGCATATAATGTAGATGTTGAGCTCTAATGATTCTTAGATGAAAAGTCTCGGCAGTGTCTGATCTTCAAATAACATGTGAATATGACATTATTTGTCTATCACACATATGACACATCAATTCAATTTTTAAAATGAATGGTTGAATGTAAGAAAAAATGAAACCGTCAGGAGCAGTGTGCTTTGCATTTAACAAAAATGGACTGCACATAGACAAGTATAATGAATGATGTGTAAATTCAGTCATATTCATAGACAACTGAAGGATGACATCCCATCAGAACATTTGTGACACTTATGATCTGATAACTTTGTACAATTTGCCACAGAAGTTGTTTTTCAGCACAAAACTGCTTGGCTAGACATTGAGCATTGCATTGATGAGCAACTTGCATTGGCGGGACATGCTATTATTGCTTTTAACAGCTCATATTGAGCCCATCTGGGACTTATTTTGCTACAATTGCAAAAGGAGCTGTCAGCAGCGGATCTAGTTGAGTTGCATGACAAAGTGCATTTGGTGTGTTAGTACATTCATCAGACTATCATATTCTTAATGATAGCATACCACAGTGTGTAAGTATGGCTAGTTCTGTTTATGGCACTGAATAAATTGATATGTTTTGAAAATATTTTTTCAATTTTTTTATGTGCATACTTTTTCCTTTTTGGTGGATGTTAAGGATGATATATAAGGTGACATTTTGATTTTCTCATCCATTTCCTCACTTGTTTTAAAGCGCACCCACACCCATCAAAGTTTTTACCCCCTTTATATATTGCAGTCATCATACTATATAGCACTGTGCACTTAAAATTGCTAATTTTACCCAGCTAATTCTTCTCTTTTCCAATAGTCCTATGACTTGACGTGATTAAAAACAGACCAGCTGAATACTGCTAAGCTCTATGTACAAAGAGGAGGTCTCTTTCTCCTGCATGAATCATCACTGTAAAGTCCCTGGCCTCCCTGCTCCAACTCCTCTTCAACTCTTGACTCAGTTGATCCTCGCCTCCTCCTGGCCAGAGACTTTTGCAGTTAGGCTGGGGTCACACTGGCGACTTAAACGGACGCGTGCAATGCAATAAAAAATCTTATTGCACTTGGACTAATGTTAAACTATGGGGCAGCTCCCAGCAGCCGATTTTTTGTCTGCCGTTTTCCTTGGTCCGAGACAATCACAGTATGCTGCGATTGTTACGGACACTCAGCCGACCCTCGGCTCACTCGCACCCATATAAGTCTATGGGTGCGAGTGAGACAACGCACACCTCTCAGATATCATCCGAGTGCTGTGCATTAGACGCTGACCCTGGCAATGGAGGAGATGGAGAAATAAGTTTATTCGCCTCCTCCTCTGCGAGAGGATCGGAGCACAGACGCATGACACTCGGCTCCTGCTCGCAGCAGAGCAGGAGCCGAAGGTCATTAGCATATTGCATCCAATGCTCTCGTATCGGATCAAGCCTTACTCATGAGTCATTCAGGAAATAGAGTCTTCTGGTTTCTACATTGGTCTTTGAAGTAGTCATATAGTCTGAATTGAATCACGTGATGTCCTAGACCTAATGGAAAAGAGAAGAATTAGCTGGGTTGAGGGGCAAAATTTGCAATTGTAAGTGCACAGTGCTATAAAATATGATTCCTGCAATATATTAAGAGAATACAAATTTTGATGGAAGTGCTTCCTTAAATATTTTTCTTGCTATATGTAGCAAGATAAAAAAACTGCAATTTTTTCTTAGAGCTTGAACATGACTCAAAGTAACAATTTTCACATTGAAAAGTTCTTCACTTCTGACATTATCTTTTACTGTCTACTAGTGTTGAGCATTCCGATACCGCAAGTATCGGGTATCGGCCGATATTTGTGGTATCGGAATTCCGATACCGAATTCCGATACTTCCCGCGTATCGGATACCGGAATCGGAAGTTCCCAGAATTCAAACTGCACGCAGCAGCCAATGAGGAATGATTGGAAGTGTGGGCACATCCTGTTTAGCATGGTGGGCATGTAAGTACTGGCAAGGCTGTGATTGGCTGCTGAAATGATGTCACTCTGCACTATAAAAAACGTTGCCGCCATTTTGCGCTCACTCTGCTGTGATTTCAGTTAGGGACAGGACGCTGTGTTCTAACTGAGGGCCAGTTGAGCTAGCTAATTGCTTTATTTTCCTTTCCAAAGGCTAATTTAGCAAAACGCTGTGTGTTCTTCACTGTTCACCTTGCTCTTGCCTTGCAGCGCTGTTTTAACAACGTTCTGCAAGGTCTCTGTGTGTGTGCAGCTCACTCTGTAGTCTGTGTGCAGCCATATACCCGGTTGTATTCAGCTCAGGGGGGGTTCACACTGCCTCACACAGTTGTCCTTTTTTGCTCATAGTGCAGCCTGCTGCACATTTTTTCTCAAATTTCCTATTAGTGTTTTTCCACCCGTCTCCAGCTAAATTGTGGAAAAACACTACATAGGATAACCTAGAGGGGGGTTTTTGGGCCTTGCAGCGCCGTTTACGGCTGTCTGCACGGTCTCCATGTGAGCCCAGCTCGCCCTGTAGTCTGTGTGCAGCCATAGCCGGTTGGATTCAGCTCAGGGTTCGTTACTGGCTCATACCTTGAGAAAAATTTTCCTTTCTTTCAAATAGTGCAGCCTGTTTAAAAATTTTTAAAAAAATTCCCTATTAGTGTTTTTCCACCCGTCTCCAGCTAAATTGTGGAAAAACACTACATAGGATAACCTAGAGGGGGTTTTTGGGCCTTGCAGCGCCGTTTACGGCTGTCTGCACGGTCTCTGTGTGAGCGCAGCTCGCCCTGTAGTCTGTGTGCAGCTCTAGCCGGTTGGATTCAGCTCAGGGTGCGTTACTGCCTCATACCTTGAAAAACAATTTCCTTTTTTTTCAAATAGTGCAGCCTGTTTAAAATTTAAAAAAAAAATCCTATTAGTGTCTTTCCACCCGTCTCCAGCTAAATAGTGGAAAAATACTACATAGGATAATCTAGAGGAGGGTTTTTTGGCCTTGCAGTGCCGTTTACGGCTGTCTGCACGGTCTCTGTGTGAGCGCAGCTCGCCCTGTAGTCTGTGTGCAGCTATAGCCGGTTGGATTCAGCTCAGGGTGCTTTACTGCCTCATACCTTGAAAAACAATTTCCTTTTTTTCAAATAGTGCAGCCTGTTTAAAATTTTAAAAAAAAAATTCCTATTAGTGTCTTTCCACCCGTCTCCAGCTAAATAGTGGAAAAACACTACATAGGATAACCTAGAGGAGGGTTTTTTGGCCTTGCAGCGCCGTTTACGGCTGTCTGCACGGTCTCCGTGTGATTTAAACTAGCTCTGTAGCCCGATCTGCACAAAAAAAAAAGTAAAGTTCACCAAACACAACTTAACACTTGTGTAGGCCACATTTGAAAAATAATCAAGTTTAGTCCACACTTTACAACATTAGTGTTTCTTACACCTGTTAGGAGGAGCATTTCAGGAATAAGCACGCTAAGGCCTTAGTACTTTTCTGCTTATCTTTATCTGTCAACCAAGATGAAGAGGGCAGGGAGTAAGGCACGTGGGCGTGGGCGCGGAGCAGGGAGAGGAGCAGGGAGAGGACGTGGTGATTCTGTGCCTGCTGCGGGCGCCGGTGACTCGTCGTCACTCAGTTTCAGCAGGGAACAGTCCTTCATGCGCAGCTTTGTCGGAGAGCACCGTGCACCGCTGCTGCGTGAAGACCAAATTGAAGCCGTTGTCGGGTGGATGGCAGCTAACGCCTCGGCATCGACTTCAGTTAGTGCCACATCCTCTCAGGCACAGAGCACTGGAGAGCAGCCATCTGTCTCTTCACCACCTGCCAAATTGGCCAGGCAGTCAGAGAGCCCAGGACAGGAGCCGTCTCTACTTCTGTTCTCTGAATCTCTTGGCTTGGAAACAGGGGGCCAGCCAAGCAGCATTGGAGAAATGGAAGAAGAGGCAGTGTGCAGTGGTGCCCAACAGCTTTTTCTCTCTGACTCTGAAGAGGCAGGTGGGCCAGTGCCTCCGGTGACCACAGTGCAGTACGCATCTGATGATGAAACTCAGGTGCCGCTTTCTGATGCGTACTGTGCTGCCGAGACTACCCAGGAGGAGCAGTTGGTGGCAGAGGGTAGTGGAGATGATGAGGTCGTTGACCCATCGTGGCGTGAGGAACAGGAAGGTGGTGGGAGCAGCTCTGAGGAAGAGCTTCCCCTTACGGGCCAAAGAGGGAGAGGGAGGGGGAAGACTGCGGAGCCTGTAGCCTCCACTTTGGCACCCGTTAGGAGCCTGCCTCTTTCCAAAGCCAAAAAGGGCGCTCCCAAGACTTGCAGTGCCTGGTCCTTTTTTGACACAGTTGCAGATGACATTTGTTTTGTCAAATGCAAGCTGTGTCATCAGAAAGTAAAAAGAGGTAAAAGTGTCAGCAACCTCAATACCACAAATATGTGGAAACATGTGCGGACCAGGCACGCGGTGGAGTTACAGAAACACAGTGAAGACGTAGGCCAACCAACAGCGGCAGCTACCACCTCTTCATCTCGTGTTGCCTCTTCCTCCACTGTTGTCCAGAGACCTAGTGTAATTCCACCCACAGCACCACCTTCCCAGTCATCCTCACACTCCCAGTCTACTCTACAGCCATCGGTAGTACAGGCATGGGAGAAAAGGCGGGTATTCTCGGCCAACCACCCCCGAGCACAGGCTCTGAATGCAGGCATTGCCAAACTGTTGTCCCTGGAAATGCTCTCGTTCAGGCTGGTGGAGACTGACAGCTTCCGTGACTTGATGGCATTGGCAGTCCCACAGTACAAGGTGCCCAGCCGCTTTTACTTCAGCAGGCAGGCTGTCCCTGCCCTGCACAGGCATGTTGAGGCAAACATAAAACATGCGCTACTGAATGCCGTCAGTAGCAAGGTCCACCTCACCACCGATGCGTGGACCAGTCAGCATGGACAGGGGCGATATGTTTCCCTCACTGCCCATTGGGTTAATGTTGTTGAGCCAGGTACAGATCGTGCGAGTGGCGCAGGACGTGTCCTGCCCACTCCAAGGATTGCAGGAATCCAGTCTGTACGCATCGACTCCTCCTCTTACACCAGTTCCTCAGATTCCTCTCTGCAGGATCCGTCACAGTCCACCTCCACATGGACCCGTGAACGTTTACCTATGACCGACATGAGCACAGCCGTGGCCAAACGTCAGCAGGCCGTCTTGAAACTAGTTTCATTGGGGCATCGAAGCCACACAGCGCAGGAGCTCTGGAATGCCATCAAGCAGGTGTGTGGTTACTGCCAGCGAATCTCCAGCCAGGCATGGTAGTGTGTGACAATGGCCGAAATCTGGTGGCAGCTTTGGCCCTTGGCAACCTCACTCACATCCCATGTCTGGCACATGTGCTCAATTTGGTTGTGCAGAGTTTTCTGAGGGACTATCCGGATCTTGATGCCCTGCTGCACAAGGTCCGACTAGAGTGTGCTCACTTGCGGCGTTCCAACTTGGCCAGATCCCGCATTGCTGCTCTGCAGCGCCGATTCCGCCTTCTGGAACACCGCATCATATGTGACCTACCTACCCGGTGGAATTCCACGTTACATATGTTGGAGCGGTTGTGTGAGCAGCAGCAAGCAGTTATGGAGTACCAGCTGCATCAGGCGCAAAGAAGTCGCAGTCAGCGCCGATCAGACTTCACAACCACAGAGTGGGCCACTATGAAGGACGTCTGCCAGGTTTTGCGTCCTTTTGATTATTCCATGCGGATGGCAAGTGCAGATGATGCACTAGTCAGCATGACTGTCCCCCTTATCTGCCTGCTTCAGCAAACTTTGCAAGGGTTAAGGGATGATGTTGTGGAAGAGGTGGAGGATGAGGAGTCACCTTTTCCATCAGCTTCTGGAGAGTCAGCGCCACGTGGTTCCTCACAAAGGGGTACGCAGGGGCCAATTTGTGAGGAGGATGAGGAGGAGTCAATGGAGGAGGAAGAGCTCCGTCCAGAGGAGGGAGCGACACAATTGTCCAGTGGTCAGTGTGTACAGCGAGGGTGGGGTGATGACGAGCGGGCAGAGATCATGTCTCAAGCAGGGGACAGCGTTTCTGGGCCAGTTGGCACTCTGCAGCACATGGTGGATTTCATGCTGCAGTGCCTGAGAAACGACCGCCGCATCGACCACATTCTCAACATGCCTGATTATTGGGTGTTCACCCTCCTCGATCCTCGCTACCGGGACAACGTCCAAAACCTCATCCCTGCGTTGACCCGGGAGCGTAAATTGCGGGAGTACCACGACACACTGGTGAATTCCATCTTCTTCTCCTGTCCAACTGAGAGGAGTGCTGCTAGTGCTTTACAAAGCAGCTCAGTGCGTCGAGGCAGTGGGGGAGGCTCTGCCCAAAGAGGGAGCAGAAGCAGTGCCTCTGCCCAAGGCAAGCCCAGTATGGCACAACTCTGGCACACTTTTGTGTGCCCGCCCCAAATGTCTACACCATCACCGGCGGCTCCAGTCAGCAGGAGGCAACGGTTCCGTCAGATGGTGACAGACTACATGGCTTGCCCTCTTACTGTACTCCCAGACGGCTCTTCCCCGTTCAAGTTTTGGGTCTCTAAGCTGGATACATGGCCAGAGCTAAGCCAGTATGCATTGGAGGTGCTGGCTTGCCCTGCGGCTAGTGTCTTATCGGAACGTGTCTTTAGTGCCGCAGGTGGTGTACTAACAGACCGTCGCATGCGACTATCCTCCGATAACGTTGACCGGCTTACTTTCCTGAAAATGAACCAGGCCTGGATCTCGCAGGAATTTGCCACTCCTCTGCCTGATTAAGTAATTGGGTGTCATCCAGGTCTCATGCTGTGTTCATCTTTCTACCACCTGAACTGCTATTCCCCCCCCGTCGTTTGTTACTGAAAGAGCCATCTTGTGCAGCAGTAATGCTGCACAAGGAAAAGGTAGCTCTTTTTTTTTAGCTCCTTGCACACGCAGAACTTAACACTTATAAAATGTGTTCACTGATACCGTTATACTGTCCCGGAGCTGGGACTTTCCTTCGCAATGTGACGCAGCACAGCTGTCATTCCTACCCCCTTGGTGCCATGCGCTGCCTCCTCAGCGTTGTTTTAAGCTGTCACGGAGCCTGCGCTGTTCTGTTATCCCTTGGGCATGCCCTATTTGCGCTGCCTGTCTTCTGACATAATTTGGTGTCAGGCTGGCTGCGCCTGTGCGGCCGCGCTGCCCAAGATCCCGCCTCGCTGTGTCTTCTGATTGAGTCACACTGCGGGCCTGGGATCCATGGGCATGCGCAGTGCATATCTTCCCCTCGGGCTCTCGCTCATTTCCCTCCGCCTTCTTTAGACTGTGCGCCATCAGCTGATCCCTAATAGCATGCCACGGCCGTGACACCGCACAGTCTGAAGAAGAGGGAAGGAGGGGAATGAGAGTCGAGGATATGCACTGTGCATGTCCATGGTTCCAAGGCCCGCAGTGGGATTACGTTGGACGAGACTGCGAGGTGGGATCTGGAGCAGCGTGGACGCACAGGCAGTAACAGCCTGACACCAAATTATGTCAGAAGACAGGCAGCGCTAATTGGGCATGGCCAAGGGCTAACAGAACAGCGCAGGCTCCGTGACAGCTTAAAACAATGCTGAGGAGGCAGCGCACGGCACCAAGGGGATAGGAATGTCAGCTGTGCTGTGTCCCATTACGAAGGAAATTCGCACCTCCGGGACGGTTTAACGGTATAAGGGGACACATTTTTAGTGTTTACGTCGGTGTTTGCAAGGAGCATAATTAAAAGAACCACCTTTTCCTTTTGCATCGTTAGTGATGCACAAGATGGCTCTTTCAGCTACAAACGTCTTGGGGGGGGTTAAAGGTTCCCTTTCAACTTGCTACAATCAGGCTTCGGCCTACACTCTGTTCCTCTGCTCCTCCTGCTGTCCCTGGGCTCTAACACCGCCAGTTGGTGCCTGGAAGTGCTGTGTGCACAGTCAACAGTCGCTCCTCTGTTATTGGGGTTCAGTAACGTCAGCTGATTCCCAGCTGTGTGTGCGGCAATACCTCCAATCTGCTCCTCCTGCTGTCCCTGGGCTCTAACACCGCCAGTTGGTGCCTGGAAGTGCTGTGTGCACAGTCAACAGTCGCTCCTCTGTTATTGGGGTTCAGTAACGTCAGCTGATCCCCAGCTGTGTGTGCGGCAATACCTCCAATCTGCTCCTCCTGCTGTCCCTGGGCTCTAACACCGTCAGTTGGTGCCTGGAAGTGCTGTGTGCACAGTCAACAGTCGCTCCTCTGTTATTGGGGTTCAGTAACGTCAGCTGATCCCCAGCTGTGTATCCGGCAACGTGTCATGCGACCGCCACGCTGGCACAACTAAAATGTAAGGGGACCTGTCCCCCCCCCCCCTAGGCGTTTGTTACTGAAAGAGCCACCATGTGCAGCACTAATACTGCACAAGGGAAAGGTCGCTCTTGAAATTATGCTCCTTGCAAACGCTGAACTACACACTCATGTAATGTGTCCCCTCACACCGTCCAACCGTCCCGGAGGTGGGACTTTCCTTTGTAATGTGACGCAGCACAGCCGTCATTGCTACCCCCTTGGCACCGTGCGCTGCCTCCTTAGCGTTGTTTGATTCCGTCATGGACCCTGCGCTGTTATGTTATCCCTTGGCCATGCACAGTTTGCGCTGCCCGTCCTCTGACATCATTTGTTGTCGTCCTGGCTGCGCCTGTGCGTCCACGCTGCCCGAAATCACACCTCGCAGTGTCGTCTAATGTGATCCCACAGTGGGCCTGGTATCCATGGCCATGCGCAGTGCATCTACTAGCCTCTCACTCCCCTTCTTCACGCTTCTTCAGACTAGGCGGCGTCAGCTGATCCCTAATAGCATGCCACGGCCGTGACGCCGCACAGTCTGAAGAAGCAGGAAGGAGGTGAGTGAGAGGCGATGATATGCACTGCGCATGCCCATGGATCCCTGGCCCGCAGTGGGACTACATTAGATGACACTGCAAGGTTTGATCTCGGGCAGCTTGGACGCACAGGCACTGCCAGCCTGACACCTACATGATGTCAGAAGACGGCCACCGCTAACTGTGCATGGCCAAGGGATAACATTACAGCGCGGGCTCCGTGACAGAACCAAACAACGTTGAGGAGGTGGCGCCCGGCACCAAGGGGGTTGGAATGACGGCTGTGCTGTGTCACATTACAAAGGAAAGTCCCACTTCCGGGATGGTTTGACGGTGTGAGGGGACACATTATATGAGTGTGTACTTCAGCGTTTGCAAGGAGCATAATTTTCGGAGCCACCATTTTCCATGTGCAGTATTACTGCTGTACAAGATGGCTCTTTCAGCAACAAATGCCTGGGCGGGGGGGTTAAAGGTTCCCTTTCAACTTGCTCCACTGCAGGCTTCGGCCTACACTCTGCTCCTCTTTGATTCCCTGGGTTTCAACACTGTCAGTTGCCACCTGGAAGTGTTGTCTACACAGAAAAAACACTAGGTGATGTGTCAGTGGGGTTCAGCACCGCCAGCTGTTCCCCTGCTGTGTAGTCGGCAACGTGTCCAGCACAAGCCACGCTGGCACAACAGAACAAAAGCTGCCACCAGTGCAGGCTTCGGCCTACACTCTGCTCCTCTCCTCCTCCTGCTGACCCTGGGCTCAAACACCGCTAGTTTTTGCCCGGAAGTGCTAGCTGCACAGAGAAAAACACCAGCCAATGTGTTAGTGGGGCTCAGCACCGCCAGCTGTTCCCCTGCTGTGTAGCTTGCATCGTGTCCAGCACAAGCCACGCTGGCACAACCGACCAAAAGCTGCCACCAGTGCAGGCTTCGGCCTACACTCTGCTCCTCTCCTCCTCCTGCTGACCCTGGGCTCTAACACCGCCAGTTTTTGCCCGGACATGCGAGCTGCACAGAGAAAATCACTTCAGACTGGGTGTCCTCATGGCCGCGGCAGGCGATAAGGGATCAGATGAGGCCGCCCAGTCTGAAGCAGGTGTAAGGACATGTGTGAGCGGCAAACCTATTTACTGCACAAGGCCACGAATCCCAGCCACGCAGTGTGATTTTTTGAAAACACACTGTGGGTCTGGGATTCATGTCCATCGCTAACCGCAACGGCCGACATGAAATGAGGTCAGAAGACAGGAAGCGCTCAGTCACAGCGCATGGCCAAGGGATCACAATAGCGCAGACTCCTGTACAGCAAATAACAACGCTCAGGAATCTGCGCCCAGCAGCTAGGTGTAAATTTTGACACCTGTGCTGCATCTCCTTAAAAAGACAAGTCACGCCTCCACTACTGTTTGACAGTATAGTGGGCTAAATAGTGTACGTGTTTTATTCAGCGTGTGCAAGGAGCAAATTAAATAGAGCAACCTTTTACTTGTGCAGCATTAATGCTGCACAAGGTGTGGCTCTTGTACCTTGCAACACCTGAGGGGGAGTTAAAGGTAACCTTTGAAATTGGTTCAACTAGGCTTCGGCCTAGACTTTGCTCCTCTCCTGCTGACCCTGGGCTCAAACACCGCTAGTTTTTGCCCGGAACTGCTAGCTGCACAGAGAAAAACACCAGTCAATGTGTTAGTGGGGTTCAGCACCGCCAGCTGTTCCCCCGCTGTGTAGCCGGCATCGTGTCCAGCACAAGCCACGCTGGCACAACTGACCAAAAGCTGCCACCAGTGCAGGCTTCGGCCTACACTCTGCTCCTCTCCTCCTCCTGCTGACCCTGGGCTCAAACACCGCTAGTTTTTGCCCGGAACTGCTAGCTGCACAGAGAAAAACACCAGCCAATGTGTTAGTGGGGTTCAGCACCGCCAGCTGTTCCCCTGCTGTGTAGCCGGCAACGTGTCCTGCAAACGCCACGCAGGCACATGAACTGAAATTGAAGGGAGCCTGCCCCCCACCCCCAGGTGTTTCTATGTATAACAGCCATCTTGTACAGCAGTACTGCTGCATTTGTACAAGGTGGCTGACTTTTTTCTCCTTGCCCACGTGGAACTCAACACGTACAAAATGTGTCTCATTAGAGACCATTCCACTGTCCCTGAGGTGTGACTTTCCTTTCTAATGACACGCAGCACCCCCATTGTTAGCGCTGCCCGTCTTCTGACATCATTGGTTGGCTGGCTGTGCCTGTGCGTCCGCCCTGCCCGACACAACGCCCCTCGTTGTCTCATATATTTTGACTGCGAGGGTGTGATTGATGGGCACGAGCAGTGCATATGTTCCCCTGTCTTCACTCCCCTCCTTCCGCCTTCTTCTGACTGTGCGGCCTCATGGCCGCGGCATGCGATAAGGGATCAGCTGAGGCCGCCCAGTCTGAAGCAGGTGTAAGGACATGTGTGAGCGGCGAACATATTTACTGCACAAGGCCACGAATCCCAGCACCGCAGTGTGACTTTAGGAAAAGGCACTGTGGGTCTGGGATTTATGGCCATCGTTAACCGCACCGGCCAACATGAAATGAGGTCATGAGACGGCCTGCACTAACAGGGTATTGCCAAGGGATAACACAAGAGCGCAGTTTCCTGTACTGCAAATAACAACGGTAAGGAATCTGCGCCCAGCACCTAGGTGTAAATTTGTACACCTGTGCTGCGTCTCCTTAAAAAGACAAGTCACGCCACCACTACTGTTTGACAGTATAATGGGCTAAATAGTGTACGTGTTTTATTCAGCGTGTGCAAGGAGCAAAATTAAGAGAGCAACCTTTGACTTGTGCATCATTAATGCAGTTCAAGGTGTGGCTCTTGTACCTTGCAACACCTGAGGGGGGGTTAAAGGTTACCTTTGAAATTGGTTCAACTAGGCTTCGGCCTACACTCTGCTCCTCTCCTCCTCCTGCTGACCCTGGGCTCAAACACCGCTAGTTTATTGCCCGGAACTGCTAGCTGCACAGAGAAAAACACCAGTCAATGTGTTAGTGGGGTTCAGCACCGCCAGCTGTTCCCCTGCTGTGTAGTCGGCATCGTGTCCAGCACAAGCCACGCTGGCACAACTGACCAAAAGCTGCCACCAGTGCAGGCTTCGGCCTACACTCTGCTCCTCTCCTCCTCCTGCTGACCCTGGGCTCAAACACCTCCAGTTTCTGCCCGGAAGTGCTAGCTGCACAGAGAAAAACACCAGCCAATGTGTTAGTGGGGTTCAGCACCGCCAGCTGTTCCCCTGCTGTGTAGCCGGCAACGTGTCCTGCAAACGCCACGCAGGCACATGAACTGAAATTGAAGGGAGCCTGCCCCCCACCCCCAGGTGTTTCTATGTATAACAGCCACCTTGTACAGCAGTACTGCTGCATTTGTACAAGGTGGCTGACTTTTTTCTCCTTGCCCACGTGGAACTCAACACGTACAAAATGTGTCTCATTAGAGACCATTCCACTGTCCCTGAGGTGTGACTTTCCTTTCTAATGACACGCAGCACCCCCATTGTTAGCGCTGCCCGTCTTCTGACATCATTGGTTGGCTGGCTGTGCCTGTGCGTCCGCCCTGCCCGACACAACGCCCCTCGTTGTCTCATATATTTTGACTGCGAGGGTGTGATTGATGGGCACGAGCAGTGCATATGTTCCCCTGTCTTCACTCCCCTCCTTCCGCCTTCTTCTGACTGTGCGGCCTCATGGCCGCGGCATGCGATAAGGGATCAGCTGAGGCCGCCCAGTCTGAAGCAGGTGTAAGGACATGTGTGAGCGGCGAACATATTTACTGCACAAGGCCACGAATCCCAGCACCGCAGTGTGACTTTAGGAAAAGGCACTGTGGGTCTGGGATTTATGGCCATCGTTAACCGCACCGGCCAACATGAAATGAGGTCATGAGACGGCCTGCACTAACAGGGTATTGCCAAGGGATAACACAAGAGCGCAGTTTCCTGTACTGCAAATAACAACGGTAAGGAATCTGCGCCCAGCACCTAGGTGTAAATTTGTACACCTGTGCTGCGTCTCCTTAAAAAGACAAGTCACGCCTCCACTACTGTTTGACAGTATAATGGGCTAAATAGTGTACGTGTTTTATTCAGCGTGTGCAAGGAGCAAAATTAAGAGAGCAACCTTTGACTTGTGCATCATTAATGCAGTTCAAGGTGTGGCTCTTGTACCTTGCAACACCTGAGGGGGGGTTAAAGGTTACCTTTAAAATTGGTTCAACTAGGCTTCGGCCTACACTCTGCTCCTCTCCTCCTCCTGCTGACCCTGGGCTATAACACCGCCAGTTGTAGCCTGGAAGTGCTAGCTGCACAGAGAAAAACACCAGCCAATGTGTTAGTGGGGTTCAGCACCGCCAGCTGTTCCCCTGCTGTGTAGCCGGCATCGTGTCCAGCACAAGCCACACTGGCACAACCGACCAAAAGCTGCCACCAGTGCAGGCTTCGGCCTACACTCTGCTCCTCTCCTCCTCCTGCTGACCCTGGGCTCAAACACCGCTAGTTTTTGCCCGGAACTGCTAGCTGCACAGAGAAAAACACCAGTCAATGTGTTAGTGGGGTTCAGCACTGCCAGCTGTTCCCCTGCTGTGTAGTCGGCATCGTGTCCAGCACAAGCCACGCTGGCACAACTGACCAAAAGCTGCCACCAGTGCAGGCTTCGGCCTACACTCTGCTCCTCTCCTCCTCCTGCTGACCCTGGGCTCAAACACCTCCAGTTTCTGCCCGGAAGTGCTAGCTGCACAGAGAAAAACACCAGCCAATGTGTTAGTGGGGTTCAGCACCGCCAGCTGTTCCCCTGCTGTGTAGCCGGCAACGTGTCCTGCAAACGCCACGCAGGCACATGAACTGAAATTGAAGGGAGCCTGCCCCCCACCCCCAGGTGTTTCTATGTATAACAGCCACCTTGTACAGCAGTACTGCTGCATTTGTACAAGGTGGCTGACTTTTTTCTCCTTGCCCACGTGGAACTCAACACGTACAAAATGTGTCTCATTAGAGACCATTCCACTGTCCCTGAGGTGTGACTTTCCTTTCTAATGACACGCAGCACCCCCATTGTTAGCGCTGCCCGTCTTCTGACATCATTGGTTGGCTGGCTGTGCCTGTGCGTCCGCCCTGCCCGACACAACGCCCCTCGTTGTCTCATATATTTTGACTGCGAGGGTGTGATTGATGGGCACGAGCAGTGCATATGTTCCCCTGTCTTCACTCCCCTCCTTCCGCCTTCTTCTGACTGTGCGGCCTCATGGCCGCGGCATGCGATAAGGGATCAGCTGAGGCCGCCCAGTCTGAAGCAGGTGTAAGGACATGTGTGAGCGGCGAACATATTTACTGCACAAGGCCACGAATCCCAGCACCGCAGTGTGACTTTAGGAAAAGGCACTGTGGGTCTGGGATTTATGGCCATCGTTAACCGCACCGGCCAACATGAAATGAGGTCATAAGACGGGCAGCTCTAACAGGGCATTGCCAAGGGATAACACAAGAGTGCTGACTCCTGTACAGCAAATAACAACGCTCAGGAAGCTGCGCCAAGCACCAAGGCGTTATTTGGGACACCTGTGCTGCGTTTCCTTAAAAAGCCAAGTCACGCATCCACTACAGTTTGACTGTAGAATGGGCAAAATTGTGTACGTCTTTCATTCAGCGTGTGCAAGTAGACAAATTAATAGAGCAACCTTTCACTTGTTCAGCATTAATACTGCACAAGGTGTGTCTCTTGTACTTTGTAACACCTGAGGGGGGGTTAAAGGTTTCCTTTGAAATTGGTTCAACTAGGCTTCGGCCTACACTCTGCTCCTCTCCTCCTCCTCCTCCTGCTTCACCACGGGCTCTAACATCGCTAGTTTTTGCCCGCAAGTGCTAGCTGCACAGAGAAAAACACCCGCCATTGTGTTAGTGGGGTTCAGCAACGCCAGCTGTTCCCACACTGTGTAGCCGGCAAAGTGTCCTGCAAACGCAACGCTGACACAAAGCTGCCTCCAGTGCAGGCTTCGGCCTACACTCTACTCCCCCTGCTTACCCTTTGCTCCAGCACCGCTAGTTGGGGCTCTAGGAAAACAATCTTTAATAGGCAACGCATCTGGGTTCCAGCACCGCCAGCTGGTTCTCGGCAGTGTTTTTGTCACAGGTACTCCCTCGTGCCAAACCTGGTTTCAGCACCGTCAGCTGTTTCCGGGTTGTGTCAAACTCGCTGAGACGCCTATGCTTGCCCCATCGTGTTGCGGTCGGGTTAGCCAACTCCAGGGTGCCTCCAGTTTAGGAGCTTCCTATGTGGGCTGCGTGAACTGGTAGTCAAGGCTGGTTCTGTAGTGCCAGTAGGCCCAGCTCCCCCTGTAGGACTGTTGGGGTTCGGTAACTGCGGCTGCATGGCGGCCTAGCTGTTCTCTCCTCTCCTGTGTGCCTTCGGGTCCACCACCTGGTTCCAGCACCGTCAGCTGGTTCCGGTCCGAGCCTTTGGCTTAGGTGCCTCCTCCTGGGTATCCGAGTTCCGCCAACGTCAGGCGGTCCTTGGTAGTGCTTTTAAGCGCGGGCACCTACAGCTTAGTAACCGGGTTCCAGCACCGCCAGCTGGTCCTCGGTCATGCCATTGGCTCTTGCACACTGGGGCAACGCATCTGGGTTCCAGCACCGCCAGCTGGTTCTCGGCAGTGTTCTTGACACAGGTACTCCCTCGTGCCAAGCCTGGTTTCAGCACCGTCAGCTGTTTCCGGGTTGTGTCAAACTCGCTGAGACGCCTATGCTTGCCCCGTCGTGTTGCGGTTGGGTTAGCCAACTCCAGGGTGCCTCCAGTTTAGGAGCTTCCTATGTGGGCTGCGTGAACTGGTAGTCAAGGCTGGTTCTGTAGTGCCAGTAGGCCCAGCTCCCCCTGTAGGACTGTTGGGGTTCGGTAACTGCGGCTGCCTCGCGGCCTAGCTGTTCTCTCCTCTCCTGTGGGCCTTCGGGTCCACCACCTGGTTCCAGCACCGTCAGCTGGTTCCAGGCCGAGCCTTTGGCTTAGGTGCCTCCTCCTGGGTATCCGAGTTCCGCCAACGTCAGGCGGTCCTTGGTAGTGCTTTTAAGCGCGGGAACCTACAGCTTAGTAACCGGGTTCCAGCACCGCCAGCTGGTCCTCGGTCGTGCCATTGGCTCTTGCACAGTGGGGCAACGCATCTGGGTTCCAGCACCGCCAGCTGGTTCTCGGCAGTGTTCTTGACACAGGTACTCCCTCGTGCCAAGCCTGGTTTCAGCACCGTCAGCTGTTTCCGGGTTGTGTCAAGCTCACTAAGACGCCTATGCTTGCCCCGTCGTGGTGCGGTCGGGTTAGCCAACTCCAGGGTGCCTCCAGTTTAGGAGCTTCCTATGTGGGCTGCGTGAACTGGTAGTCAAGGCTGGTTCTGTAGTGCCAGTAGGCCCAGCTCCCCCTGTAGGACTGTTGGGGTTCGGTAACTGCGGCTGCCTCGCGGCCTAGCTGTTCTCTCCTCTCCTGTGGGCCTTCGGGTCCACCACCTGGTTCCAGCACCGTCAGCTGGTTCCAGGCCGAGCCTTTGGCTTAGGTGCCTCCTCCTGGGTATCCGAGTTCCGCCAACGTCAGGCGGTCCTTGGTAGTACTTTTAAGCGTGGGCACCTACAGCTTAGTAACCGGGTTCCAGCACCGCCAGCTGGTCCTCGGTCGTGCCATTGGCTCTTGCACACTGGGGAAACGCATCTGGGTTCCAGCACTGCCAGCTGGTTCTCGGCAGTGTTCTTGACACAGGTACTCCCTCGTGCCAAGCCTGGTTTCAGCACCGTCAGCTGTTTCCGGGTTGTGTCAAGCTCACTGAGACGCCTATGCTTGCCCCGTCGTGGTGCGGTCGGGTTAGCCAACTCCAGGGTGCCTCCAGTTTAGGAGCTTCCTATGTGGGCTGCGTGAACTGGTAGTCAAGGCTGGTTCTGTAGTGCCAGTAGGCCCAGCTCCCCCTGTAGGACTGTTGGGGTTCGGTAACTGCGGCTGCCTCGCGGCCGCGCTGTTCTCTCCTCTCCTGTGGGCCTTCGGGTCCACCACCTGGTTCCAGCACCGTCAGCTGGTTCCAGGCCGAGCCTTTGGCTTAGGTGCCTCCTCCTGGGTATCCGAGTTCCGCCAACGTCAGGCGGTCCTTGGTAGTGCTTTTAAGCGCGGGCACCTACAGCTTAGTAACCGGGTTCCAGCACCGCCAGCTGGTCCTCGGTCGTGCCATTGGCTCTTGCACACTGGGGCAACGCATCTGGGTTCCAGCACCGCCAGCTGGTTCTCGGCAGTGTTCTTGACACAGGTACTCCCTCGTGCCAAGCCTGGTTTCAGCACCGTCAGCTGTTTCCGGGTTGTGTCAAGCTCACTGAGACGCCTATGCTTGCCCCGTCGTGGTGCGGTCGGGTTAGCCAACTCCAGGGTGCCTCCAGTTTAGGAGCTTCCTATGTGGGCTGCGTGAACTGGTAGTCAAGGCTGGTTCTGTAGTGCCAGTAGGCCCAGCTCCCCCTGTAGGACTGTTGGGGTTCGGTAACTGCGGCTGCCTCGCGGCCTAGCTGTTCTCGCCTCTCCTGTGGGCCTTCGGGTCCACCACCTGGTTCCAGCACCGTCAGCTGGTTCCAGGCCGAGCCTTTGGCTTAGGTGCCAACTCCTGGGTATCTATCATGATCCCAATGGCAGGGGATCACTAAAGGACAAGCACAGTTACAAACAAGCTCTAGGGCGATGGAACCTGAGCTGACCGCGACCCTGAACCTAACACACAAATAAAAGTAGCCGGGGAACGTGCCTACGATGATCCTAGACGTCTCGCTCCAGCCGAAGATCTAACTTCCCCTATTAGAAGAAACACAGACCTCTCTTGCGTCCAGAGAAATCCCCCACAGAACTAGCAGCCCCCCACATATAATGACGGTGAAATGAGAGGAAAGCACATACGCAGTATGAAAACAGTTTCAGCAAAATGAGGCCCGCTAAAGCTAGATAGCAGAGGATACAAAAGTGAACTGCGCGGTCAGCGAAAAACCCTTCAAAAAACCATCCTGAAATTACTTGAACTCATGTGCCAACTCAGGGTACATGAGGAGCAATTTCAGCCCACTAGAGCAACCAGCAGCAAGAATCACATATCTGCAGGCTGGACTAAAAACCAAATAAAGCAAAACACCAAAACAGGAAAATCCAAACTTAGCTTGACCAGAAGGTTCTAGGAGCAGGGAGCAGAGGTAACAAGACACACTGGATACATTGATAACCGGCGAGGAAATGCCAGCAAAGCCAGGTTAAATAGGAAACTCCCATATCCTGATGGAACAGGTGGAACCCAGAGACCCAGGAAAGACAAGTCACCCAGTACCATCAGTAACCACCAGAGGGAGCCCAAAAACAGAACTCACAACAGTACCCCCCCCTTGAGGAGGGGTCACCGAACCCTCACGAGAACCACCAGGGCGACCAGGATGAGCCCTATGAAAAGCGCGAACCAAATCATCAGCATGAACATCCGAGGCAACCACCCAAGAATTATCCTCCTGACCATAACCCTTCCACTTGACCAAATACTGGAGTTTCCGTCTGGAAACACGAGAATCCAAGATCTTCTCCACAACATACTCCAATTCTCCCTCCACCAGCACTGGAGCAGGAGGCTCAAGCGAAGGAACAACAGGTACCTCATACTTCCGCAACAACGACCGATGGAACACATTATGAATAGCAAACGATGTCGGGAGATCCAAACGAAACGACACAGGGTTAAGAATTTCCAAGATCCTATAGGGACCGATGAACCGAGGCTTGAACTTAGGAGAAGAGACCTTCATAGGAACAAAACGAGAAGACAACCACACCAAGTCACCAACAAGAAGTCGAGGACCCACGCGGCGACGGCGATTAGCAAACTGCTGAGCCTTCTCCTGGGACAACTTCAAATTGTCCACCACATGACTCCAAATCCGATGCAACCTATCCACCACCATGTCCACTCCAGGACAATCAGAAGGTTCCACCTGACCAGAGGAAAAACGAGGATGAAACCCCGAATTACAAAAGAAAGGAGAAACCAAGGTAGCAGAACTAGCCCGATTATTAAGGGCAAACTCGGCCAGCGGCAAAAAGGTAACCCAGTCATCCTGATCAGCAGAAACAAAACACCTTAAATAAGTTTCCAAGGTCTGATTAGTTCGTTCAGTCTGGCCATTCGTCTGAGGATGGAATGCAGACGAAAAGGACAAATCAATGCCCATCTTAGCACAGAACGTCCGCCAAAATCTAGACACAAACTGGGATCCCCTGTCAGAAACGATGTTCTCAGGAATCCCATGCAAACGAACCACATTCTGAAAAAACAGAGGGACCAACTCAGAGGAGGAAGGCAACTTAGGCAAGGGTACCAGATGAACCATTTTAGAAAAGCGATCACACACAACCCAGATGATGGACATTTTTTGAGAGACAGGGAGATCCGAAATAAAGTCCATGGAAATGTGCGTCCAAGGCCTCTTCGGGATAGGCAAAGGTGACAACAATCCACTGGCCCGAGAACAGCAAGGCTTAGCCCGAGCACAAACCTCACAAGACTGCACAAAAGAACGCACATCCCTCGACAAGGAAGGCCACCAAAAAGACCTGGCCACCAAGTCTCTAGTACCAAATATTCCAGGATGACCTGCCAACGCAGAAGAATGGACCTCGGAGATGACTCTACTGGTCCAATTATCCGGAACAAACAGTCTCTCAGGCGGACAACGATCAGGTTTACCCACCTGAAACTCCTGCAAAGCACGTCGCAAGTCTGGGGAGACAGCAGACAAAATCACCCTATCCCCAAGGATACCAGAGGGCTCAGAATTTCCAAGGGAGTCAGGCACAAAACTCCTAGAAAGAGCATCCGCCTTCACATTCTTTGAACCTGGCAGGTATGAAACCACAAAATTGAAACGAGAGAAAAACAGTGACCAACGAGCCTGTCTAGGATTCAGACGCCTGGCAGACTCAAGGTAAATCAAATTTTTGTGATCAGTCAAGACCACCACACGATGTCTAGCACCCTCTAGCCAATGACGCCACTCCTCAAATGCCCACTTCATGGCCAAAAGTTCCCGATTACCAACATCATAATTCCGCTCAGCCGGCGAAAACTTTCTAGAAAAAAACGCGCATGGCTTCATCACTGAGCCATCGGAGCTTCTCTGTGACAAAACGGCCCCCGCTCCAATCTCGGAAGCATCAACCTCAACCTGAAAAGGGAGCGAAACATCTGGCTGACGCAACACAGGAGCAGAAGAAAACCGGCGCTTAAGTTCCTGAAAGGCCTCCACAGCCGCAGGAGACCAATTAGCAACATCAGCACCCTTCTTAGTCAAATCCGTCAAAGGCTTAACAACACTAGAAAAATTAGTTATAAAACGACGATAGAAATTAGCAAGCCCAAGAACTTCTGTAGACTCTTAAGAGATGTAGGCTGCGTCCAGTCACAAATAGACTGAACCTTGACGGGATCCATCTCAATAGTAGAAGGGGAAAAAATATACCCCAAGAAAGAAATCTTCTGGACTCCAAAGAGACACTTTGAGCCTTTTACAAACAAGGAATTGGCCCGCAGGACCTGAAACACCTTCCTGACCTGCTGAACATGAGACTCCCAGTCATCAGAAAAAACCAAAATATCATCCAAATACACAATCATAAATTTATCCAGATATTCACGGAAAATATCGTGCATAAAGGACTGGAAGACTGAAGGAGCATTAGAAAGTCCAAAAGGCATTACCAAATACTCAAAATGGCCCTCAGGCGTATTAAATGCGGTTTTCCACTCATCACCTTGCTTTATTCGTACAAGATTATACGCACCCCGAAGATCAATCTTAGTGAACCATTTAGCCCCCTTAATGCGAGCAAACAAATCAGTCAACAATGGCAAAGGATACTGATATTTTACGGTAATCTTATTCAAAAGACGATAATCTATACAAGGCCTCAAGGAACCATCTTTTTTGGCCACGAAAAAAAAACCTGCTCCCAAAGGGGACAAAGACGGACGAATATGTCCCTTTTCCAAGGACTCCTTAACATAATCCCGCATAGCAGTATGCTCTGGCACTGACAGATTGAACAAACGACCTTTAGGAAATTTACTGCCTGGAATTAAATTTATAGCACAATCGCAATCCCTGTGAGGAGGAAGCGAACTGAGCTTAGGCTCCTCAAAAACATCCCGATAGTCAGACAAAAACACAGGAATCTCAGAAGGAGTAGATGAAGCGATAGAAATCGGAGGTGCATCATCATGAACCCCCTGACAACCCCAGCTTAACACAGACATTGATTTCCAGTCAAGGACTGGATTATGAGTTTGTAACCATGGCAGACCAAGTACTAGAACATCATGCAAATTAAACAGTACCAGGAAGCGAATCACCTCCTGATGAACGGGAGTCATACGCATGGTCACTTGTGTCCAGTACTGAGGTTTATTCATAGCCAAAGGTGTAGAGTCAATTCCCTTCAAAGGAATAGGGACTTCCAGAGGCTCCAGACTAAACCCACAGCGATTGGCAAATGACCAATCCATAAGACTCAGGGCAGCGCCTGAATCCACATAGGCATCGACGGAAATGGATGATAATGAACAAATCAGAGTCACAGACAGAATGAACTTAGACTGTAAAGTACTAATGGCAACAGACTTATCAACCTTTTTTGTGCGTTTAGAGCATGCTGATATAACATGAGCTGAATCACCACAATAAAAGCACAACCCTTTTTTCCGCCTATACTTTTGCCGTTCACTTCTGGACTGAATTCTATCACATTGCATTATCTCAGGTGACGGTTCAGACGACACCGCCAAATGATGCACAGGTTTGCGCTCCCGTAAACGCCGATCAATCTGAACAGCCATAGTCATAGACTCATTCAGACCAGCAGGCGCAGGGAACCCCACCATAACATCTTTAATGGCCTCAGAAAGGCCATCTCTGAACTTTGCAGCCAGAGCGTACTCATTCCACTGAGTAAGCACCGACCACTTCCGAAATTTTTGACAATAAATTTCTGCTTCATCTTGCCCCTGAGAGAGGGCCAACAAAGCTTTTTCAGCCTGAATCTCTTGGTTAGGTTCCTCATAGAGCAAACCCAATGCCAGAAAAAACGCATCCGCATTAAGCAACGCAGGGTCCCCTGGTGCCAATGCAAATGCCCAATCCTGAGGGTCACCCCGCAGGAAAGATATAATTATCTTGACTTGCTGAGCAGGGTCTCCAGAGGAGCGAGATTTCAAAGAAAGAAACAACTTGCAATTGTTCCTAAAATTCAGAAAACGAGATCTATCTCCAGAAAAAAACTCTGGGACAGGAATTCTAGGTTCAGACATAGGAGCATGTACAACAAAATCCTGTATATTTTGAACCTTAGTGGCAAGATTATTCAGGCTGGAAGCCAAACTCTGGACGTCCATGATAAACAGCTGGGATCAGAGCCATTCAAAGATTAAGAGGAGGAGGAAGTAGCCAGGCTGCAATAAGGCTAGGCAGCAAACTCTGAGGGAAAGAGAAAGAAAAAAAAAAAAAAAAAAAAACTTCCTCAGACTACTTATCCTCCTACTTCAGCCAATACAATTAACACTTTGTGGGCCGGTTATACTGTCATGATCCCAATGGCAGGGGATCAATAAAGAACAAGCACAGATACAAACAAGCTCTAGGACGATGGAACCTGAGCTGACCGCGACCCTGAACCTAACACACAAATAAAAGTAGCCGGGGAACGTGCCTACGATGATCCTAGATGTCTCGCTCCAGCCGAAGATCTAACTTCCCCTATTAGAAGAAACACAGACCTCTCTTGCCTCCAGAGAAATCCCCCACAGAACTAGCAGCCCCCCACATATAATGACGGTGAAATGAGAGGAAAGCACATACGCAGTATGAAAACAGTTTCAGCAAAATGAGGCCCGCTAAAGCTAGATAGCAGAGGATACAAAAGTGAACTGCGCGGTCAGCGAAAAACCCTTCAAAAAACCATCCTGAAATTACTTGAACTCATGTGCCAACTCATGGTACATGAGGAGCAATTTCAGCCCACTAGAGCAACCAGCAGCAAGAATCACATATCTGCAGGCTGGACTAAAAACCAAATAAAGCAAAACACCAAAACAGGAAAATCCAAACTTAGCTTGACCAGAAGGTTCTAGGAGCAGGGAGCAGAGGTAACAAGACACACTGGATACATTGATAACCGGCGAGGAAATGCCAGCAAAGCCAGGTTAAATAGGAAACTCCCATATCCTGATGGAACAGGTGGAACCCAGAGACCCAGGAAAGACAAGTCACCCAGTACCATCAGTAACCACCAGAGGGAGCCCAAAAACAGAACTCACAACAGGTATCCGAGTTCCGCCAACGTCAGGCGGTCCTTGGTAGTGATTTTAAGCGCGGGCACCTACAGCTTAGTAACCGGGTTCCAGCACCGCCAGCTGGTCCTCGGTCGTGCCATTGGCTCTTGCACACTGGGGCAACGCATCTGGGTTCCAGCACCGCCAGCTGGTTCTCGGCAGTGTTCTTGACACAGGTACTCCCTCGTGCCAAGCCTGGTTTCAGCACCGTCAGCTGTTTCCGGGTTGTGTCAAGCTCACTGAGACACCTATGCTTGCCCCGTCGTGGTGCGGTCGGGTTAGCCAACTCCAGGGTGCCTCCAGTTTAGGAGCTTCCTATGTGGGCTGCGTGAACTGGTAGTCAAGGCTGGTTCTGTAGTGCCAGTAGGCCCAGCTCCCCCTGTAGGACTGTTGGGGTTCGGTAACTGCGGCTGCCTCGCGGCCTAGCTGTTCTCTCCTCTCCTGTGGGCCTTCGGGTCCAGCACCTGGTTCCAGCACCGTCAGCTGGTTCCAGGCCGAGCCTTTGGCTTAGGTGCCTCCTCCTCGGTATCCGAGATCCGCCAACGTCAGGCGGTCCTTGATAGTGCTTTTAAGCGCGGGCACCTACAGCTTAGTAACCGGGTTACAGCACCGCCAGCTGGTCCTCGGTCGTGCCATTGGCTCTTGCACACTGGGGCAACGCATCTGGGTTCCAGCACCGCCAGCTGGTTCTCGGCAGTGTTCTTGTCACAGGTACTCCCTCGTGCCAAGCCTGGTTTCAGCACCGTCAGCTGTTTCCGGGTTGTGTCAAGTTCACTGAGACGCCTATGCTTGCCCTGTCGTGGTGCGGTCGGGTTAGCCAACTCCAGGGTGCCTCCAGTTTAGGAGCTTCCTATGTGGGCTGCGTGAACTGGTAGTCAAGGCTGGTTCTGTAGTGCCAGTAGGCCCAGCTCCCCCTGTAGGACTGTTGGGTTCGGTAACTGCGGCTGCCTCGCGGCCTAGCTGTTCTCTCCTCTCCTGTGGGCCTTCGGGTCCACCTCCTGGTTCCAGCACCGTCAGCTGGTTCCAGGCCGAGCCTTTGGCTTAGGTGCCTCCTCCTGGGTATCCGAGTTCCGCCAACGTCAGGCGGTCCTTGGTAGTGCTTTTAAGCGCGGGCACCTACAGCTTAGTAACCGGGTTCCAGCACCGTCAGCTGGTCCTCGGTCGTGCCATTGGCTCTTGCACACTGGGGCAACGCATCTGGGTTCCAGCAACGCCAGCTGGTTCTCGGCAGTGTTTTTGACACAGGTACTCCCTCGTGCCAAGCCTGGTTTCAGCACCGTCAGCTGTTTCCGGGTTGTGTCAAGCTCACTGAGACGCCTATGCTTGCCCCGTCGTGGTGCGGTCGGGTTAGCCAACTCCAGGGTGCCTCCAGTTTAGGAGCTTCCTATGTGGGCTGCGTGAACTGGTAGTCAAGGCTGGTTCTGTAGTGCCAGTAGGCCCAGCTCCCCCTGTAGGACTATTGGGGTTCGGTAACTGCGGCTGCCTCGCAGCGTAGCTGTTCTCTCCTCTCCTGTGGGCCTTCAGGTCCACCACCTGGTTCCAGCACCGTCAGCTGGTTCTCGGCAGTGTCTTTTGCTCTTGTACCTTCTGCTCCCCATTCTGGTTCCAGTACCGTCAGCTGGTTCCGGGCAGAGCCTTTGGCTTAGGTGCCTCCTTCTGGGTATCCAAGTTCCACCAACGTCAGGTGGTCCTTGGTAGTGCTTTCAGGCACGGGTACCTCCTGCTTAGTAACAGGGTTCCAGTAACGTCAGGTGGTCCTCGGTAGTTCCATTGGCTCTTGGACCTTCGGCTACCCATCCGGGTTCCAGTACCGTCAGCTGGTTCTCGGCAGTGTCTTTTGCTCTTGTACCTTATGCTCCCCATCCTGGTTCCAGTACCGTCAGCTGGTTCCGGGCAGAGCCTTTAGCTTAGGTGCCTCCTTCTGGGTATCCGAGTTCCGCCAACGTCAGGCGGTCCTTGGTAGTGCTTTTTAGCACGGGTACCTCCTGCTTAGTAACCGGGTTCCAGTAACGTCAGCTGGTCCTCGGTAGTTCCATAGGCTCTTGAACCTTCGGGTAGCCATCCGAGTTCCAGTTCCATCAGCTGGTTCTTGGCATTTTCTCAGCCTTCTTGTACCTTCTGCTACATTTCCAAGTTGAAGACCCTAAAGTCAACGACCCGGAAGACCACCCCGATGACGACGACGACGACCCGGAAGACCACCCCGATGACGATGACGACGACGGCGGAGACGACGACGGCGGAGACGACGACGGCGGAGACGACGACGGCTGAGACGACGACGGCGGAGATGACGACACTGGAGACGACGACCCTGGAGACGACGACATGGAAGACCGAGAAGCAGAAGAACAAGAGGCTGCAGAACAAAGAGCAGAAGAACATTAAGCATAAGACTTAATATCAGAGCAAAAGATATTATCTAAATTATATGCAGAAGAAGACTAAGCAGTGTATGGGGGTGAGTCCGTTCCTCCTCGTGGTGCCCCTGAATAAAGCCTGATGCTGCAGGCCAAACTGAACGCGGACAAATGTAACTTTTGTGACTGGCAGAACGGAAGGTGTAATCTTCCAACTTTTATAGATAACAACTACGGGAATGCCTGTCACAAATGAGAATATGATGAAGAAGTAGAATAGGAAGAATAATAACAGTGGAATAAAAAGAATATGTAGAATAGGAAGAATAATAATAGTTGAATAAAATGAATATGAAGAATGTAATCAAAAAAAAAAAAAAAGGTAAAGGATGAAGAAGAAGATGAATAAGGTGAAGAAGAAGTTGATGTCAAAGATGCTGATGATGATGAAGATGAAAGTGTGGGAAAATAAAATAAAAAAAAGAATAAAAAGAAGGGGAAGGGCGTGGAATAGTGAATCATCAATATCTGACAAAATAAAAAAAAAAATTTACATAGTCAATATCTTTGTCACTCCGAACGTCTTAAAAAAAAATAAAAAACATGCTATTCTATTTGATTGGGATAAACCTCTATGACTTTAATGTCTCCGCCACCTCCCCAAATACATCCGGCATTATTCTTAGTTGTTTTCCTTCATGTAGAATGAACCTACAAGGCAAGAAAGGGTTTATTTTAATTCCGATATTTTGGTCCCATTGACTTGCATTGGGATCGGGTATCGGTATCGGCGATATCCGATATTTTTTGAATATCGGCCGATCCAATCCGATACCGATACTTTCCGATATCGGAAGGTATCGCTCAACACTACTGTCTACTATTTCAAAGAATCAGACTTTTCTTTTATCTTTGTAAGCAGTTTTAGACAACACATTTATTTTTCTTTATACCTTTTGCACAGAATGATCGTGTTGTCCTTACTTATGCTCAAACACATTTTTTCAAATGTAATGCTAAATAACATTTTGTATCTCATAAAGTTAACTTATTTGTTTAATTATACTTAGAGCAGGAGCATATTTAGGCAGGTGCATTTTTCAGCTGTGTCCCTGGGCTTTGTTCTAAGTGGAATCAGCAGGCAGTAAAGTGTAATGCAAATTGGTTAAACATTTAAAAACTAAAAATATTTGCCACAATCCAAAATAAATCACATATAATCTTCTGTTGAGAATAGGTTGCAAATCTGTCAGTAACTGCTTATTGCTCACAAAACAATATGATGATGTACATGCTAACAGAAAATGTTTTTCTGCAAGCCCAGAATACTTTATTTCAGTAATTCGGTCATGAAATTTGATTTCCCAGCAGATCCAAATTTTAAGGTAGGTTAGACAAAGTGTTCTTACATTGAAAAACTTGAGAGGAGGAACATTGTTCTTTCCTTTATCATAAAGTCTTGTATAGACATTTTTTAAACAAAAATAAGAAAAAAAAATTACAGTTGTTGCAGGATGAACAAAACATCAAAATGACAGCAAATCAATATTATATGCAAAATGTAATATTATACTTATATATTAGGTTTTAAAAAGACCTAAAATGCCAGAATAAATCATTTATTTGAATGCAATTTTTCCATACAAAAGTATATTTTATGTATTTTTCCTTTAGAAGATACATATTGGGTTCAACCTATACCTAGAGCCAGCTATGTTTGGAAAAAATATGACAAGCGACTCAAACATTCTACAGGAAAAAAAATTTCTTCCAAAAATTAAAATGAAGCAAAAAAATATATAATTGATCAATTACCATGGTGGGGGGATTTCTTATCATGTGAGTAGGAGCTGATTTGCTGTACTTGGGAGTGGTCACCACATAGTTTAAGGCAGGGGTGTCAAACTGCATTCCTCGAGGGCTGCAAACAGGTCATGTTTTCGGGATTTCCTTGTACTGCACAGGTGATAATTTAATCACCAACTCATTATTTATGTAGGTGATTAAATTATCACCTGTGCAGTACAAGGAAATCCTGAAAACATGACCTGTTTGCAGCCCTCGAGGAATGCAGTTTGACACCTGGTTTAAGGAGTCTTGCTATTTTGGTTCCATATATTGTATACATTAAGAAGCCATTGGAGCCAATCAATACTGATGGACAGGGGTACAGTGCCGGGTATTGATGCGCGAATATCTCACATCAGTCTCGCAAGGGTGACCCCGGCCTAACGGAAATGATCATACTTTGTTTTAAGTCACTCAGATTGCTTCATTTTTATGAGGGTCACATTGAACCTCATAAACAAAAAAACTTGCTGACTTGATTTTCTACTGTGGTTATATGTCTAATTTCTATACAAGGAAGAGTCAATCGTGAAGGGACAGGTGTCTATAATAAAGTGTAAACTCAGTGTATATTTATCATATAGCAAACCATAAACTTTTGATAAACATAAAAAGTAATTAGGGCCAGGCTTTTGAACATAAAGTTGGAAAGATCTGTGATATAATAAAAAATAAGTTACTTAAAAACAAAAAACTACAGTATTGAGTATTATGCCCATTGCTCAGGTGCCTGTCATGATCCCAATGGCAGGGGATCACAAAAGGACAAGCACAAAAAACAAAACAAGCTCTAGGGTGATGGAAACTGAGCTGACCGCGATCCTGAATCTCAACACACAGCTAGCTGCAGCCGGGGAACGTGCCTACGATGATTCCTAGACGTCTCGCGCCAGTCGAAGAACTAACTTTCCCTATTAGAAGAAACACAGACCTCTCTTGCCTCCAGAGAAACACCCCACAGAAATAGCAGCCCCCCACATGTAATGACGGTGAAATGAGAGGAAAGCACATACGTAGTTATGAAAACAGATTCAGCAAAATGAGGCCCGCTAAAACTAGATAGCAGAAGATACAAAAGTGGACTGCGCGGTCAGCGAAAAACCCTACAAAAAACCATCCTGAAATTACTTGAACTCATGTTCCAACTCATGGAACATGAGGAGTAATATCAGCCCACTAGAGCAACCAGCAAAAAGGAATCACATATCTGCAAGCTGGACTAAGACAAAAATTAAGCAAAACGTGGAACAGGAAAATCAAAAACTTAGCTTGTCCTGAAGAATACAGAAGCGGGAAGCAGAGGTAACAAGACACACTGATTACATTGATAGCCGGCGAGGAAATGACAAGAAAGCCAGGTTAAATAGGAAACTCCCATATCCTGATAGAACAGGTGGACACCAGAGACCGCAGAGAACACAAGTCACCCAGTACCATCTGTAACCACCAGAGGGAGCCCAAAAACAGAATCCACAACAGTACCCCCCCCTTGAGGAGGGGTCACCGAACCCTCACGAGAACCACCAGGGCGACCAGGATGAGCCCTATGAAATGCACGGACCAAATCAGCAGCATGAACATCAGAGGCAACCACCCAAGAATTATCCTCCTGACCATAACCCTTCCACTTGACCAAATATTGGAGTTTCCGTCTGGAAACACGAGAATCCAAGATCTTCTCCACAACATACTCCAATTCTCCCTCCACCAGCACCGGAGCAGGAGGCTCAAGCGAAGGAACAACAGGTACCTCATACTTCCGCAACAACGACCGATGGAACACATTATGAATAGCAAACGATGCCGGGAGATCCAAACGAAACGACACAGGGTTAAGAATTTCCAAGATCCTATAGGGACCGATGAACCGAGGCTTGAACTTAGGAGAAGAGACCTTCATAGGAACAAAACGAGAAGACAACCACACCAAGTCCCCAACACGAAGTCGAGGACCCACGCGGCGACGGCGATTAGCAAACTGCTGAGCCCTCTCCTGGGACAACTTCAAATTGTCCACCACATGACTCCAAATCTGATGCAACCTATCCACCACCATGTCCACTCCAGGACAATCAGAAGGCTCCACCTGACCAGAGGAAAAACGAGGATGAAACCCCGAATTACAAAAGAAAGGAGAAACCAAGGTAGCAGAACTAGCCCGATTATTAAGGGCAAATTCGGCAAGCGGCAAAAAGGTAACCCATTCATCTTGATCAGCAGAAACAAAACACCTTAAATAAGTTTCCAAGGTCTGATTAGTTCGTTCCGTCTGGCCATTCGTCTGAGGATGGAATGCAGACGAAAAGGACAAATAAATGCCCATCTTAGCACAGAACGTCCGCCAAAATCTAGACACAAACTGGGATCCCCTGTCAGAAACGATGTTCTCCGGAATCCCATGCAAACGAACCACGTTCTGAAAAAACAGAGGGACTAACTCAGAGGAGGAAGGTAACTTAGGCAAGGGTACCAGATGAACCATCTTAGAAAAGCGGTCACACACAACCCAGATGATGGACATTTTTTGAGAGACAGGGAGATCCGAAATAAAGTCCATGGAAATGTGCGTCCAAGGCCTCTTCGGGATAGGCAAAGGTGACAACAATCCACTGGCCCGAGAACAGCAAGGCTTAGCCCGAGCGCAAACTTCACAAGACTGCACAAAAGAACGCACATCCCTCGACAAGGAAGGCCACCAAAAAGACCTGGCCACCAAGTCTCTAGTACCAAATATTCCAGGATGACCTGCCAACGCAGAAGAATGGACCTCGGAGATGACTCTACTGGTCCAATTATCCGGAACAAACAGTCTTTCAGGCGGACAACGATCAGGTTTATCCGCCTGAAACTCCTGCAAAGCACGTCGCAAGTCTGGGGAGACAGCCGACATAATCACCCCATCCCTAAGGATACCAGTGGGCTCAGAATTTCCAGGGGAGTCAGGCACAAAACTCCTAGAAAGAGCATCCGCCTTCACATTCTTTGAACCTGGCAGGTATGAAACCACAAAATCGAAACGGGAGAAAAACAGTGACCAACGAGCCTGTCTAGGATTCAGACGCTTGGCAGACTCAAGGTAAATCAGATTTTTGTGATCAGTCAAGACCACCACACGATGTCTAGCACCCTCAAGCCAATGACGCCACTCCTCAAATGCCCACTTCATGGCCAAAAGCTCCCGATTATCAACATCATAATTCCGCTCAGTGGGCGAAAACTTTCTAGAAAAGAACGCACATGGCTTCATCACTGAGCAATCGGAGCTTCTCTGTGACAAAACCGCCCCCGCTCCAATCTCGGAAGCATCAACCTCAACTTGAAAAGGAAGCGAAACATCTGGCTGACGCAACACAGGAGCAGAAGAAAACCGGCGCTTAAGTTCCTGAAAGGCCTCCACAGCCGCAGGAGACCAATCAGCAACATCAGCACCCTTCATAGTCAAATCCGTCAAAGGCTTAACAACACTAGAAAAATTAGTTATGAAACGACGATAAAAATTAGCAAAGCCCAAGAACTTCTGTAGACTCTTAAGAGATGTAGGCTGCGTCCAGTCACAAATAGCCTGAACCTTGACGGGATCCATCTCAATAGTAGAAGGGGAAAAAATATACCCCAAAAAAGAAATCTTCTGGACTCCAAAGAGACACTTTGAACCTTTTACAAACAAAGAATTGGCCCGCAGGACCTGAAACACCTTCCTCACCTGCTGAACATGGGACTCCCAGTCATCCGAAAAAACCAAAACATCATCTAAATACACAATCATAAATTTATCCAGATATTCACGGAAAATGTCGTGCATAAAGGACTGGAAGACAGAAGGAGCATTAGAAAGTCCAAAAGGCATCACCAAATACTCAAAATGGCCCTCAGGCGTATTAAATGCGGTTTTCCACTCATCACCCTGCTTTATCCGCACAAGATTATACGCACCCCGAAGATCAATCTTAGTGAACCATTTAGCCCCCTTAATGCGAGCGAAAAAATCAGTCAACAATGGCAAAGGATACTGATATTTAACTGTAATCTTATTCAAAAGACGGTAATCTATACAAGGCCTCAAGGAACCATCTTTCTTGGCCACAAAAAAAAAACCTGCTCCCAAAGGGGACGAAGATGGACGGATATGTCCCTTTTCCAAGGACTCCTTAACATAATCCCGCATAGCAGTATGCTCTGGCACTGACAGATTGAACAAACGACCTTTAGGAAATTTACTGCCAGGAATCAAATCTATAGCACAATCGCAATCCCTGTGAGGAGGAAGCGAATTGAGCTTAGGCTCCTCAAAAACATCCCGATAATCAGACAAAAATACCGGAACCTCAGAAGGAGTAGATGAAGCGATAGAAATCGGAGGTGCATCATCATGAACCCCCTGACATCCCCAGCTTAACACAGACATCGTTTTCCAGTCCAAGACTGGGTTATGAGTTTGTAACCATGGCAGACCAAGCACTAAGACATCATGTAAATTATACAGTACCAGGAAGCGAATCACCTCCTGATGAACGGGAGTCATACGCATGGTCACTTGTGTCCAGTACTGAGGTTTATTCATAGCCAAAGGTGTAGAGTCAATTCCTTTCAAAGGAATAGGGACTTCCAGAGGCTCCAGAGTAAACCCACAGCGGTTGGCAAATGACCAATCCATAAGACTCAGGGCAGCACCTGAATCCACATAGGCATCGACGGAAATGGCTGATAATGAACAAATCAGAGTCACAGACAGAATGAACTTAGACTGTAAAGTACTAATGGCAACAGACTTATCAACCTTTTTTGTGCGTTTAGAGCATGCTGATATAACATGAGCTGAATCACCACAATAAAAACACAACCCATTTTTCCGCCTATAGTTTTGCTGTTCACTTCTGGACTGAATTCTATCACATTGCATTATCTCAGGTGCCTGTTCTGAAGACACCGCCAAATGGTGCACAGGTTTGCGCTCCCGTAAACGCCGATCAATCTGAATAGCCATAGTCATAGACTCATTCAGACCTGTAGGCGCAGGGAACCCCACCATGACATCTTTAATGGCCTCAGAAAGGCCATCTCTGAATCTTGCAGCCAGGGCGCACTCATTCCACTGAGTAAGCACCGACCATTTCCGAAATTTCTGACAATATATTTCTGCTTCATCTTGCCCCTGAGAGAGAGCCAATATAGCTTTTTCAGCCTGAATCTCTAGGTTAGGTTCCTCATAGAGCAAACCCAATGCCAGAAAAAACGCATCCACATTGAGCAACGCAGGATCCCCTGGTGCCAATGCAAATGCCCAATTCTGAGGGTCACCCCGCAGGAAAGATATAACAATCTTGACTTGCTGAGCAGGGTCTCCAGAAGAGCGAGATTTCAAAGAAAGAAACAACTTGCAATTGTTCCTAAAATTAAGAAAACTAGATCTATCTCCAGAAAAAAACTCTGGGATAGGATTTCTAGGTTCAGACATAGGAGCATGTACAACAAAATCTTGTATATTTTGAACCTTAGCAGCAAGATTATTCAGGCTGGAAGCCAAACTCTGGACGTCCATGATAAACAGCTGAGGTCAGAGCCATTCAAGGATTAAGAGGAGGTAAGACGCAGCCAGGCTGCAATTAAGGCTATGCAGCAAACTCTGAGGGGAAAAAAAAAAAAAAAACTTCCTCAGACTACTTTTCCTCCTACTTCAGCCAATACGATTACCACTTTTTGGCCGGCTATACTGTCATGATCCCAATGGCAGGGGATCACAAAAGGACAAGCACAAAAAACAAAACAAGCTCTAGGGTGATGGAAACTGAGCTGACCGCAATCCTGAACCTCAACACACAACTAGCTGCAGCCGGGGAACGTGCCTACGATGATTCCTAGACGTCTCGCGCCAGCCGAAGAACTAACTTTCCCTATTAGAAGAAACACAGACCTCTCTTGCCTCCAGAGAAACACCCCACAGAAATAGCAGCCCCCCACATGTAATGACGGTGAAATGAGAGGAAAGCACATACGTAGTTATGAAAACAGATTCAGCAAAATGAGGCCCGCTAAAACTAGATAGCAGAGGATACAAAAGTGAACTGCGCGGTCAGCGAAAAACCCTACAAAAAACCATCCTGAAATTACTTGAACTCATGTTCCAACTCATGGAACATGAGGAGTAATATCAGCCCACTAGAGCAACCAGCAAAAAGGAATCACATATCTGCAAGCTGGACTAAGACAAAAATTAAGCAAAACGTGGAACAGGAAAATCAAAAACTTAGCTTGTCCTGAAGAATACAGAATCGGGAAGCAGAGGTAACAAGACACACTGATTACATTGATAGCCGGCGAGGAAATGACAAGAAAGCCAGGTTAAATAGGAAACTCCCATATCCTGATAGAACAGGTGGACACCAGAGACCGCAGAGAACACAAGTCACCCAGTACCATCTGTAACCACCAGAGGGAGCCCAAAAACAAAATCCACAACAGGTGCCATAACAAACATGGTGAGTAAAGGGAATTAAACTTACATTATACATATATAGTATTGTGTATACTAATAAATTTATTGATGTAAAACAGAGGAGATTCACTGAAAAATATTATTGTCATTTCAAATGTGGAGAAAACCATTTAAAACAGCCCAGTCTCTTATTTCAATTGATGTCCCGTTACATATTCATGAAGCATTTGTTTGTGCACCATACAATGACTGACAGCAATAACAAAATGATAAACATATTGTGGAAAGCAAAATATCTCCATTCTTGTGGAAAAACAATTGGAAATAGATTGAAGGGTGACAAGTATACCATGAAAGGTATGTTAATAAGAATGTAAAAATCAAATGTGACAGCTCTACCTAACTCCAAGAAACAAAAACTATAGAATCATGCTGTGTTTTCTCTCAAACTGCACAAGAGAAATAAATCGTTTGTGAACAGACAATAAATTGACCGTATATAAGATTTCTGCAAAGTTACTAAAACCAGTGTAAAAACTGGTAACGTTTGCATCTACAGTTAGGGCCAGAAATATTTGGACAGTGACACAAGTTTTGTTATTTTAGCTGTTTACAAAAACATGTTCAGAAATACAATTATATATATAATATGGGCTGAAAGTGCACACTCCCAGCTGCAATATGATAGTTTCCACATCCAAATCGGAGAAAGGGTTTAGGAATCATAGCTCTGTAATGCATAGCGTCCTCTTTTTCAAGGGACCAAAAGTAATTGGACAATGGACTCTAAGGGCTGCAATTAACTCTGAAGGCGTCTCCCTCGTTAACCTGTAATCAATGAAGTAGTTAAAAGGTCAGGGGTGGATTCCAGGTGTGTGGTTTTGCATTTGGAAGCTGTTGCTGTGAGCAGACAACATGCGGTCAAAGGAACTCTCAATTGAGGTGAAGCAGAACATCCTGAGGCTGAAAAAAAAGAAAAAATCCATCAGAGAGATAGCAGACATGCTTGGAGTAGCAAAATCAACAGTTGGGTACATTCTGAGAAAAAAGGAATTGACTGGTGAGCTTGAGAACTCAAAAAGGCCTGGGCGTCCACGGATGACAACAGTGGTGGATGATCGCCGCATACTTAATTTGGTGAAGAAGAACCCGTTCACAACATCAACTGAAGTCCAGAACACTCTCAGTGAAGTAGGTGTATCTGTCTCTAAGTCAACAGTAAAGAGAAGACTCCATGACAGTAAATACAAAGGGTTCACATCTAGATGCAAACCATTCATCAATATCAAAAATAGACAGGCCAGAGTTAAATTTGCAGAAAAACACCTCAAGAAGCCAGCTCAGTTCTGGAAAAGTATTCTATGGACAGATGAGACAAAGATCAACCTGTACCAGAATGATGGGAAGAAAAAAGTTTGGAGAAGAAAGGGAACGGCACATGATCCAAGGCACACCACATCCTCTGTAAAACATGGTGGAGGCAACGTGATGGCATGGGCATGCATGGCTTTCAATGGCACTGGGTCACTTGTGTTTATTGATGACATAAGAGCAGACAAGAGTAGCCGGATGAATTCTGAAGTGTACCGGGATATACTTTCAGCCCAGATTCAGCCAAATGCTGCAAAGTTGATTGGACGGCGCTTCATAGTACAGATGGACAATGACCCCAAGCATACAGCCAAAGCTACCCAGGAGTTCATGAGTGCCAAAAAGTGGAACATTCTGCAATGGCCAAGTCAATCTCCAGATCTAAACCCAATTGAGCATGCATTTCACTTGCTCAAATCCAGACTTAAGACGGAAAGACCCACAAACAAGCAAGACCTGAAGGCTGCGGCTGTAAAGGCCTGGCAAAGCATTAAGAAGGAGGAAACCCAGCGTTTGGTGATGTCCATGGGTTCCAGACTTAAGGCAGTGATTGCCTCCAAAGGATTTGCAACAAAATATTGAAAATAAAAATATTTTGTTTGGGTTATGTTTATTTGTCCAATTACTTTTGACCTCCTAAAATGTGGAGTGTTTGTAAAGAAATGTGTACAATTCCTACATTTTCTATCAGAGATTTTTGTTCAACCCTTCAAATTAAACGTTACAATCTGCACTTGAATTCTGTTGTAGAGGTTTCATTTCAAATCCAATGTGGTGGCATGCAGAGCCCAACTCGCGAAAATTGTGTCACTGTCCAAATATTTCTGGCCCTAACTGTAGGTTTAAAACAGTTTACAAGGCTATGTGCACAAGCTGCGGATTCGTGTGCAGATTTTTCCGCACCATAATACGCAGGTAATCCGCAGGTAAAACGCACTGTGTTTTACCTGCGGATTACCTGCGTATTTACTGTGGATTTCCTGTGTTTTTTGTGCGGTTTCACACCTGTGGATTCCTATTGAGGAGCAGGTGTAAACCGCTGCGGAATCCATACAAAGAATTGACATGCTGTGGAAAATACAACACAGCGTTTCCACTGAGTATTTTCTGCATCATGGGCACTGCGGATTTCATTTTCCATACATTTACATGGTACTGTACAGCGCATGGAAAACAGCTGCAGATCTGTAGCGTCAAATCTGCAGTGGATCCGCAGCAAAATCCGCAACGTGTGCACATAGCCCGTGTCTTATAAACAGGAAAAGTGGAAGGTCTGTTGATCAGTTTTAGGCCGGTTTCACACGTCAGTGGCTCCGGTATGTGATGTGACAGTTTCCTCACGTACCGGAGCCACTGACACACGTACGCACATTAAAATCAATGCATCTGTGCAGATGTCATTGATTTTTTGCGGACCGTGTCTCCGTGTGCCAAACACGGAGACATGTCAGTGTTCGTGGGAGCGCACGGATTACACGGACCCATTAAAGTCAATGGGTCCGTGTAAAACACGTACCGCACACGGACGCAGTCCGTCTGCCATGCAGGAGACAGCGCTACATTAAGCGTTGTCCCCCCCACTGGTGCTGGAGCCGCCATTCATATCTTCCCTGCAGCAGCGTTTGGTGTAGAGAAGATATGAATAATTGTGTGTAAAATCCAGATCCAGGTCCCCAAGCCCCTCCCACCCTCTGTGCCCCCCCTGCTGTGATTAAAATACTCACCCAGCTCCCGGCTGCCTCGCTGCTTCCTGTCCTGGCCGCACCTTGTACTGTATGAGCGGTCACGTGGGGCTGCTCATTTACAGTAATGAATATGCGGCTCCACCTCCCATAGGGGTGGAGCTGCATATTCATTACTGTAAATGAGCGGCCCCATGTGACCGCTCATACAGTAGAAGGTGCGGCCAGGACAGGAAGCAGCGCCAGCCAGCGAGGGAGCCGGGTGAGTATTTTAATCACAGCGGGGGGGGACCTGGATCTGGATTTTACACACTATTATTCATATCTTCTCTACAGCAAACGCTGCTGCAGGGAAGATATGAATGGGGCTTCAGCACGATGCAGGGGACAGTGCTAAACTTTAGCGCTGTCTCCGGCACGGTGCGTGTGGTACCCAGTGGGCACACAGGCGGCACACGTGTGCCGCACGTGTGCCACACTGATGTGCCACAGAAACGCACCGGCACACGGACACAGATAATTCTGGTACCGATTTTTCCGGTACCGATTTTTCCGGTACCGGAATTATCTGGACGTGTGAGACTGCCCTTAGCTTGTCAAACTTTTATTTGCTTTTTGTCCTTATCAAGGATAACTAGATTATGTAATATTTTCCTATTTGCATTGCCCTGCTTATAAAGACCTAGCAGTGGGCTGCTAGCATATTAAATATGGTATAATATGTCAACACATTGGATCACCATAACAGTTTATAAGCTATGCACAGAAGAGGTGATATGTGCTGATTACTACGGTTCCAAAAGGTCCCCATTAAATCTAAGAATGATGCCCTGGGCTTCTCCATCAGTTAACGTGACAGTTATATATGTGCACTACCCCTATATTCAATGCTTGAGATTGATGGAGATAATTAACTAGTGCACCCAACTATTTTTGCTAACCTCATCGACAATAAATAAATCGGTGGCTATAGCCTATTCAAACTTTGGACTGCAGAGCATTGGTCTCAGGATTGATGAAAATTCCAGTGGTTGGGAATTTGCTTCCTTTCAGATTCAGTAAAATGGCTCTGGCTGCTGTTTTATTAGGGTATGCTCACACGAGTGTATAAAGAATCGGATCATCATCCAGGAAAGTGGGATCATTTTTTCTCACTTGTCATCCGTATGCTGTCCAAACAGAATCCGATTTCTTTCTCTGCAGTTAGGACCATTTACAGTTTTCTATTTACAGAATTGTAATTTTTCCATACAAATTGAATGCCACACTGATGGTATGTGTGGAATTAAATTTTTTTCTCGCACTGTACCTATTTTGGAGTGTAATCTCAGCATGCTGCATTGCCTCACTGAATAACACTGCATAACATTTTCTGATTTATACAGTAGTGTGAGAGAAGCAGTAAAGTTTATAGCACCATAGAATAGTTCAAAAATAAAAAAAAGAATTGTTATACTCACCTTACTCCTCACCTGTCTGACACCCTCGCTCATCGCTATCACTCATTTGGTACTCATCCATCTTTTCATTGCCATTGCGAGTATTGAATCTATTGAATTACTTGTTTTGTGCGAGTTTGCACGAGGTAATGGCGCATATCAATGCATCATGATACAAAGACATACCTCATACTTGTACAAAACTCAACATCATCAGTGCCAAAAGTCCCAGCCCAGCATGAAGAGGCCCAGGGATTAGGCACTTGTGGCTGCGATCAGAAGATGTGACAATGATTTTTATTTTTAATTTTTACATTTACCATTTATTATGCTTTAGGGTCTGGAGAGATCCCAAAGCAAGAGGCATTACATTTTTGGATAATGACATCTCTGCATATTGAATTTCCCAGAAAAATCTTAACAAACAGGGCAATTCTTATTTTGCTTGATCCACTCATTTTTACTACAGAACAGTGGGTATGTGTAAATGTTTATAATTTGCTTACCTAATTTGAAGGGAAAATTATTTTATTCCCTTTATCCTCATTGCTTTGCGCCCAGAGTATACATCTTAAAATTAGAATGATTTGGGTAATAACCATATGTAAATAACATATACACATAAAGAAATGGCATAAATCTGTGGAATTGAAGCATCCAGCAATAGTGGATCCATACCCATTGTCTTTATGTTACAGTGTATAGTATGTAACAGAATCAGATTTCCAAATCTAATCAAGATTTTTTTTACATAAATACAATAACTAATTCAGCTTGTATTTGAACTAGAACAAACTATGGGTATCTTCAGTCCCATTACATGCATGAGCAAACTCCATATGGACTGAGTGTCAATGAATAGTCTTGACAGTGAATCTCAGAGGCAGATCCAAACCAGCAACCACAAAATCGATGAACAAGTATAAAGCACATCAACAACCCAATGAGCCAACAGTAGTGAAGACGGAATATAATTAGTATTTGGTAACTGCAAGCAATGGGAAAAAGATTGTAAAATAACTCAAAAACAGAAGGAAATTAGATATCCTGCATGTCGTCAAGGTAAAAAGGTTCTAATCATGCATAAATAAAACAAAGTATATAATTAAATAAAACTTAAAGAATGACCTCCGAGTGCAAGCAAGTCCTAGGAAAGTCAAACAGCGAGGCTGTTCTTTACTTGCAATATACAACATTTTAGTGATGGGGAAAATTGCATATTGTATAATGTGCCATCACTGTGTATGGAACGGTGACTGAAGCTGCGGCGGTCCACCCCAATAACTGAAAGCCCGAGGCTGCCATGAGGAATAAAGTTAATTTCTTCCTAGCAGTGAAGCTCTCAGTGTGGTCACAGGGCAGCTCCAGAATGCTATTAATCAGCAGATTAACCTCATATTAAAAGGTTAATGCCTTACCGACATGGCCAATTTCCATTTTCTGCAATTTCGTCTTTTCCTCTCTATTTTTGGAGAGCCATAACTTTTTTTATTTTTCTGTCAACATGGACGTATGTGGGCTTGTTTTGTGCCAAACAAGTTGTACTTTTGAATGACACCATTTATTTTTCCACACAATGTACTGAAAAATGGGGAAAAAAATTAAAGTGTGGTGAAATTGCGGAAAAAAATGCAATTGTGACCTTTTTTTTGGAAATGCTTTTGTGGTAAAAATTACCTTGCAATATGAGTCTGCTTATCAGTGCAGTTACGGTGATGCAAAACATATGAAGCTTTTCTAATTATTTTAGTGATTAGAAAAAATCCAAAGTTAAAAAAAAATATATTTTTTGGTTTATGCCACCATTTTCCAAAACTCATAATATTTTAATTTTTCTCTCAATGGAGCTGTGTGATTGCTTATTTTTTGCAAGACGAAAATACGTTCTTATTGAAACCATTTTGGTATTGATATGACACTTTGATAGCTTGATAAAGCATTTGTTGCGGTATTGCAACCAAGTAAAAAAATTTTATTTTACTTTTTTTCTGTTTTTGATGTTTACTGATCAGGTTAGTCGTTTTGCCAGATTGGACTTTTTCATTTTTTTTTACACTTTTTTAAAAACTTTTCACGGTTCTTGTTAGTACCCTTTAGGGACTTGAACCTGTAATAGTCTGATCGCTTGTGCTATAAACAGCAATATCACAGTATTGCAGCATATATTAAAAATTATGACTGCCTTTGAAGCTTTGCCACGGGATGGATTTCAAGGGAACTCCGTAATGACAAGTATAAAGTTCTTCAAAAGATCCCCTGCTAGAATAGTAACCCATTGGCAAACTACACTCACCTCATGGATGCACCTATGGACTCACTGAATGACGTGTTCCCCTGACTGCGTGTACTGTAATTAATATCACCATCAGGGTTTGAAAGCGGCATTTAAGAGGTTAAGAATCAAGGACGGCTACCCACAATTGTTAGAGGCAGAACAACACACAGACATTAACAGCTATATGTGGGATAAGCCCACTCCATACCTCTGACTTGCATCGTCAATGTATGGTGGCTGACAGAAAGGGGTTAATAGCGTTATTTTAAATGACAGGATCCCTTTAAAACAACATGATCTTTTTTGGGTGCCTGGCAAATGTGGAAAAAGAGGCAGTATGAACATATTGTAAGATTTTTTGAGCGACTAAACTAGCTTCTTAAATGGAGTGTGTAATAACCCAGAAAGCGGTCATTTCCATGAGATGCCGGATGTATAGTGTGCTCCTTCCAAATGCTGTGATTTTTGTGTAAAAGGTATATTTTAATCACATTGTGAGACTTGCTGACATGTGATCATGTGGTTATGTGAGCCAGCTCTGCTTGGTATGCAGAAGCTTCTGGAACAAGCTCACCTGGGCAGTCCGACAATGACTGCAGGTGCAAGAGTCGCAGGAGTGTGGGAGGAGCTTACTGCTGTGAGTTATGAATTGAGGCAGCAGATGAAGGTCAGACATTTTGTGAGAGGAGTTTAGAAGGAAGCCATTTTCCATTTTATAGAAAAAAAGGAGTTTTCTCTCCCTGACTGCTGAGTCTAGAAGGGACCAATAAAGGAAAATGAGGTAACAGCCTTCATACTAGGAAAATTCCTTTTGCACCTGTAGGAGGAAAAAAATATCTCACAGCAGAAGCATAACTCAGCCCTAAGGAAGGAATACACTGATTTGATGAAACAAGAGTCCCACATAGATATGCTTGTCTGCAGGTAGAAGTAAATCTTCTGTAAACCTGGACACTAATTCCCTACTATTGTCAAATAATTACTTGCCCACATTATCATTAGTAATGAGACAGTTCTGTTTAAGTTCATACTCCTCCTTCATGATTGGGGCTTGCACAGACCACTATCACCACCATATTCCTCTACTTAAAGAGGCAGCTACTGTGCAAACTGTCATTCTCCACTTTAACCATTCTGATGTGTGCGAATTTGGGATTCCTAGGTCCAGGAGCCATTCTCAAACGGTGTGACAGGCATCTGGCACAGTGACAGACTAGCCCCTACTGTTATACCCCTTGTCCTTTCATATATTATGGAACGTTGTGTTTGTGTAATTGAAGAGGGACAAAAGCTCATCGAGACAGAATGCCCGGCCACCATGAGTCACATGATAAACTGCCAGGAGTAAAACCCTTGGCCATACACCACATGAGGTTGCCACAAGTGTACTTTTGTTCATTCTAGCATGCACTGTGTGAGAGGAAAATACTAGCATGCTAGGTCAGAATTTGAGGCGAGTGTCATGTTAATGTAATCTGATTTGCTTGCATGAGAGAATCGCAGCACAGGTGCGGAGAAGATGGAGAACTTAATATCTCCATTTTATCCATTGTCTTTGTGCACATACATCAGACTGCACTTGGATAACATCCGAGTGCAGTATGATGTTACACATGCACCCACAGGCTTGTATGGGTACGTGTGATCATTGTTATATGCTAGTGTGAGCGAACCTTAAAAACCCACAATTTTATTATGTCTTAATTATCTTTTAACCATTGTGCATTGCATGATGTTATTTTAAAGTGACAGCTAGGTTTCAGGGAATACTGGATTGGCCTGCATTGGAATTCCTGTTCCTGTCGGGGCCTGGCTTTAGAATTCATCAGTTTTGACTCCATTGACATAATGAATAGAGAAGAGTGAATATTTAATATTTGGTTCGGCTCATGATCGCCATATTTGCAATATTCATCATTTTAATCATCGATTTAATCACCGAATATAGCCGAACATACACAGCTGTTTGACCATGGGAAACACCGGCGTAGCGCTTCTTTTTGGTGGTGAAATCATCCCCACTGGTCAGAGAGCCACGGTTCCCACGGTATCAGCAGACAGTATGAGCGCTCAGCTGTGATTGGAGGTATAAAGTTTACCTCCAGTCACTGGTCAGCTAATGGGACTACAGCTCCACACAGCTGACATTTGCTGCCGCTAATAACAGTGGGAGCAAGAGCGGCGGATGGGAGTATTCATTAGCCAGCTCTTGTGCTGTAAATAAACCATAAAAAAACCTGCGTGGGTTCCCTTGTATTTTTGATAACCAGCCAGGCAAAACTCACAGCTCGGGGCTGCAACACTCAGCTGTCATCTTCAGCAAGGTTGGCTATCAGGAATAAAGGGGACCCCACACCATATTTTTTAATTATTTAAGTACTTATTTTAAAAATGGCATGGGGACCCCCATTTTTAAAAACCAGCCTTGCTAAAGCAGACAGGCTGGTAAGGGGCTATGGATATTGACCCCATCTAGCCTAAATATAGCAGCCAACAGCTGCCCAGAAAAGGCACATCTATTAGATGAACCAATTCTGTCATTTTTCCCGCATCTTCCCACTTGCCCTGTAGTGGTGGCAAGTGGGGTTTATATTTGTGGGTTTGATGTCACCTTTTTATTGTCAAGTGGCAACAAACACACAGCTTAGTAATGGAGAGGCGTCAATAAGACACCAATCCATTACTAATCCTATAATTACATGGTAAATAAAGACACATTTGGAAAAAAAGTCCTTTATTAGAAACCAGAATAAACACACTTTTCCATCTTATTTTAAAGCACAGTTATAATCACCTAACATCAATTCCCCCGAAGCCCTCATTCTCCTGTAATAAAACTAAAATAAAAAAACAACAATATACCTCACCTGTCCGTCATTGTGTCCTACGCAATAATCCATGTCTGGGGGATTAATAGTTTTCAACCTGAGCGGTGCCAAAATGTGACCATCCAGGCTGAGAACCAATGGTGAATGAACTGCTGCAAGCGCAGCATTAATGACTGGAGGAAACGTCGATGACATCACTGATGCTGCACTTGCAGCAGCTCATTTACCAGTGGTTCTCAGCCTGGAAAGTCACATCTTTGCAACCTTCAAGTTTGAAAACATTTAATCCCTCAGACATTGATTACAGCGTGGTTCAGAAATACCGACAGGTGAGGGATATTGTTGTTTTTTATTTTAGTTTATTATAGAAGAACGAGGGCTTTTGTGGAAATAAGTGTTAGGTAAGTATAACTGTTTGTTATTTTTATATAAATTGGAAAACTGTGTTTATTCTTATTTCCAATAAAGGACATTATTCTGGCTGTGGCGTTATTTACCATATGACTATAGGATTAGTAATGGATAGGTGTCTTATAGACTCCACTCCATTAGTAATCCATGGGCTTGACATCACCTGAAAATACAAAGGTGAAATCAACCCCACAAATATGAACCCCACTTGCTACCGCTGCAGGGCAAGTCGGAAGAGTCAGGCAAAGAGCCAGGATTGGCGCATCTAATAAATGTGCCTTTTCTGGGCGGCTGCGGGCTGCTATTTTTAGGCTGTGGGGTAGAAATATTGATGGCCTCTTACCAGCCTGAGAATACCAGCCCCCAACTCTGCTTTAGCAAGGCAGATTGTCAAAAATAATTTTTAAACAATTAAAAAAAACGTCGTAGGGTCCCCCTCTATTCTAGAAAACCAACCTTGCTGAAGCTGACAGCTGAGTGTGAGTTTTGCCTGGCTGGTTATCAAAAATACAGGGGAACCCATGCCGTTTTTTATATTTATTTTTAGCACAGGCAGTAACTGATGCATACTCCCATCTGCCACTCCTGCTCTCACTGTTATTAGCGGCAGCAGGTTTTGAATTATGGGAGTAAGGCCAGCGTCACACTACCGTAGAATATGGGCGAGTGCTATGAAAGAAAACATCATTCGGACCAGTGTTAATCTATTGGGAAGCTCACATCAACTAATCACAGCCAATGAACTCACTTCACCTTTCTGACGTTAGTGCAAGCACCGTAGGAAATTGCCATGGTGCTCTCGCCGACGTCACAGAGGTGAAGTAAGTTCATTGCCCATGATCTCGCAGGACCTGTCAGACTGCACTGCAAGCAGGAGGCCTTTCTCACACACTCTCAGATAGGTAATAGGAGTTCACAGAGTGGTACTGAGCACATGGTGCTCAGTGTGTCTGCTGGATGACAGGCTGCATGGTCACATCATGCAATCATGCAGCCTGCCATCTAGATGCAGCACAGCTGGACCCGTCATGGGACAAATGGATTAGCAGCATCTTTGTGGAAAGGTTAGGAATATTGTTGTTTGTTTTTTTAACTCTTTTGCAGATGACAAGGGCATAAGGGAAATTGGCAAGGTTGTAAGTATGGTTTAATTAAGATTATTAAAGGAGTGTGTCATTCTTTCAATTAAAGGACTTTTTTCTGGGTGTCTGTGTTTTCTTGCAATGTGACTATGGGGTTAATAATGTTGATGCCTTTGCATTATTAATCTCAGAGTTTGATGTCCCCTGACAATATAAAGGTGACTTCAACACCCCCAACTTTCACCCCACTTGCCACCCGCTACATGGCAAGTGGGAAGATCGAGGCTAAGTGCCAGAATGGTGAATCTTTAAGAGATCCCCCACTTTAATAGCCAGTAGAGGCTAAGTATACAGTTGTAAGTGAATATTATTAGCCTGGGAAGCTCAATGGAAATTACCCTTTCCCAGGCTATAACCATCTGCCCTCAGCTTTTGACTTTCGCTATTAAGAAAATTGCGGTGGAGCTCACACCATATTTAAAAAAATTATATTTTATTAATTAAACACATGTACAGTAATTTGCACACACACTGCACTTATTGTATTTTTCACTGACATCTATTTATTATTATTATTATTTATATAGCACCATTAATTCCATGGTGCTGTCCATGAGAAAAGGGGTTACGTACAGGGTTATAGATATCGTTTACAGTAAACAAATTTACAGTGACAGACTGGTACAGAGGGAAGAGGACCCTGTCCTCGAGGACTTACATTCCATTGGAAAATGGGGAAAAGACAGAAGGTCAGGGTGCGGCAGCTCTGTAGGTGGTGAGGCAGCAGCTCTGGCGGTGGTGAGGCGGCAGCTCTGGTGGTGGTGAGGCATCAGAATGGTTATTGCAGGCTGTAGGCTTTCCTGAAGAGATGGGTTTTCAGATTCCGTCTGAAGGATCCGAGGGTGGTGGATAATCAGGTCGTGTTGAGGCATGGAATTCCAGAGAATGGGGGATATTCAGGAGAAATCTTGGAGGCGGTTGTGGGAGGAACAAATAAGTGTGGAGGAGAGTAGGAGGTCTTGGGAGGATCGAAGATTACGTGAGGGAGGATAGTGGGAGATTAGTTCAGAGATATAGGAATGGGACAGGTTGTGGATGGCTTTGTAGATCAGTGTTAATAGTTTGAACTGGATTCGTTGGGGAATTGGAAGCCAGTGGAGGGATTTGCAGAGGGGAGAAATGGGAGTAGTGAGGAGAGAGGTGGATTAGCTGGGCAGCAGAGATGAGAACAAACTGAAGTGGTGCAGGGATGCCACAGAGGAGGGTGTGCAGTAATCAAGGTGGGAGATGATGACGGCATGCACAAGAGTTTTAGCAGATTGTGGGCTGATGAAGGGACGGATTCTGGCAATGTTTTTGAGTTGGAGGTGACAGTAGGTGGCAAGAGTTTGAAGGACAGGGCAGAGTCGAGAGTTACCCCGAGGCAGCGGAGTTCAGGGGTGGGAGAGAGCGTGATGCAGTTTACCATAATAGAGAGATCAGGTAGGGGGAAACGCAAGATGGGGGAAAGATGATGAGTTCGGCTTTGTCTACATTGAGTTTTAGGAAGCGAGAGTTGAAGAAGGAGGATATGGCTGATAGACACTTCGGGATTCTGGACAGCAGAGAGGTGACATCTGGGCCAGAGAGGTAGATCTGAGTGTTGTCCGTATACAGGTGGTACTGGAAACCATGGGACTTTATGAGTTGTCTTAGGCCAAAGGAATAGATGGAAAAAAGTAGGGGCCTAGAACAGAGTCTTGAGGGACTCCAACAGAGAGAGGGTGGGATGAGGAGGTAGTGTGGGAGTGGGAAATGCTAAATGTGTGGTTGGAAAGGCATGAGGCAATCCAGGACAGGACAAGGTCTTTGATACCAAGGGAAGAAAGAATCTGTAGCAGTATCTCTGAACTAATCTCCCGATATCTTCCCTCACGTAATCTACGGTCCTCCCAAGACATCCTTCTCTCCTCCATACTTATCCACTCCTTTTCCAACCACCTCCAAGACATCTCCAGAATATCCCCCATCCTCTGGAATTCTTTGCCCCAACACATACGACTATCACCCACATTTGGATCCTTCAGACGGAACTTGAAAACCCACCTCTTCAGGAAAGCCTACAGCCTGCACTGACCCCGCTGCCTCCTCACCACTACCAAAGCTACCGCCTCACCAACACCGGAGCTCCTACAACCCTCAACCTATTGTCTCCTTTCCCACCATCCTGTCGAATGTAAGCCCACAAGGGCAGGGTCGTCACCCCTCTGTATCAGTCTGTAATTGTTAGTTTGCTTACTGTAAGTGATATCTGTAATTTGTATGTAACCCCTTCTCATGTACAGCACCATGGAATCAATGGTGATATATAAATAATAGTAATAATAATAATAATAATAATAATTTGCTGGCTCTTATTCTATCTTTTACCAAATGTTATCGACTTTTTCTGATTTTAAGAAAAATGCTCGTGTTACTGAACACAAATCCGAATGTACCATATTCGTTCCAAATTTATCTTGGGCAATCGTTTTCTGAACATATTCTCTCATCTCTGATGATGAACACTGGAGCTGATGAGCACACATCCATTTAATGTTTTATATCACCCACTGCTGACTAGGAAAAGATTAAAAAATACTCACTTGCCTCTTCATTTATACTGCCACAACAGCTTCTCATTTTGGTACAATACAAGTATGGGGCCTACCAAGTGTTGGACAGGCACGAGTCGTAGTAGTCAATGCCAGAAGAACTAACTGAATGCTTGTTTGTTAGCTATGGCAGCAAGACAGATACAAAATATCGCATCATCTTCCTGCTTGGCCCTTAAATTTGGAAATTGTGTTACAAAAATATCAGAATTTTGCAAATCCAAAGATTTTGGGAAATATGTATTGAATTTTATTTCTTCTGAATTGATTCACTAGTAATAATACATCCATTAGGTTGCAAGCTCAAATAAAAATAATAGGCAACACAGAACATGCAAATGAAATTCAGTTAATACACAAAGAAGGTTTATCATGTCAGCAGGGAAGGTATCTCAGAAATATATAAAGAAAACAGGATCTCTGTCTATTCTGCAGTATGCTACATTAGAATGAGTCTAGAATATTAACTAATAAAAACTAGCAAAATTGTTAATATTCAAGTATTTATTATGTTCCTTGTATGTAGGAAAAATTTATATTCATACATCGATGACGCATAATTTAAAAACGTGCATACAATATGTCATGTTTTCATGAATTACTTTTTAAAATATGCACACCTAGGGACAGAGGCACCTGCTATATGTCTTATTTTATACAGCATATCTTTTTCAATGTGCACAAGCTCACAAAAAATAACACCAAAATGTCTATGATAATGATGAATGCATCATGTATAATATTTTACATATTCTGGTTATTAGATTTTTATCACCTAATGAAACAAATCATAAATAGCATTCTCTGTATTGGCAAGGTATCAACAAAGGAAAAAAATGCTATTTGGTTGATTCTCAAGCATAAGAACAATGAAACTCATGATTTCTACTGAAAGAAATCATTATTGTACTAATCTGTAGCATTTTGCATATTCCAGATCACAGCTCAGCTATCTGACTTACTAAATGCTGAAATACCGTATATAACACTCCATGTGCATATTTACTCAGCGCTCTTTTTGGCAGCCAAAAATATCCATTTTTAGACACTCCAGGTATTACCTCTTTTGTTTGTATTTTTTTTTCTCCTGGAGAATATTTTGCATCATATGAAACATGCAAAAAGTACAAAGGTATAAGTAAGCTCCGCCATGTGCATGGTGCTTTGGAGCCAAATACTATATTCAAATTGCTAGAAAAAACAATCTTTTTGGTCCTATTTTAGATCTTAGTAATATAACTTATTAATTAAAGCTTTTGCCTCTACGGATTTTAAGAATAACCTTTGTTAGTTTTTTATGTCATAAATTAATAGTACACATAAATTTAAGCAACTTTGTAATATATCTTATCAGATAAATTTGCCCAGACTGATCTTTCACTAATCATGGGTAAAATCTGCATTCAGTGATGACAGATTTTGCCATTACTGAGATGGGACATGACAAGTGATGCTTTCAAAATTGTTTGGAAAGAGAATGGGGAAGGAGGAAGAGGAGATAGAAGTAGACATAGACATTATGCTGCATGTTCTAATAAAATGACAGTTACAGTTCTCCATAGGTTCCAGCCTTACACCCGTTTGATATTTTCACATCTAGCACTTCCACAGCACTACTCCATCGAGTGTCAAGCAGTCCTTTAACTGGCCATATCATCTTATCTCTAGCTTATCATACCTAATTTATCTCTCCAACCCATTAGCCAGTATATGTGCATTTAGATCTGTGCACTATGCTAGGCTTCCCACAAAAGTCACCATCTGGAGACCTGCTAGTTACAGCTGTTTATTAAACCTGGTGCTAAAAGACCAAGCGGCAAACCACTGCAAGCCACAAGTCATAGGCCTGCAAGTAACATGTGGTTTTCAACCTGCTTTAGAATGTATACATCAAAAATAGGAGAAATACCTGCCTAATTATATGGCAATGCTCCAAATTGGAATAAACATCAAAGAAGGCAATATAGAAGCAATATAGCCATAAAAAAGTCAAATTTTATTAGAACACATATATACACAAAATATTTAAACGAATAAAAAGTGGGGCAGAAGAATATGCAAATGGAATAACCACCGCTAGGCAAAACGTACTGTATAAATGCTAATTATGCCATATGGAAAAAGCGATAAATAAGTTAAATACTTTCAATCTAAATATAGTAATTAATGCGCAGTATAGAACAAAAAATAGTAAAAGGAGTCACAGAGGACTTCTATAAATAACATACAAGTGTAGTATATATTGCGCATAAATTATAACAGTAGACAGGCATATCATATAGCTCTACTGAATGATATCCTCATAGATCATATAGAGTATAATCAAAACAAGGTGAAGATCCTCCAAAATAGACCATAAAGGGATGAATAAAGCGCTGCAAGAAAAATTGTATACTAGGGCAAAGAAGTCCTTAGCCAAATAATAGCCTTGTTATAAATAGCTTATGCAATCCGAAAAAAGTCCTGCAACAAACAATGTGTGTGCAAAAAAATACACATGGTACCAATTCCGTGTCTACAAATGACCTAGAGGATACATATAGCTCAGCAGATAGAAAACCTATCTAAATATAAACTCATATATATATAAGCCCATAATATAGTAGGTGCGAGGATATCAGTCAGGAGAATTACCTGGCGGTAGTAGCAGCAACCCGACGCGCGTTTCGCGTGTGGCTTCGTCCGGGGATGAATGCGTAATGAGTGTGTGTTGCCAGATGCTTAAGTAGTAAAGGCTAGAGCAGGATTGGGCGCAGTTAAATGACGGCGCTTCCGTGAGCGCTCCTGTATGCCGCCGCTGCTGATCGGCGTCACGTGACTCCTGACCACTCCCCCCGCCCGACGCGTCAGAGCGGGGGGCAGATCAGGCGCCAGCTGAGACACGTCTCCACAGCGACAACACAACACAGGGAGCCCGCGCAAGCGCACACTGCGCTAGAGTAAACCGAGGCATGAATGTCAGCTAAGACGCGCCTCCATAGTCAGGGAGCTCGCGCCTGCGCACATCGCGCTATGGATAGAAAAAGTATAAAAAATGCCAGGAGCCCGATTAAACAAGGACCGCCCTATAGGATGATACCAAGGGATAGCAAACATTATCCATGAAAGTCATAGATAGATGGCCGCAGAGAGGATTTCACCAAAAAGGTAAGGAAATAAAACAAAAAAACAAAAAAAACCCGAAAAAGGGGAGATATAGGAGTGCTAATCCAAATTAAAATGGAGATAATACACCCCTACAAATTATAACGAGCATAAAAAAATGCTCCACATTATCTAAGTGTACTCATAGAGAATTATGACCTTATACACTACAAAGAGAGAAGGTTATACAATACACATAAAAAACACACATAGGGTATAAATATATTGGTGTCAAAGCGATGCAGTGACATAAAGCGTTAGGGCAAAAAGTGCTTGTGCATTATCTAAATAACCATAATGACTATATACAAAAAAATGAAGAAAAGTATATAAACATATGCAACAGATAACCAAAAAGAAATTGTCCATAAGGTGGTGCTTTGATTGGTGAAGAATTCTTCCTTCTTAATGTGGTAAACCTGACTCTACTGTTTCCATATGATAAATCAGGCTGGAGCAGTGTAGAAATATTCATAGCGACGACAGACCTCGTGGAGATGGATAGAACAATCATGATTAAACCCGTACTTCACAGCGTTTGTCAACTAACTAGAGAAAATAAAGACCAAGAGTTAAAAATAAATACTAAATAAGCAATAAAAGCATACTTAAAAACTATAACAAAAAAAAGGGGTTAAAAGAGATGCAGAAAGTCTTTATAGGAAGGGGGCAAAGCTAAGAACTTCATTTAAACCTGCCGGCTGAATGGAACCCATCTTAAAGATCCACTGGGCCTCTAACTGCGCTAATGTCTTCCTCCAATTACCTCCTCGGGTGTCAACATATACCTTATCGATGCCAGTAACAGACAAGAGTGTGGCATCACAGTTGTGAAATTTACTGAAGTGCCTAGGAATGGGCTTTAATAATGAGGTGTCATCTATCTTAGATGCATTAATGATGTCTCGATAGTGTTCTCTTGCCCTAGTTTTAAGCGACCTAGAGGTAAGTCCCACATACACTTTAGGGCAAGTGCAGGTTGCTATATATACCACTCCAGTGGTATTACAAGTAATGTGTTGTGTGATGGTGAATGTGTTCTTACCGTCACATGATTTAAACTCAGTTGCACGGAGCATATTGGGACAAGCAATACATTCTCCACAGGGATAAAATCCCCATTTTGGGCCTCTAGAGGTGAAACTCTTCTCTATTTGTGGTCCGCGGTAGTAGCTATGAACAAGCTGATCTTTAAGATTTGGGGATCGACGATATGTGATAGCTGGATCCTGCGGCAAGCATTTGGCAAGAGTGCGGTCAGTCAATAGAATCGGCCAGTATTTCTTCAAAGCCTCCCTCATTTGGAACCATTTGCCGTTATATGTAGAGATAAAGCGCACTATTGGCTCGGCCGCGGTTTTATCATTGTTATGGGGTTGTAATAGACTCAAGCGACTCGCATCTTTGGCTTTTTTATAGCCCTTCTTAATGCTTCTGTTTGAATAGCCTCGGTCTTTAAATCTTGCCGTGAGTGCATTGGCTTGCTCTTTGAACGTCACATCATTCGAGCAGATTCGTCTTGCCCTCAAAAATTGCCCCGTAGGAATACTGTCAATGAGGGGTTTGGGGTGGGAAGACGAGGCATGGAGCAGGTTGTTAACGGCTGTTTTCTTCCTGAAAACATCTGTTTCCAGGGTTTTACCCACCATTCCTGAGATTTGAATGTCCAAGAAGTCAATGGTGGTCTGACTATATTTAACTGTTAACCTTATGTTCAATTCGTTGTCATTAAGGATTTTAACAAATTCAAGGAGGTCCCGCTCTGGACCCTGCCAGATGAACAAAATGTCATCTATATAGCGGGTCCAGAACAGGACCCCTTCAATGTATGCCACTGGTTTGGTGAAAAACAGCCCCCTCTCCCACATGCCTAAAAACAAATTTGCGTATGAAGACGCAAAAGCTGCACCCATAGCGGTGCCTTGCTTTTGGAGATAGATGGTCTCCTTGAAAATGAAAAAATTATGTTCCAGGGCAAAGGTTAACAAAATGAGAAGAAACTCAACAAAATCAGGATCATGCTCAGTCATTGTCAAAAAAGTCTTTACCGCCTGAATTCCATCTTGATGGTGAATAGATGTGTACAATGACTCAACGTCCATAGAGACGAGCCACATATCCTCATCCCATGGTATCCCTTCGATTTTTCTCAGGACGTCTCCAGTATCTTTAGCATAGGATGGGAGATCACATACCAGTGGTTTAAGATGAAAATCCAAAAATTTTGAAATAGTTTCGCACAAATTACCATTGCCCGAAACTATAGGCCGCCCAGGTGGAATGTCAGGATTTTTGTGAATTTTAGGAATAAAATAGATGCAGGCCAATCTTGGATACTGGGGAATGAGATGACTTTGCAAATCCTTTGAGATGAGGCCATGATGGAATGCTTCATCCAGAATGTTTTGAAGTTATTGTTGGAATTTAGACGTAGGGTTATATGTAAGTTTTTTGTAGCAAGTTTCATCTCGCAACTGTCTAAAGGCCTCTCTCTCATACATATGTGTTGGCCATACTACAACGTTCCCTCCTTTGTCAGCAGGTTTGATCAACACCCCCTTAAGATTTTTAAGCTCCTTCAAAGCTGCCCTATGTACCCCCGAAAGATTGTAACTACCAGTGGATGTACCAATTTTTTCAAATTCCCTTGTAACCAACTTAACAAACATCTCTATGTCGGGGTACAAATTTAACGGAGGGAATTTTTTAGGGACCGGGGGAGAGAATTTTGATTTACCTGTATTGACTCCATGGCTAATCTGTTGTATGCCCTCCAATTCCTCCAAGATGGCTATATTTTGTAGGTCTGCGTCCGTCCAAACCTCCCCAGTAGGCTTATCATGCAGTTTTTTGAGGACCAATTTACGGGCGAACAACTGTAAATCCTTTATGGCTAGAAAGGAATTAAAGGTTGAAGTAGGTGAAAAAGATAATCCTAGACTAAGCACTTCCTGCTGTGCTTTCGTGAGCTCACAGTTAGAAAGGTTAATCACCTGTAATTTTGAGGTCGAAGCCCCTCCATTATTTCTCCCAAATCTGCTTGGAATGTCATTCCTTCTCCTATAATTGTTTTTGCGCAGATTATACATCCGATAGTGCACTTCTTCCCCTTCTTTAGAGGACAAAGATGACATAGAGGATGAGCGAGATAAATTGGAGGGTTTAGAGACCGCAGATTGCCATCTATAAACTGTACCGCTTTTAAAGTCTTGTAGGTCTCTCTGAAATTTCTTTGCTTTGGTTTCTTTGATTTCTTTTTCCCAGATAGAGAATTGATTATCAATTTCTTTACTAAAACCATCCATTTCAGATGCAGTTAAGCTCTCATTTAGTTTTTTCTGGGTGTCTTCTATATCCGCATCCAGCTTCTCCAGGCTTTTTTTATTGTTACCTATGAGGAGCTCCATAAATACTTTAGAGCAAGTTGAACACGCTTCCTCCCATCTTGTTTTAAAGGTCATATCGTCAATTGGAAAGGATGGCATAATACGTACCCGCAGACCTCTCGGTATGAGGCCTTTCGCTAGATAGCTTTCTAGAGATGCCTTGTTCCACCAGGTTCGAGTTCTCTTTTTTAAAAAGAATTTCATAGATGTTTTCAATTCCAATTTTTGCCCACTTTCTGCAGACACCTGTTGCATAGACTCCCCACCAAAAATTGTATCAATAGATGTAAGCCAGTTTTTGTCTCTGGCTTTCAAATCCATCCTGGCAGAAAATAGAAAAACTGTAAACTAGTACAGCAGAAATAATACATCAAAAATAGGAGAAATACCTGCCTAATTATATGGCAATGCTCCAAATTGGAATAAACATCAAAGAAGGCAATATAGAAGCAATATAGCCATAAAAAAGTCAAATTTTATTAGAACACATATATACACAAAATATTTAAATGAATAAAAAGTGGGGCAGAAGAATATGCAAATGGAATAACCACCGCTAGGCAAAACGTACTGTATAAATGCTAATTATGCCATATGGAAAAAGCGATAAATAAGTTAAATACTTTCAATCTAAATATAGTAATTAATGCGCAGTATAGAACAAAAAATAGTAAAAGGAGTCACAGAGGACTTCTATAAATAACATACAAGTGTAGTATATATTGCGCATAAATTATAACAGTAGACAGGCATATCATATAGCTCTACTGAATGATATCCTCATAGATCATATAGAGTATAATCAAAACAAGGTGAAGATCCTCCAAAATAGACCATAAAGGGATGAATAAAGCGCTGCAAGAAAAATTGTATACTAGGGCAAAGAAGTCCTTAGCCAAATAATAGCCTTGTTATAAATAGCTTATGCAATCCGAAAAAAGTCCTGCAACAAACAATGTGTGTGCAAAAAAATACACATGGTACCAATTCCGTGTCTACAAATGACCTAGAGGATACATATAGCTCAGCAGATAGAAAACCTATCTAAATATAAACTCATATATATATAAGCCCATAATATAGTAGGTGCGAGGATATCAGTCAGGAGAATTACCTGGCGGTAGTAGCAGCAACCCGACGCGCGTTTCGCGTGTGGCTTCGTCCGGGGATGAATGCGTAATGAGTGTGTGTTGCCAGATGCTTAAGTAGTAAAGGCTAGAGCAGGATTGGGCGCAGTTAAATGACGGCGCTTCCGTGAGCGCTCCTGTATGCCGCCGCTGCTGATCGGCGTCACGTGACTCCTGACCACTCCCCCCGCCCGACGCGTCAGAGCGGGGGGCAGATCAGGCGCCAGCTGAGACACGTCTCCACAGCGACAACACAACACAGGGAGCCCGCGCAAGCGCACACTGCGCTAGAGTAAACCGAGGCATGAATGTCAGCTAAGACGCGCCTCCATAGTCAGGGAGCTCGCGCCTGCGCACATCGCGCTATGGATAGAAAAAGTATAAAAAATGCCAGGAGCCTGATTAAACAAGGACCGCCCTATAGGATGATACCAAGGGATAGCAAACATTATCCATGAAAGTCATAGATAGATGGCCGCAGAGAGGATTTCACCAAAAAGGTAAGGAAATAAAACAAAAAAACAAAAAAAACCCGAAAAAGGGGAGATATAGGAGTGCTAATCCAAATTAAAATGGAGATAATACACCCCTACAAATTATAACGAGCATAAAAAAATGCTCCACATTATCTAAGTGTACTCATAGAGAATTATGACCTTATACACTACAAAGAGAGAAGGTTATACAATACACATAAAAAACACACATAGGGTATAAATATATTGGTGTCAAAGCGATGCAGTGACATAAAGCGTTAGGGCAAAAAGTGCTTGTGCATTATCTAAATAACCATAATGACTATATACAAAAAAATGAAGAAAAGTATATAAACATATGCAACAGATAACCAAAAAGAAATTGTCCATAAGGTGGTGCTTTGATTGGTGAAGAATTCTTCCTTCTTAATGTGGTAAACCTGACTCTACTGTTTCCATATGATAAATCAGGCTGGAGCAGTGTAGAAATATTCATAGCGACGACAGACCTCGTGGAGATGGATAGAACAATCATGATTAAACCCGTACTTCACAGCGTTTGTCAACTAACTAGAGAAAATAAAGACCAAGAGTTAAAAATAAATACTAAATAAGCAATAAAAGCATACTTAAAAACTATAACAAAAAAAAGGGGTTAAAAGAGATGCAGAAAGTCTTTATAGGAAGGGGGCAAAGCTAAGAACTTCATTTAAACCTGCCGGCTGAATGGAACCCATCTTAAAGATCCACTGGGCCTCTAACTGCGCTAATGTCTTCCTCCAATTACCTCCTCGGGTGTCAACATATACCTTATCGATGCCAGTAACAGACAAGAGTGTGGCATCACAGTTGTGAAATTTACTGAAGTGCCTAGGAATGGGCTTTAATAATGAGGTGTCATCTATCTTAGATGCATTAATGATGTCTCGATAGTGTTCTCTTGCCCTAGTTTTAAGCGACCTAGAGGTAAGTCCCACATACACTTTAGGGCAAGTGCAGGTTGCTATATATACCACTCCAGTGGTATTACAAGTAATGTGTTGTGTGATGGTGAATGTGTTCTTACCGTCACATGATTTAAACTCAGTTGCACGGAGCATATTGGGACAAGCAATACATTCTCCACAGGGATAAAATCCCCATTTTGGGCCTCTAGAGGTGAAACTCTTCTCTATTTGTGGTCCGCGGTAGTAGCTATGAACAAGCTGATCTTTAAGATTTGGGGATCGACGATATGTGATAGCTGGATCCTGCGGCAAGCATTTGGCAAGAGTGCGGTCAGTCAATAGAATCGGCCAGTATTTCTTCAAAGCCTCCCTCATTTGGAACCATTTGCCGTTATATGTAGAGATAAAGCGCACTATTGGCTCGGCCGCGGTTTTATCATTGTTATGGGGTTGTAATAGACTCAAGCGACTCGCATCTTTGGCTTTTTTATAGCCCTTCTTAATGCTTCTGTTTGAATAGCCTCGGTCTTTAAATCTTGCCGTGAGTGCATTGGCTTGCTCTTTGAACGTCACATCATTCGAGCAGATTCGTCTTGCCCTCAAAAATTGCCCCGTAGGAATACTGTCAATGAGGGGTTTGGGGTGGGAAGACGAGGCATGGAGCAGGTTGTTAACGGCTGTTTTCTTCCTGAAAACATCTGTTTCCAGGGTTTTACCCACCATTCCTGAGATTTGAATGTCCAAGAAGTCAATGGTGGTCTGACTATATTTAACTGTTAACCTTATGTTCAATTCGTTGTCATTAAGGATTTTAACAAATTCAAGGAGGTCCCGCTCTGGACCCTGCCAGATGAACAAAATGTCATCTATATAGCGGGTCCAGAACAGGACCCCTTCAATGTATGCCACTGGTTTGGTGAAAAACAGCCCCCTCTCCCACATGCCTAAAAACAAATTTGCGTATGAAGACGCAAAAGCTGCACCCATAGCGGTGCCTTGCTTTTGGAGATAGATGGTCTCCTTGAAAATGAAAAAATTATGTTCCAGGGCAAAGGTTAACAAAATGAGAAGAAACTCAACAAAATCAGGATCATGCTCAGTCATTGTCAAAAAAGTCTTTACCGCCTGAATTCCATCTTGATGGTGAATAGATGTGTACAATGACTCAACGTCCATAGAGACGAGCCACATATCCTCATCCCATGGTATCCCTTCGATTTTTCTCAGGACGTCTCCAGTATCTTTAGCATAGGATGGGAGATCACATACCAGTGGTTTAAGATGAAAATCCAAAAATTTTGAAATAGTTTCGCACAAATTACCATTGCCCGAAACTATAGGCCGCCCAGGTGGAATGTCAGGATTTTTGTGAATTTTAGGAATAAAATAGATGCAGGCCAATCTTGGATACTGGGGAATGAGATGACTTTGCAAATCCTTTGAGATGAGGCCATGATGGAATGCTTCATCCAGAATGTTTTGAAGTTCTTGTTGGAATTTAGACGTAGGGTTATATGTAAGTTTTTTGTAGCAAGTTTCATCTCGCAACTGTCTAAAGGCCTCTCTCTCATACATATGTGTTGGCCATACTACAACGTTCCCTCCTTTGTCAGCAGGTTTGATCAACACCCCCTTAAGATTTTTAAGCTCCTTCAAAGCTGCCCTATGTACCCCCGAAAGATTGTAACTACCAGTGGATGTACCAATTTTTTCAAATTCCCTTGTAACCAACTTAACAAACATCTCTATGTCGGGGTACAAATTTAACGGAGGGAATTTTTTAGGGACCGGGGGAGAGAATTTTGATTTACCTGTATTGACTCCATGGCTAATCTGTTGTATGCCCTCCAATTCCTCCAAGATGGCTATATTTTGTAGGTCTGCGTCCGTCCAAACCTCCCCAGTAGGCTTATCATGCAGTTTTTTGAGGACCAATTTACGGGCGAACAACTGTAAATCCTTTATGGCTAGAAAGGAATTAAAGGTTGAAGTAGGTGAAAAAGATAATCCTAGACTAAGCACTTCCTGCTGTGCTTTCGTGAGCTCACAGTTAGAAAGGTTAATCACCTGTAATTTTGAGGTCGAAGCCCCTCCATTATTTCTCCCAAATCTGCGTGGAATGTCATTCCTTCTCCTATAATTGTTTTTGCGCAGATTATACATCCGATAGTGCACTTCTTCCCCTTCTTTAGAGGACAAAGATGACATAGAGGATGAGCGAGATAAATTGGAGGGTTTAGAGACCGCAGATTGCCATCTATAAACTGTACCGCTTTTAAAGTCTTGTAGGTCTCTCTGAAATTTCTTTGCTTTGGTTTCTTTGATTTCTTTTTCCCAGATAGAGAATTGATTATCAATTTCTTTACTAAAACCATCCATTTCAGATGCAGTTAAGCTCTCATTTAGTTTTTTCTGGGTGTCTTCTATATCCGCATCCAGCTTCTCCAGGCTTTTTTTATTGTTACCTATGAGGAGCTCCATAAATACTTTAGAGCAAGTTGAACACGCTTCCTCCCATCTTGTTTTAAAGGTCATATCGTCAATTGGAAAGGATGGCATAATACGTACCCGCAGACCTCTCGGTATGAGGCCTTTCGCTAGATAGCTTTCTAGAGATGCCTTGTTCCACCAGGTTCGAGTTCTCTTTTTTAAAAAGAATTTCATAGATGTTTTCAATTCCAATTTTTGCCCACTTTCTGCAGACACCTGTTGCATAGACTCCCCACCAAAAATTGTATCAATAGATGTAAGCCAGTTTTTGGAGGAATTGGAGGGCATACAACAGATTAGCCATGGAGTCAATACAGGTAAATCAAAATTCTCTCCCCCGGTCCCTAAAAAATTCCCTCCGTTAAATTTGTACCCCGACATAGAGATGTTTGTTAAGTTGGTTACAAAGGAATTTGAAAAAATTGGTACATCCACTGGTAGTTACAATCTTTCGGGGGTACATAGGGCAGCTTTGAAGGAGCTTAAAAATCTTAAGGGGGTGTTGATCAAACCTGCTGACAAAGGAGGGAACGTTGTAGTATGGCCAACACATATGTATGAGAGAGAGGCCTTTAGACAGTTGCGAGATGAAACTTGCTACAAAAAACTTACATATAACCCTACGTCTAAATTCCAACAAGAACTTCAAAACATTCTGGATGAAGCATTCCATCATGGCCTCATCTCAAAGGATTTGCAAAGTCATCTCATTCCCCAGTATCCAAGATTGGCCTGCATCTATTTTATTCCTAAAATTCACAAAAATCCTGACATTCCACCTGGGCGGCCTATAGTTTCGGGCAATGGTAATTTGTGCGAAACTATTTCAAAATTTTTGGATTTTCATCTTAAACCACTGGTATGTGATCTCCCATCCTATGCTAAAGATACTGGAGACGTCCTGAGAAAAATCGAAGGGATACCATGGGATGAGGATATGTGGCTCGTCTCTATGGACGTTGAGTCATTGTACACATCTATTCACCATCAAGATGGAATTCAGCCGGTAAAGACTTTTTTGACAATGACTGAGCATGATCCTGATTTTGTTGAGTTTCTTCTCATTTTGTTAACCTTTGCCCTGGAACATAATTTTTTCATTTTCAAGGAGACCATCTATCTCCAAAAGCAAGGCACCGCTATGGGTGCAGCTTTTGCGTCTTCATACGCAAATTTGTTTTTAGGCATGTGGGAGAGGGGGCTGTTTTTCACCAAACCAGTGGCATACATTGAAGGGGTCCTGTTCTGGACCCGCTATATAGATGACATTTTGTTCATCTGGCAGGGTCCAGAGCGGGACCTCCTTGAATTTGTTAAAATCCTTAATGACAACGAATTGAACATAAGGTTAACAGTTAAATATAGTCAGACCACCATTGACTTCTTGGACATTCAAATCTCAGGAATGGTGGGTAAAACCCTGGAAACAGATGTTTTCAGGAAGAAAACAGCCGTTAACAACCTGCTCCATGCCTCGTCTTCCCACCCCAAACCCCTCATTGACAGTATTCCTACGGGGCAATTTTTGAGGGCAAGACGAATCTGCTCGAATGATGTGACGTTCAAAGAGCAAGCCAATGCACTCACGGCAAGATTTAAAGACCGAGGCTATTCAAACAGAAGCATTAAGAAGGGCTATAAAAAAGCCAAAGATGCGAGTCGCTTGAGTCTATTACAACCCCATAACAATGATAAAACCGCGGCCGAGCCAATAGTGCGCTTTATCTCTACATATAACGGCAAATGGTTCCAAATGAGGGAGGCTTTGAAGAAATACTGGCCGATTCTATTGACTGACCGCACTCTTGCCAAATGCTTGCCGCAGGATCCAGCTATCACATATCGTCGATCCCCAAATCTTAAAGATCAGCTTGTTCATAGCTACTACCGCGGACCACAAATAGAGAAGAGTTTCACCTCTAGAGGCCCAAAATGGGGATTTTATCCCTGTGGAGAATGTATTGCTTGTCCCAATATGCTCCGTGCAACTGAGTTTAAATCATGTGACGGTAAGAACACATTCACCATCACACAACACATTACTTGTAATACCACTGGAGTGGTATATATAGCAACCTGCACTTGCCCTAAAGTGTATGTGGGACTTACCTCTAGGTCGCTTAAAACTAGGGCAAGAGAACACTATCGAGACATCATTAATGCATCTAAGATAGATGACACCTCATTATTAAAGCCCATTCCTAGGCACTTCAGTAAATTTCACAACTGTGATGCCACACTCTTGTCTGTTACTGGCATCGATAAGGTATATGTTGACACCCGAGGAGGTAATTGGAGGAAGACATTAGCGCAGTTAGAGGCCCAGTGGATCTTTAAGATGGGTTCCATTCAGCCGGCAGGTTTAAATGAAGTTCTTAGCTTTGCCCCCTTCCTATAAAGACTTTCTGCATCTCTTTTAACCCCTTTTTTTTGTTATAGTTTTTAAGTATGCTTTTATTGCTTATTTAGTATTTATTTTTAACTCTTGGTCTTTATTTTCTCTAGTTAGTTGACAAACGCTGTGAAGTACGGGTTTAATCATGATTGTTCTATCCATCTCCACGAGGTCTGTCGTCGCTATGAATATTTCTACACTGCTCCAGCCTGATTTATCATATGGAAACAGTAGAGTCAGGTTTACCACATTAAGAAGGAAGAATTCTTCACCAATCAAAGCACCACCTTATGGACAATTTCTTTTTGGTTATCTGTTGCATATGTTTATATACTTTTCTTCATTTTTTTGTATATAGTCATTATGGTTATTTAGATAATGCACAAGCACTTTTTGCCCTAACGCTTTATGTCACTGCATCGCTTTGACACCAATATATTTATACCCTATGTGTGTTTTTTATGTGTATTGTATAACCTTCTCTCTTTGTAGTGTATAAGGTCATAATTCTCTATGAGTACACTTAGATAATGTGGAGCATTTTTTTATGCTCGTTATAATTTGTAGGGGTGTATTATCTCCATTTTAATTTGGATTAGCACTCCTATATCTCCCCTTTTTCGGGTTTTTTTTGTTTTTTTGTTTTATTTCCTTACCTTTTTGGTGAAATCCTCTCTGCGGCCATCTATCTATGACTTTCATGGATAATGTTTGCTATCCCTTGGTATCATCCTATAGGGCGGTCCTTGTTTAATCGGGCTCCTGGCATTTTTTATACTTTTTCTATCCATAGCGCGATGTGCGCAGGCGCGAGCTCCCTGACTATGGAGGCGCGTCTTAGCTGACATTCATGCCTCGGTTTACTCTAGCGCAGTGTGCGCTTGCGCGGGCTCCCTGTGTTGTGTTGTCGCTGTGGAGACGTGTCTCAGCTGGCGCCTGATCTGCCCCCCGCTCTGACGCGTCGGGCGGGGGGAGTGGTCAGGAGTCACGTGACGCCGATCAGCAGCGGCGGCATACAGGAGCGCTCACGGAAGCGCCGTCATTTAACTGCGCCCAATCCTGCTCTAGCCTTTACTACTTAAGCATCTGGCAACACACACTCATTACGCATTCATCCCCGGACGAAGCCACACGCGAAACGCGCGTCGGGTTGCTGCTACTACCGCCAGGTAATTCTCCTGACTGATATCCTCGCACCTACTATATTATGGGCTTATATATATATGAGTTTATATTTAGATAGGTTTTCTATCTGCTGAGCTATATGTATCCTCTAGGTCATTTGTAGACACGGAATTGGTACCATGTGTATTTTTTTGCACACACATTGTTTGTTGCAGGACTTTTTTCGGATTGCATAAGCTATTTATAACAAGGCTATTATTTGGCTAAGGACTTCTTTGCCCTAGTATACAATTTTTCTTGCAGCGCTTTATTCATCCCTTTATGGTCTATTTTGGAGGATCTTCACCTTGTTTTGATTATACTCTATATGATCTATGAGGATATCATTCAGTAGAGCTATATGATATGCCTGTCTACTGTTATAATTTATGCGCAATATATACTACACTTGTATGTTATTTATAGAAGTCCTCTGTGACTCCTTTTACTATTTTTTGTTCTATACTGCGCATTAATTACTATATTTAGATTGAAAGTATTTAACTTATTTATCGCTTTTTCCATATGGCATAATTAGCATTTATACAGTACGTTTTGCCTAGCGGTGGTTATTCCATTTGCATATTCTTCTGCCCCACTTTTTATTCGTTTAAATATTTTGTGTATATATGTGTTCTAATAAAATTTGACTTTTTTATGGCTATATTGCTTCTATATTGCCTTCTTTGATGTTTATTCCAATTTGGAGCATTGCCATATAATTAGGCAGGTATTTCTCCTATTTTTGATGTATTATTTCTGCTGTACTAGTTTACAGTTTTTCTATTTTCTGCCAGGATGGATTTGAAAGCCAGAGACAAAAACTGGCTTACATCTATTGATACAATTTTTGGTGGGGAGTCTATGCAACAGGTGTCTGCAGAAAGTGGGCAAAAATTGGAATTGAAAACATCTATGAAATTCTTTTTAAAAAAGAGAACTCGAACCTGGTGGAACAAGGCATCTCTAGAAAGCTATCTAGTGAAAGGCCTCATACCGAGAGGTCTGCGGGTACGTATTATGCCATCCTTTCCAATTGACGATATGACCTTTAAAACAAGATGGGAGGAAGCGTGTTCAACTTGCTCTAAAGTATTTATGGAGCTCCTCATAGGTAACAATAAAAAAAGCCTGGAGAAGCTGGATGCGGATATAGAAGACACCCAGAAAAAACTAAATGAGAGCTTAACTGCATCTGAAATGGATGGTTTTAGTAAAGAAATTGATAATCAATTCTCTATCTGGGAAAAAGAAATCAAAGAAACCAAAGCAAAGAAATTTCAGAGAGACCTACAAGACTTTAAAAGCGGTACAGTTTATAGATGGCAATCTGTGGTCTCTAAACCCTCCAATTTATCTCGCTCATCCTCTATGTCATCTTTGTCCTCTAAAGAAGGGGAAGAAGTGCACTATCGGATGTATAATCTGCGCAAAAACAATTATAGGAGAAGGAATGACATTCCACGCAGATTTGGGAGAAATAATGGAGGGGCTTCGACCTCAAAATTACAGGTGATTAACCTTTCTAACTGTGAGCTCACGAAAGCACAGCAGGAAGTGCTTAGTCTAGGATTATCTTTTTCACCTACTTCAACCTTTAATTCCTTTCTAGCCATAAAGGATTTACAGTTGTTCGCCCGTAAATTGGTCCTCAAAAAACTGCATGATAAGCCTACTGGGGAGGTTTGGACGGACGCAGACCTACAAAATATAGCCATCTTGGAGGAATTGGAGGGCATACAACAGATTAGCCATGGAGTCAATACAGGTAAATCAAAATTCTCTCCCCCGGTCCCTAAAAAATTCCCTCCGTTAAATTTGTACCCCGACATAGAGATGTTTGTTAAGTTGGTTACAAGGGAATTTGAAAAAATTGGTACATCCACTGGTAGTTACAATCTTTCGGGGGTACATAGGGCAGCTTTGAAGGAGCTTAAAAATCTTAAGGGGGTGTTGATCAAACCTGCTGACAAAGGAGGGAACGTTGTAGTATGGCCAACACATATGTATGAGAGAGAGGCCTTTAGACAGTTGCGAGATGAAACTTGCTACAAAAAACTTACATATAACCCTACGTCTAAATTCCAACAAGAACTTCAAAACATTCTGGATGAAGCATTCCATCATGGCCTCATCTCAAAGGATTTGCAAAGTCATCTCATTCCCCAGTATCCAAGATTGGCCTGCATCTATTTTATTCCTAAAATTCACAAAAATCCTGACATTCCACCTGGGCGGCCTATAGTTTCGGGCAATGGTAATTTGTGCGAAACTATTTCAAAATTTTTGGATTTTCATCTTAAACCACTGGTATGTGATCTCCCATCCTATGCTAAAGATACTGGAGACGTCCTGAGAAAAATCGAAGGGATACCATGGGATGAGGATATGTGGCTCGTCTCTATGGACGTTGAGTCATTGTACACATCTATTCACCATCAAGATGGAATTCAGGCGGTAAAGACTTTTTTGACAATGACTGAGCATGATCCTGATTTTGTTGAGTTTCTTCTCATTTTGTTAACCTTTGCCCTGGAACATAATTTTTTCATTTTCAAGGAGACCATCTATCTCCAAAAGCAAGGCACCGCTATGGGTGCAGCTTTTGCGTCTTCATACGCAAATTTGTTTTTAGGCATGTGGGAGAGGGGGCTGTTTTTCACCAAACCAGTGGCATACATTGAAGGGGTCCTGTTCTGGACCCGCTATATAGATGACATTTTGTTCATCTGGCAGGGTCCAGAGCGGGACCTCCTTGAATTTGTTAAAATCCTTAATGACAACGAATTGAACATAAGGTTAACAGTTAAATATAGTCAGACCACCATTGACTTCTTGGACATTCAAATCTCAGGAATGGTGGGTAAAACCCTGGAAACAGATGTTTTCAGGAAGAAAACAGCCGTTAACAACCTGCTCCATGCCTCGTCTTCCCACCCCAAACCCCTCATTGACAGTATTCCTACGGGGCAATTTTTGAGGGCAAGACGAATCTGCTCGAATGATGTGACGTTCAAAGAGCAAGCCAATGCACTCACGGCAAGATTTAAAGACCGAGGCTATTCAAACAGAAGCATTAAGAAGGGCTATAAAAAAGCCAAAGATGCGAGTCGCTTGAGTCTATTACAACCCCATAACAATGATAAAACCGCGGCCGAGCCAATAGTGCGCTTTATCTCTACATATAACGGCAAATGGTTCCAAATGAGGGAGGCTTTGAAGAAATACTGGCCGATTCTATTGACTGACCGCACTCTTGCCAAATGCTTGCCGCAGGATCCAGCTATCACATATCGTCGATCCCCAAATCTTAAAGATCAGCTTGTTCATAGCTACTACCGCGGACCACAAATAGAGAAGAGTTTCACCTCTAGAGGCCCAAAATGGGGATTTTATCCCTGTGGAGAATGTATTGCTTGTCCCAATATGCTCCGTGCAACTGAGTTTAAATCATGTGACGGTAAGAACACATTCACCATCACACAACACATTACTTGTAATACCACTGGAGTGGTATATATAGCAACCTGCACTTGCCCTAAAGTGTATGTGGGACTTACCTCTAGGTCGCTTAAAACTAGGGCAAGAGAACACTATCGAGACATCATTAATGCATCTAAGATAGATGACACCTCATTATTAAAGCCCATTCCTAGGCACTTCAGTAAATTTCACAACTGTGATGCCACACTCTTGTCTGTTACTGGCATCGATAAGGTATATGTTGACACCCGAGGAGGTAATTGGAGGAAGACATTAGCGCAGTTAGAGGCCCAGTGGATCTTTAAGATGGGTTCCATTCAGCCGGCAGGTTTAAATGAAGTTCTTAGCTTTGCCCCCTTCCTATAAAGACTTTCTGCATCTCTTTTAACCCCTTTTTTTTGTTATAGTTTTTAAGTATGCTTTTATTGCTTATTTAGTATTTATTTTTAACTCTTGGTCTTTATTTTCTCTAGTTAGTTGACAAACGCTGTGAAGTACGGGTTTAATCATGATTGTTCTATCCATCTCCACGAGGTCTGTCGTCGCTATGAATATTTCTACACTGCTCCAGCCTGATTTATCATATGGAAACAGTAGAGTCAGGTTTACCACATTAAGAAGGAAGAATTCTTCACCAATCAAAGCACCACCTTATGGACAATTTCTTTTTGGTTATCTGTTGCATATGTTTATATACTTTTCTTCATTTTTTTGTATATAGTCATTATGGTTATTTAGATAATGCACAAGCACTTTTTGCCCTAACGCTTTATGTCACTGCATCGCTTTGACACCAATATATTTATACCCTATGTGTGTTTTTATGTGTATTGTATAACCTTCTCTCTTTGTAGTGTATAAGGTCATAATTCTCTATGAGTACACTTAGATAATGTGGAGCATTTTTTTATGCTCGTTATAATTTGTAGGGGTGTATTATCTCCATTTTAATTTGGATTAGCACTCCTATATCTCCCCTTTTTCGGGTTTTTTTTGTTTTTTTGTTTTATTTCCTTACCTTTTTGGTGAAATCCTCTCTGCGGCCATCTATCTATGACTTTCATGGATAATGTTTGCTATCCCTTGGTATCATCCTATAGGGCGGTCCTTGTTTAATCGGGCTCCTGGCATTTTTTATACTTTTTCTATCCATAGCGCGATGTGCGCAGGCGCGAGCTCCCTGACTATGGAGGCGCGTCTTAGCTGACATTCATGCCTCGGTTTACTCTAGCGCAGTGTGCGCTTGCGCGGGCTCCCTGTGTTGTGTTGTCGCTGTGGAGACGTGTCTCAGCTGGCGCCTGATCTGCCCCCCGCTCTGACGCGTCGGGCGGGGGGAGTGGTCAGGAGTCACGTGACGCCGATCAGCAGCGGCGGCATACAGGAGCGCTCACGGAAGCGCCGTCATTTAACTGCGCCCAATCCTGCTCTAGCCTTTACTACTTAAGCATCTGGCAACACACACTCATTACGCATTCATCCCCGGACGAAGCCACACGCGAAACGCGCGTCGGGTTGCTGCTACTACCGCCAGGTAATTCTCCTGACTGATATCCTCGCACCTACTATATTATGGGCTTATATATATATGAGTTTATCTTTAGATAGGTTTTCTATCTGCTGAGCTATATGTATCCTCTAGGTCATTTGTAGACACGGAATTGGTACCATGTGTATTTTTTTGCACACACATTGTTTGTTGCAGGACTTTTTTCGGATTGCATAAGCTATTTATAACAAGGCTATTATTTGGCTAAGGACTTCTTTGCCCTAGTATACAATTTTTCTTGCAGCGCTTTATTCATCCCTTTATGGTCTATTTTGGAGGATCTTCACCTTGTTTTGATTATACTCTATATGATCTATGAGGATATCATTCAGTAGAGCTATATGATATGCCTGTCTACTGTTATAATTTATGCGCAATATATACTACACTTGTATGTTATTTATAGAAGTCCTCTGTGACTCCTTTTACTATTTTTTGTTCTATACTGCGCATTAATTACTATATTTAGATTGAAAGTATTTAACTTATTTATCGCTTTTTCCATATGGCATAATTAGCATTTATACAGTACGTTTTGCCTAGCGGTGGTTATTCCATTTGCATATTCTTCTGCCCCACTTTTTATTCGTTTAAATATTTTGTGTATATATGTGTTCTAATAAAATTTGACTTTTTTATGGCTATATTGCTTCTATATTGCCTTCTTTGATGTTTTTTTGCTTTAGAATGTATTTAGTCTCTGTAGAGTTAAAAAAATAAAGACACAGCCAGAAAAAAGTATTTTAATATTCTTCATTTAACCATACTTACCATACTTCAGCGCCTGCAAAAAGCGTAAAATAAAAAACTGTATACTACCTGTCCGCCGTAGTCCAATTAATAACGAGTGTCCCACGACGTTCTTCCCTATAGAACAGTGATATCAGGTGATGTCACTGCTCTATAGGACTTTCAGTGACACACTGACAGGAGACAATGGCTCCTGCAGTGCATCACTGAGAGGTTACTATAGTTCACTGGTCTCACTTTTTGGCAAAAGCTGTGTGGGAACTTTCTCACACAGCAATGCCAAAAGTGAGACTACAGAATATTTTTTTACAGCGGCGTAGGAACACAGTGTGGAAGGATACCTTCCTCCCGTCATTGTATTCCTGGAGCCCCTAGAGAGCGGTCACATCAGCTGACGCTGCTGTTCTCCACGGGAGATCATCGTGGGACATTCGTGGATTTCTGTGGATCAGGGAGTATATTGGTTGTTTGTTATTTTAATATTTTTTACAGATGACACTGACTTCGGGGATCAAAGTGACAAGTGATGTGAGTATGTACTCTATGTTATATGTACTGTATGTCTATATGTATGTACAGTCATGGCCAAAAGTATTAACACCCCTGCAATTCTGTCAGATAATACTCAGTTTATTCCTGAAAATGATTGCAATCACAATTTCTTTGGTATTATTATCTTCATTTAATTTGTCTTAAATGAAAAAACACAAAAAGAATTGTCCGAAAGCCAAATTGGATATAATTCCACACCAAATATAAAAAAGGGGGTGGACAAAAGTATTGGCACCGTTCGAAAAATCATGTGATGCTTCTCTAGTTTGTGTAATTAACAGCACCTGTAACTTACCTGTGGCACCTAACAGGTGTTGGCAATAACTAAATCACACTTGCAGCCAGCTGACATGGATTAAAGTTGACTCAACCTCTGATCTGTGTCCTTTTGTGTACCACATTGAGCATGGAGAAAAGAAAGAAGACCAAAGAACTATCTGAGGACTTGAGAAACCAAATTGTGAGGAAGCATGAGCAATCTCAAGGCTACAAGTCCATCACCAAAGACCTGAATGTTCCTGTGTCTACCGTGCACAGTGTCATCAAGAAGTTTAAAGCCCATGGCGCTGTGGCTAACCTCCCTAGATGTGGACGGAAAAGAAAAATTCACAAGAGATTTCAACGCAAGATTGTGCGGATGTTGGATAAAGAACCTAGACTAACATCCAAACAAGTTCAAGCTGCCCTGCAGTCCGAGGGTACAACAGTGTCAACCCGTACTATCCGTCGGCGTCTGAATGAAAAGGGACTGTATGGTAGGAGACCCAGGAAGACCCCACTTCTTACTCCGAGACATAAAAAAGCCAGGCTGGAGTTTGCCAAAACTTACCTGAAAAAGCCTAAAGCGTTTTGGAAGAATGTTCTCTGGTCAGATGAGACAAAAGTAGAGCTTTTTGGGCAAAGGCATCAACATAGAGTTTACAGGAGAAAAAAAGAGGCATTCAAAGAAAAGAACACGGTCCCTACAGTCAAACATGGAGGAGGTTCCCTGATGTTTTGGGGTTGCTTTGCTGCCTCTGGTACTGGAGTGCTTGACCGTGTGCATGGCATTATGAAGTCTGAAGACTACCAACAAATTTTGCAGCATAATGTAAGGCCCAGTGTGAGAAAGCTGGGTCTCACTCAGAGGTCGTGGGTCTTCCAGCAGGACAATGACCCAAAACACACTTCAAAAAGCACTAGAAAATGGTTTGAGAGAAAGCACTGGAGACTTCTAAGGTGGCCAGCAATGAGTCCAGACCTGAATCCCATAGAACACCTATGGAGAGATCTACAAATGGCAGTTTTGAGAAGGCACCCTTCAAATATCAGGGACCTGGAGCAGTTTGCCAAAGAAGAATGGTCTAAAATTCCAGCAGAGCATTGTAAGAAACTCATTGATGGTTACCGGAAGCGGTTGGTCAGTTATTTTGGCTAAAGGTTGTGCAACCAAGTATTAGGCTGAGGGTGCCAATACTTTTGTCTGGCCCATTTGTGGAGTTTTGTGTGAAATGATCAATGTTTTGCTTCATTCTCTTTTGTGCTTTTTCATTTAAGACAAATTAAATGAAGATAATAATACCAAAGAATTTGTGATTGCAATCATTTTCAGGAAGAAACTGAGTATTATCTGACAGAATTGCAGGGGTGTTAATACTTTTGGCCATGACTGTATGTATTGTATGTAATGTATGAATGTACTGTATGTAGTATGTATGTAGTATGTATGTTGTATGTATGTAGTATGTACAGTATGTATGTAGTATGCATGTAGTATGTATGTTGTATGTATGTTGTATGTATGTGGTATATTGTATGTATGTTGTATGTATGTAGTATGTTGTATGTACTGTATGTTGTATGTTTGCATGTATGTAGCAAGTATATAGTATGTTGTATGTATGTTGAATGTATGTAGTATGTTGTATGTATGTTGCATGTATGTTGCATCTATGTATGTAGCATGTATGTTGTATGTATGTGGTATGTTGTATGTATGTTGTATGTATGTTGTATGTGAGAAAGTATGAAATATGCATGTAGTATATTGTATGTATGTATGTAGTATATAGTATGCTGTATGTATGTAGTATGTATGTAGTATGTATGTATGTTGCATGTTGTATGCATGTAGTATGTATGTTGTATGTATGTTATATGTATGTGGTATCTTGTATGTATGTTGTATGCATGTATGTAGTATGTGTGTAGCATGTTGTAAGTATGTTGTATGTATGTATGTAGTATGAATGTAGTATGTTGTATGTATGTTGTATGTATGTATGTTGTTTGTATGTAGTATGTAATATGTAGTATGTATGTTTGTGTTTTTTTTTACATTCAACACATTAGCCGGATGATGAGACTACTACTGTCCCATCATTGGCTAATGTGTCAATCACTGTCATTGTAGCAGGCATAGCCTGATGGGACTTGTAGTCCCATGAGACGATGCCTGCACACAGATACAAAGACCCCCGAGGTGCCCGCACAGACCCCCAAGAGGCCGGTACAGACCCCATGCATGCCCTCACAGACCCCCAAGAGGCCCATACAGGCCCCGGCAGGCCCACACAGACCCCCAAGAGGCCCAGCAGGCCCACACAGACCCCTGAGAGGCCCGTACAGGCCCTAGCAGGCCCGCACAGGCCCCCGAGATGCCCGTACAGACCCCGGCAGGCTCGCACAGACCCCCGAGAGGCCCGCACAGGCTCCGGCAGGCCTGCACAGACCCCTGAGAGGCCCACACAGACACTGCCCACACAAACAGACACGCACAGTCTCCACCCATGCACCGCCCACACTCTTCCCCCTCCCGAACTGGATGTGCAGGGAAAGAAACGGTTTATTCTCATTCCGATATTTGTGTCCCATTGACTTGTATTGGTTTCTGGTATCGGAATCGGTGATACCCGATATTTTTGGGGTATCGGTCCGATCCAGTTCGATCCGATATTTCCCGATATCGGAAGGTATCGCTCAACACTACTTATCAGAGTATTACGCAACTTTTATGGACTGACAATAAAACATTCAAAATCAAAGATAAATTGGATTTTACTAGAAAAAATCTTAAGAAACATTTCCAGGATAATAATAATAATAATAATAATAATAATTTTATTTATATAGCGCCAACATATTCCGCAGCGCTTTACAAATTATAGAGGGGACTTGTACAGACAATAGACATTACAGCATAACAGAAATACAGTTCAAAACAGATACCAGGAGGAGTGAGGGCCCTGCTCGCAAGCTTACAAACTATGGGGAAAAGGGGAGACACGAGAGGTGGATGGTAACAATTGCTTTAGTTATTCGGACCAGCTATAGTGTAAGGCTCAGGTGTTCATGTAAAGCTGCATGAACCAGTTACCTGCCTAAGTATGTAGCAGTACAGACACAGAGGGCTAATACTGCATAAAGTGTATGAGAACATGATGCGAGGAACCTTTTTTTTTTTTTTTTTTTTTTATTATAAATAGGCCACACAGGGATCGTTAGGTTAATGCATTGAGGCGGTAGGCCAGTCTGAACAAATGAGTTTTTAGGGCACGCTTAAAACTGTGGGGATTGGGGATTAATCGTATTAACCTAGGTAGTGCATTCCAAAGAATCGGCGCAGCACGTGTAAAGGATAATGACCTGTATAAAAGGCAAAATAAATAAGATAAAGAAAATGCTCCTCTACACCTTGGGCTCTGTTCACACATTGTGATTTTGCTTCATTTTTGCATGATTGCATTGCTTTCAGGCCCTGTTGGTTGGTGAGACATGATCAGAAAGTCACAATTTTTTACAGCCATCAGGCGGTCCTCACTATTCGTAGAGGGCCTTCATGCAGCCCTCACTCTAATTTTAAAGGGCCAGCAGCCAGCCCTCACTCAACAGTTTTAAAGGGCCAGTAGCCATCCCTCAATAAGCATTTTTAAAGGGCCAGCAGCTGACTATGCTTTGCATAGCTGTAAAGTGATACTGATCAGTCTGCTCTGTTAGATGTTTCAAAAATTCTGAGGCGGTGTTTGTTTTGTCACCTAAGCAGATTAGCTTCAGTAGAGCTTGTTGCCATTTGGTTGAGGCACTGCTGCAGTGCTTCCAGCTTGCAACTGGTGTTGATGTTTCTGAGATGGAGGGTGAGGAGAGGGAGGAGGTGCAGGAACTTTTGTAGATGGTGGGGGAAACCCTGATTGAACCAGGGCCAACAATTCTCGGAGTTAGTAGCGTGTCCCAACTGGGTCTCAGCATCCACAATGTTTACCTAGGGTGCTGCCAGGAAAATGTAGTATTCCTGGCCACAAGCACTTGCTGACGCTTCTGTGGTTATGTGGACCAGTAACAGCTTTGGTCAGGGCATGGCTGATGTTCTGGGAGAGGCTCTTACGTAAGGCGGGGACAGCACACCAGGAGAAATAGTGGTGGACCGAGTAACGAGGAACCACCGCTGCCCTTATGGCGTGGAAAGCCTCCATCTCCACAAGCCTAAACGGCAACATTTCCAGGGCAAGCAGTCTAGAAATATAGCCATATTGCATGTGCCTGAGAATGCTGGTCATGGTCAGGCTGGTAGTTGTGCTGCCTTTGCTGATGCTGGCATGGCAGATATTGCAAATGAACTTTTTGGGTTAACTGGACTGTCTTTAAAAAAGCACCATACTCTTTAACACCTAACATTTGGCTTCACCCATGTTGGTGCTCTATGGAACAGTTGCCCGCCTTTTGTCTCTGGTCACCCAACTGCCTCTTCCTGCCTTTTTTGATACTGCAGATCCCTCCCCCAGTCCGCTGCTGTCCTCGCTCTGCATGACACTATGTGGCTATCCAATCACAGTAATGCCACAGCCAAGATTGCTACAGCATTACAGTGACTGGCAGGCAATCACTGCATGTTTATTGACTGTCTAAAAAGCACCAACAAGCGAGGCAGGGACTGAAGATTGGGAACAAGAGCTCGAACAATTAAAAAATACAGACTATTTTTATTATTTATTTATATAGCAACATTAATTCCAGGGTGCTGTACATGAGAAAGGAGTTACATACAGAGTTATAGATATCATTTACAGTAAGCATGTTTACATTGACAGACTGGTACAGAGGCGAGAGGACCCTGTCCTTGCGGACTCACATTCTATGGGATAGTGGGGAAGAGGCAGAAGGTAGGGGCGAGGCAGTGGCGATGGCAAGGCGGTGGCTCTGGCGATGGCAAGGCGGCAGCTCTGGCGATGGCGAGGCGGCAGCTCTAGCGATGGTGAGGTGGCAGAATGGTTATTGCAGGCTGTAGACTAACGAGCATCTCAAGCATACTGATGTTCAAGAGAGTAATGAGCAGTGACGAGTATGCTTGCTTCTCTAATGGGGATCTTACATGTAATGTAAAATAATGTAATTTGTTGGGAAGGGGTTAATAATGGATTCTTGATCAGCTAATCCAAAGCAGTATTGAACTTTTATCAGTTCCCATCTGTTAGTTTTATTGCAAATCTAAAGATAACTACTTTAGCTAGGAGTAGACAGTCTTTAGGAAGACCAAATAATCTCTCTGTGCTTCCTCATTAACAAAGAAATGCTAAGGTGCAATTAAAGTTTATTGACCCTTTGAAGACTGACATCCTCCAGTCCACATAGGGTACATAAGCATTGCACAATGCAAAAGCAATAATTCACTGCTGTCCTTGTAAAATATGGTTTCTAAACAAAAACCCTGATATAACAAGGAACACAATAGCACCTGTCATTTTGAGCATCAGTATTTTTAGCTCTGTGATATCACAGAAATGCAGTATCAACCTAAATTACAGATAAAACACAGATTTGTTTGGTGTGACTAGCAGAGATGAATGCATACATTTGAATGGAATTGATTTCTATTCGGATTTTTTTTTAAATCTGCAACCCCCAAAATGCAGATTTTGTTTATTCATTTTGGTGTGGATGCAGCAAAATGGCAGCCGCTGGTCACCATATTCGGAAAGCACAGTGAGCCATTAAAGTGTTAGAAAAATTAAAATGAATTGTTATAAATGTTTCAGCCATCTGCTACTCACTTTTCACCCTGTATCATTTGTAATAAAATATTTGGGTCTCTCACACTGGGGTGTCATGAGGATTTCTGTTCAGGTGCACTTGAGCGCAATGGTGTCATGATGTTATGATGTGTGCCATTGACCTCCCATGCACCTGCACAGAACCCTTCCATGTGCCATGGCACCCAGAAGTTTGGCACAGTGCAAAAGGACTGAAGATTCAGTGGCAGAAGATCCCAAGATGTGACAAGAACCAGACTGGTTACGGTTGAATAGTGGAGAGGCCTGAAAAGCAAGTTGTGCAGTGAGTATAACAATTTATTTTGTTTTTATACATATTATGTTTATATGCTATAGGGTCTTACCAGGTAAAAGAAGCATTTTCACAACCCTAACCAATTGATGCCATAATATATGTTTTAGGACCAGAATACAAAATCAGGCTCCACATATACATAAACCAGTAAACACACAATAAGACGCAATGCACAATTCTATCAAAAGTTTATTCTATCTTTATAAAGTATAGTTTTTAATTAAACCTATTATTTGAGACAATGTACAATCTCAAAGTAATGAAGAGAGTTGTAGCATGACTTCAGTAAATGGCATCATTGCGTTTGTTTAAACAGGATTGCAAGCTTAATATATGAAAATCTTCCTATCAAGAATTGAACAAAAATTGTACAAACTCCTACACACATACTCTTCTATTGTCATTGGAAATGATTGATTTTAAAGTTATGTACATTTACTGGAATCAAATTAGAACTTTTACTGTTTTGTAAAAGTATTGTAGCAACTATTTTTTTACTAATTGAAACCAGATTCTGATAAATATTTTATTTTTTTCTAATTGAGTATTTTATGCTATTTTCTGTTCAAGGAGGCATTCTTCAGGGTATAAATCAGATGAGTGCAATGCAAGAAAACATCCCATTGCACTCGGACCAATGTTGTTAAATGAGTCAATGCTCATCTTAGAATTTTTTCTCAGCTAGGATCACAGTGGGAAAAAAATTGCAGCATGCGGCGATTGTCTGTGAGAATCAAATCGCATTCGTGAATGCAAGTCAATGGGAGCAAGAAAAAAATTGCAGAGCACATAGACCATGAGTGTGCAGTCCAATTTTTACACACACATCTCAATGGAAGCTGAACATTTCATCAGCCAAGTACAGTAAAATCACATCCTAAACCATCAAAATAGAATAGATATAAAGATAAAATAGATATAAATATGTCAGTGGGATACATAATCAGTGCTTTGCATGTGTAGTTATCCTTACATGTTTTTAGCTAGTAAATAAATAAATGAGAAAAATGGCATGGGTTCCCCCTAATATTAATAACCAGCTAAAACCAGACAGCTACGGGCTGGTCTTATTATGCTGTGAAGGGGCCAAGATCCATGGATCTTCCCAGACAAGTAATATCGACCCCCAGCTGTCTGCTTAGCCTTTACTGGTTATTAAAAAGAATGGACACTAAAAAAATGATGTGTGGTCCCCCTATTTTTAATAACCCACAAAGGCTAAGCAAACAGCTGCAGGCTGAAAATAGGCTGGGAAGGTCCATGGATATTGGCCCCTTCACAGCCTAATAAGACCAGCCCTCAGCTGTCATAGAAATGGCGTATCCATTACTGACGTTACTGCGTGAGAACCGGCATTGGCTGCTTCTCCAGTCTCTGGTTCTGATGCTGTGATAAGCGGTGACATCAGCAAGTGTACCGCAGTTCACAGATGCTGAACTGCAGTAACCTTGGAAACATCACCGGTCGTCACAGCAGCCAGGTTCTCACACCTTGGTGTAGTGTGAGACCTGGCAGTGGCTGCTGCTCAAGTGTATGTAGCTGTGTTCTTTGAACAAGGCTCCATACTCCAGAGTCGTAGAAGTAGTGGAAGGTAGATCAGGTAGAAGAGGATCATCGTGGGTCCTCTATATGGATTATAGCAGACCCTGTTTATTTTAATTTTGTAATAAATAGGTAAAATAGGGAAATTGTGGAGGAGTGATTTTTACAAATAAAGGTTTTTTGGTGAGTGTGTTTCTTTCTTTTGTCTAATGGGTTAGTATTGGGGGTGTCTGATAGACTCCATTGCTAATCCCTGGGTTTGATTTTAGTGGAAATTACACGGCTGACACCAACCCCAAAATCAATACTTCAATTGCCAATGCACTAAAGGGCAATTAAGAATTGGTGCATCTAATGGATGTGCCATTTATGGGATGGCTGATTGATGATCCTTTTAAGCTGGGAAGATGCCAATATCCATGGACCTTCCCAGCTTATTAATATCACCAAGCAGCTGTCTGCTTCACCTTTGCTGGGTATTTAAAATAGGGGGTCCCCATGTCATTTTTTAGTGTCCACATCTTTAATAACCAGTAAAAGCTAAGCAAACAGCTTGGAGCTGATATCGATAGGCTGGAAGGCTCCATGGATATTGGCTCCTTTCCAGACTAATGAGAGCAGCTCACAGCTGACTGCTTTCTCTTAGCTGGTTGTTAAAAATAGAGGGTGACCCCACGCCACTTTTTCTGCATTTATTCATAAAAAGCTGCCAGATAATCTCCACAGAGCTTATTAAGTATCTGACGGTTATCGCTCTCTCTCACTGTCTATATATCTGTATGTATGGAAGAGTGGGCCAAAATCCCTGCTGCAGTGTGTGCAAACTTGGTCAAGGATTGCAGGAAACGTCTGAGCTCTGTAATTGCAAACAAAGGTTTCTGTACGAAAAATTAAGTTCTGTTTTTCTATGGTATCAAATACTTATCTCATGCTATAAAATGCAGATTAATTATGTAAAAATCATTCAAGGTAATTTTCTGTATATTTTTAAAGATTCTGTCTCTCACAGTTGAAGTGTACCTACAAGAAAAATTACAGACCTTTCCAATCTTTGCAGGTGGGAAAAACTGCAAAAATGGGCAGCGTATCAAATACTTATTTTACCCACTGTATGATGTAAAATATGTCACATGTTGTAAAGGGTTTCATGACTAATTGCCATAAATTTCTTAAAAAAGGGTAATTTTTAAAGTAATTTAACAGAAAAGAAAATCATCCTATCTCTTATTGCACTGCACCAGCAAGAAAACCAAATACAATTAAAACAGTTACTTTTAATCTCTTCATCAACCTCCTCATATTCTCTTTTACCAGATTTTTTTTTGTTTTTGAGAAGGGATACATTACGACTTTTGTGTTCTTGTGCAGTACCCTCTGGGCCTCATCAGAGATGGAAGTCCTGGCTTAGTGTGATAGGTCTGGGGAATTTAGCATGAGTTGCAAATATTAGAAGATGCAACGTCGGTGGATGGGTGAAAATGAGGAATGGCGCAGTCAGAGAGGAGAGCAGTAAGATGAGACTAAGTTTTTTGAAACATTTTTTACATGAAACATTTAATATTCTACAAAATCATATTAAGAGACAATGAGTTTGTAGAGAGTAGCTTCTTTATTAATCAAATTTCCTGGGAAAACTTGTGCAAACAATAAAATTTGAATTTTCATAATAAATAAAGAAATCCATCAGGGTGAAGAAGGGACTAGGAGTTTTTTGGGGTTTTCAGTGTCATGTACTCACTTAGGTATTGACCTTGTTCAGGTGTGTGCAAGTCCATAGGGCCTAACAAGGTTACTAAAGTGAGATTATATTTATTCCTAGAGCCTTTCTCCCCAAAAGCAATACCATTTAATCAACAAACTACTAGGTGAGATCGGACCTATTTATGTAATTACTCAGGGCACAAATCTTTATATTACGGTGATTTCTTATATTGGACTATAAATTAAAATTGTATACATTTATTTGAGTGGAATAGAATTCTACTCAAAGTTTACAAAAATCTATTTACCCTGCCCACTTCTGCTGCTCATTCTCTCTATCATTCCTTGGCACCTCTTCTTACTTTCAACAAGACCTGAAGCACTTGGCCTTGTCACGGCTGGAAGTTTCCTACTAGCATGGGCATCATGAAATAATGACACATGAAGTGATGTTATGATGTGCCCTGAGACCTTAGAATACGCAAGCTAGGAAATTATTTCCAACCACCGCTAGGCCCAGTATATCAGTGAGCATGCATGCTGTAAGGTTATGGATATGATACATCACAACATGTGCCGCAACCTTATGACGCTCACTATAGGCTGGCACTTGTTGTTAATCCTAGGCCAATGAAGTCTGTGCACATGTACACAGACATTCTGGACAAAGTCATGAGCGACAGTCCTGAAATAGCTTGGAAATGCCTTGGATTTCAGTGCACGGAGGTGATAAGTAGGAGACTATACTGGGAATAGGTAGCAACAGAGGTGAAATGACTATTAGTTTTAATTTCTTCCTCTTATACTTATTTAGCCCTAGGGTCTCTCCGGATCCCATTGCATTGTCAGGGACATTATATTCCAGGAGAATACAAGGCTACAAGTTGAATTTCCTAGTGAAATCATCATGATTTGGTGAATTTGATGCTCAAAAGATTTGCTCATCTCTACTATAAGTCACTGGAATGTTAAGTGATAGCCCAATATATTTCAATAGGTGAATAATAATTATTTTTCAATGTGTGGTCAGTTCATTTTGCATTAGTCTGAGGCATGTACTTTTTTGTAGTTTCTGCTGTTGTTATGATATTTACTAAGTTAAGATTGTTGACATCTCTTTCACTAGAAAGCTGTCCATTATGCATAGCTATTGTAGAAAAATAACTTTAACTTCACGAGCATAAATTTGTCCCAAAAGAGGAAGAGAAACTGAAAAATGTAATATAAAGTCCTTGAAATATAATGGATATTGTTCTAGATGTATTGTCATACTATTTGTCATGGTGAAAATATTGTACGTTTTCATGATCGTGTAATAAACTACATAATGAATAATGTATTTTAACAAAGGCAAAAAATTGTCATCATTGTGTTATCTTCGGGGAAGAACAAGTCTATTTTTTCTAATTGATAAAACAGCAGGTCTATAATAACCATATGGGCTGTAATTTTGACAAAGACAAGGGAAGCATTGTCAGCATTGTAAAACTAATAGGGTAGGTGATGTGGATCAATTTATGTCGTCCTTGACTTTCTGCTTCTGCTAGAATTCTGAAAGATCATTAGCTGCCTCAAGAGACATGCTTGATTAATGGGTTTTGTTAAACAAAAGAAGTGAGGTTAAGCGTGATCAGAAATTATGAAGAACTGCATGTTCCATAGAGACTTTCTACTTTCAAAATTATGAATGAGTATGGGTTCATTTCTCCTCTTCTAATCAGTGCAATTGTACATCATCCCGCTAGAGACCAAGACTAAGATGAAGCATGTTTGTAGCAACCAAAACTTGTGTTTAAGTTGCTTTGGAGCCATCAAGATACAGGTCACTGAAGCTTGGAAATACTTTGTCTTAATGACAAATATGTAGAGAGCACATAGACAATGTAAAGAAATGCATCTTATATGCATTACTTTATTATGCAGGACTTAGTATAATTTGTACAAAATGTCTAGTACATTTTTCATTTGCTTCCATGAAGATCTAATATAGAGCCACATGTCATAGCTAACAGTTTTTGTGTAAACATCTTGACCTTCATATTAATTCAATAATAATTAATGTTGTCCACAGTGACCTACCAATTGTAAAACCCATGAATGTAATAGTTTATAGGAAGAAAGGATTCTTTAAATGAAAGCTATTTCATTGCCAAAGTAACTAAACCCAGAATGATTAAAGTAAATTGTACTAAAAAATGAAAACACAGGGGCCATTTATTAAAACCAGCAACTTGAAAAATCTATGACATCGTCAAAAAGATTTTAAAGAGGTTGTCCACTACTAGGACAACTCTTTCTCAATCTGAATGTTTGCCCTTGTCAAAATAGACACATCTATAATCACCTCCTGTGTCAGCGAAATTCCAGTCGTGTCAGCACACACATTCCTGGGGCTCATGTGGGGTTGTTATATCAAGTGAGCCCTGCAACCAATCAGCAGTGGCATCACTGTCTCCGCCTTTGGACATATAAGTAATCAGTAGGAAGTCAGGACTATAGGTGCTCTCTCACTCCCTATTGATTATGTATACTTCTGAAGATGGAGACAGCGCCGCCGGCACTGACTGAGTGCCAACACAGCTGGAACAGTGCCGACACAGGAGTGGAGTACAAATGTTCTTATTTTAATGAGGGAAACATTCAGATTGAAAAGGGGTTGTCCTAGTAGTGGACAACCCATTTACATTTATGTTAGGAATAGGTTAGCATACATATGCACAATAAATTACTGCTCAGTCTGAATTAAATTATAGCGAATGTGTCTGGTCATATGTGGCCAGACTCTCTTCAACATAGCTCCACCTACTTTTTAGAAAAGTGGCATGAAAGTGGCAAGAGTGAACAGGCAAGAAAGTTTAACAATTTTTTTGTGTGTGTCAAATCTTGGCATAAACATTATAATAAATGTCCCCCACTGTTTGCTAGCCTGCAACTTTTCTTTGCGCTTGTCAAACAAAGGCACCTTTATAAAAATGGGGTCAGTTTAAGCTAGTCTTAAAGTAAGAGCTCACGGGTTTAAAAATGTGCTTAATTTCTTAAAAACCATAGATTTTAATAAATCTGGAGCAATGCTTGTGTGTGCACCAAAAAAAAAAATCTAATTTATGCTAGCCTATGCTAATATAAACCTAAATAAGGAAAGGGATTTAACATTTTTTTTTCTAACATTATATCTTCCTTAGCTAGATGTCAAAACACCAGATACAGAATTGTAGACAGTATCAGTGGAAAATTGTTGTTCTTATCTATTCATAGAATAAGTATGTACGTATTACTCATTTTTTATTAAAACTAGAAATAGGAGGAGAGTATAATATTCCATTAAATGTGGTTTCCCCCACTCCTAAAAACTAATGACAAAGTTGTCACCATCAGACTTTTCATTTTAAACTGTCAATTAATGTTTTATTGCTTACCCATTTCCTGAAGAATCTCTCAGTGTAATAAAACAACGGTGCTAAAATGATACATACCTGAAATTAAAAAAAACACAAAACAATATAGTTATTACCATATTTAGAGGAGTTACATCTCAAAAAGCTAATACAAACTTTGTAGTTTAACTGTTTTTTTTCCTGGCTTATCAGGAACAACACTCTTCATTTTATCATAAAGTATGTATGAGGAAATTTCTCATTACTCAAATAGTTGATCATAACATACATTAAGAGACAGATCTGGTTCACAATCATGGATATTTCTCCTTGGTTTAGCATTCACCATATCAAAGAATTTATTTGAACAATTGAAAAAATGGATCATCATGTACTTCTTGTAAAAACTCTTATAGAATGTTTTCTTTACAATGTGAACTAGTGGATTTTATGATCCCCAAAACCAACAGTGCAGAGAATCTAATATTCAATCAGTTGGGTATCAACCGGAGTACGATGTCAAAAAGTTGTCCATGTGACAAAAAAACCATAAGCCAATTTTTTGCTTTATTGACAATTGTATAGAAGGAACAAAACTAAAAAAATAATTAAGGAAATATGGTGAGTTATAATTGTCATAAGATGTAAGCTTTACTGATCAAATAAAAGGGTGTATTGGACATTCAAAAAAGGGGTGGGCACATTGCAAGGAAACTCCTGCTGCTAAATTTGTGGTAAGCGCAGTCTCCTTACATCCATTCTGAAAGTCAGTAGCATTTCAGAATATTTTGATTGTACATTCAATATTATATGGTTTATTTCTATGAATATATATATATATATATACATATATATATATATATATATATAAAGCTGAATGTGTGTGTGTATGTCCGGGATTGGCATCTGCACCGTCGCAGCTACAGCCACAAAATTTTGCACAGTCACACGTCTGGACCTGAGAGCATCAAAGGCTTTGTTGTGAAGCAAAATTTTATCCCCACACATTCCAATTCACCAAACAATTTTGCCCCTATCTACATAATGGGGAAAAAGAGAAAGGAGAAGTGTTGGAGGCAAATTGACAGCTGCCAGATGTGAACAAGGGGGACATAAAGAATGAGAGAGATGGCGCCAAAGAGTATATACCATACAGTTGCTAAGGTGGGTCCCGACATGGGATACCAACCACACATGGGGATATGAACTCACACACAAAAGCGCCACACACTGCCAGGTGCTTGAACACATATACCACCCTCAGCACACATTTCACCACACATACACCAACCTCGCCACTTAAAGTCGAAACACAAAAGTCGCCACTCAAAACTCGCCACGTGAAAAATTTGCCACATGCAAAACTAGGCTCGTGCAAAACTCGCCACACGTGCAAAACTCACCTCATGGAAAATTCGCCACACGCAAAACTTGCACATGCGGAAAAATTGCCACATGCACAAAAGTTGCAACACATGCAAAAGTTGCTTCACGCAAAATTTGCACCTACTCAAAACGCACCACAAAACTTGCTGCACACAACTTGCTACACTAACCTGTCACATGTAACTCGACACACAAAAAGTTGCGACACGCATGTTGCCACACAAAACTCATCTCACAAAAGTCGCTACATGCATGTCACCACACGCAACTCAACACACACAACACAAGTCTGGTATTATCCTTCAAAAATAAAAACCTGATTAATAAGCAGACAAACTGCAAGAGCAACAAATGTACCATATAGGAAATAAGGCAGCTGTCAGTCACATGACCTGTCTATTATGTGTATGTGTGAGCTAATATATACTGCCAGGAGGGAGGGCTTCCTGTTTGCTGGGCATTTATCAGGCTGCCAATAGCAACCAATCACAGCTCAGCTTTTATTTTGCTACAGTTAATTAATCTGAGCTCTGATTGAATAATATAGGCAACAAAGGATATTCTCAGTATAACAAAGCTTGTGTGAGGTAATAGCATGTCAGTTAGGGTGTGTTGGTGGAAAGGCTGATATCAGTCACATTACCTCTATGTGAGAGGATATAGAAACTGCCAGTTACAGATTGTTTACCACAATAATGCCTCATAAGAAAAGGAATTCCATGGCACGAATGTCAGCTGATGCGAAAAGAAAAGCTGCATTACGGTACAATGAAAAATGTGAAGACCGAGAAACAAGGCTGACACACATGAGAACAGCAGCTGCTTCCTCAAGAGCCAATTAACTTTCTGAGCAGGGGGAAGCGAGGATTGCAGAGAAGATAACAAGAGATGCTTCATCAAGAGCCAATTAACTTTCTGAGGAGGGGGAAGCGAGGCTTGCAGACAAGAGAACAAGAGCTGCTTCCTCAAAAGCCAATGAACTTTCTGAGGAGAGGGAAGTGAGGCTTGCAGACATGAATAAATTTTCTATTTTGCTAACAGCAGTTATTAACCCGGATGAAGCCGGGTAGTACAGCTAGTATATATATATGTATATATATATATATATATATATATACAGTGGGGCAAAAAAGTATTTAGTCACTCAGCAATAGTGCAAGTTCCACCACTTAAAAAGATGAGAGGCGTCTGTAATTTACATCATAGGTAGACCTCAACTATGGTTTCATCTTCAATGCCCTTGCTGATAGAAGGAGGTTTGCACTCAAAATCTCACGATACATGGCCCCATTCATTCATTCATGTACCCGGATCAGTCGTCCTGGCCCCTTTGCAGAGAAACAGCCCTAAAGCATGATGTTTCCACCACCATGCTTTACAGTAGGTATGGTGTTTGATGGATGCAACTCAGTATTCTTTTTCCTCCAAACACGACAAGTTGTGTTTCTACCAAACAGTTCCAGTTTGGTTTCATCAGACCATAGGACATTCTCCCAAAACTCCTCTGGATCATCCAAATGCTCTCTAGCAAACTTCAGACGGGCGCGGACATGTACTGGCTTAAGCAGTGGGACACGTCTGGCACTGCAGGATCTGAGTCCATGGTGGCGTAGTGTGTTACTTATGGTAGGCCTTGTTACATTGGTCCCAGCTCTCTGCAGTTCATTCACTAGGTCCCCCCGCGTGGTTCTGGGATTTTTGCTCACCGTTCTTGTGATCATTCTGACTCCACGGGGTGGGATTTTGCGTGGAGCCCCAGATCGAGGGAGATTATCAGTGGTCTTGCATGTCTTCCATTTTCTAATTATTGTTCCCGCTGTTGATTTCTTCACTCCAAGCTGGTTGGCTATTGCAGATTCAGTCTTCCCAGCCTGGTGCAGGGCTACAATTTTGTTTCTGGTGTCCTTTGACAGCTCTTTGGTTTTCACCATAGTGGAGTTTGGAGTCAGACTGTTTGAGGGTGTGCACAGGTGTCTTTTTATACTGATAACAAGTTTAAACAGGTGCCATTACTACATATTACTGTATATATACAGTGGGGCAAAAAAGTATTTAGTCAGTCAGCAATAGTGCAAGTTCCACCACTTAAAAAGATGAGAGGCGTCTGTAATTTACATCATAGGTAGACCTCAACTATGGGAGACAAACTGAGAAAAAAAAATCCAGAAAATCACATTGTCTGTTTTTTTAACATTATATTTGCATATTATGGTGAAAAATAAGTATTTGGTCAGAAACAAACAATCAAGATTTCTGGCTCTCACAGACCTGTAACTTCTTCTTTAAGAGTCTCCTCTTTCCTCCACTCATTACCTGTAGTAATGGCACCTGTTTAAACTTGTTATCAGTATAAAAAGACACCTGTGCACACCCTCAAACAGTCTGACTCCAAACTCCACTATGGTGAAAACCAAAGAGCTGTCAAAGGACACCAGAAACAAAATTGTAGCCCTGCACCAGGCTGGGAAGACTGAATCTGCAATAGCCAACCAGCTTGGAGTGAAGAAATCAACAGCGGGAGCAATAATTAGAAAATGGAAGACATACAAGACCACTGATAATCTCCCTCGATCCGGGGCTCCACGCAAAATCCCACCCCGTGGGGTCAGAATGATCACAAGAACGGTGAGCAAAAATCCCAGAACCACGCGGGGGGACCTAGTGAATGAACTGCAGAGAGCTGGGACCAATGTAACAAGGCCTACCATAAGTAACACACTACGCCACCATGGACTCAGATCCTGCAGTGCCAGACGTGTCCCACTGCTTAAGCCAGTACATGTCCGCGCCCGTCTGAAGTTTGCTAGAGAGCATTTGGATGATCCAGAGGAGTTTTGGGAGAATGTCCTATGGTCTGATGAAACCAAACTGGAACTGTTTGGTAGAAACACAACTTGTCGTGTTTGGAGGAAAAAGAATACTGAGTTGCATCCATCAAACACCATACCTACTGTAAAGCATGGTGGTGGAAACATCATGCTTTGGGGCTGTTTCTCTGCAAAGGGGCCAGGACGACTGATCCGGGTACATGAATGAATGAATGGGGCCATGTATCGTGAGATTTTGAGTGCAAACCTCCTTCTATCAGCAAGGGCATTGAAGATGAAACATGGCTGGGTCTTTCAACATGACAATGATCCAAAGCACACCGCCAGGGCAATGAAGGAGTGGCTTCGTAAGAAGCATTTCAAGGTCCTGGAGTGGTCTAGCCAGTCTCCAGATCTCAACCCTATAGAAAACCTTTGGAAAGAGTTGAAAGTCCGTGTTGCCAAGCGAAAAGCCAAAAACATCACTGCTCTAGAGGAGATCTGCATGGAGGAATGGGCCAACATACCAACAACAGTGTGTGGCAACCTTGTGAAGACTTACAGAAAACGTTTGACCTCTGTCATTGCCAACAAAGGATATATTACAAAGTATTGAGATGAAATTTTGTTTCTGACCAAATACTTATTTTCCACCATAATATGCAAATAAAATGTTAAAAAAACAGACAATGTGATTTTCTGGATTTTTTTTTCTCAGTTTGTCTCCCATAGTTGAGGTCTACCTATGATGTAAATTACAGACGCCTCTCATCTTTTTAAGTAGTGGAACTTGCACTATTGCTGACTGACTAAATACTTTTTTGCCCCACTGTATATAGTACAGACCAAAAGTTTGGACACACCTTCTCATTTAAAGATTTGTCTGTATTTTCACGACTATGAAAATTGTACATTCACACTGAAGGCATTACACTACACTTGTAATTTTGTTTAGTATTGTACCAAACAGTAAGTCTGCCTTTCATCCTTGTATGCAAAAATTTCTTACTATCTATATTTGTGACTTGTTCCCCCTTTCTGATTTTTTGTGTATCCACTACACCATTTTTTTAACAATAAAGCTTACATTTTATGATACTTCTTATGACTCTTTATATTGACTTGATTATTGTCTTTTTGTGTGTTTCTTCCATTAAATATCTGTCTGCTGGCATGAATGTCGAAGATATATGAACACACACATTCACTGTTATAGGTGGAGTTGATTGTGCATTTATATATACACATTGCTCATTTGAAAGGTTTTCATTAACATTTCTAACACTGGGTCGAGTGCTGTTTTATCACATAGCACTCGGCCATATTGTTTGGTAGTGTGACTCTGGCAATAGACTATCTATCTGCGCATGCAATGTCACTGTGAATGACAGCTCTTTTGATAGGTCTCGGGCAAGAGCGGAAATCATAGAGAAGAGTGACCTGTCAGTTACTGCAAGTGGGAGGATTTAGAGAGGCCAGAGAGGAGTGCAAGGCTGAGCACTCTGCATTTGTGTTCATTTACACAATATCGTATGGATTTCTATAAAATGGTGTCCTGACCAAATAAAAAAAGGAATGGATGTAATTAGCATTACACATAATTTACAATGATGGCATTAATTTTAAGTCTGAAACAGTGCTGACATATTTCCTTTAAACTTTTAATATAAGCCATTATGAATGCTGACTTTAAGCACAAATTCTACACATTTTATATATTTTCATACAGCCTGTACCAAGCAAAATGATGAACACCATTTTTATTCCTTTGCTATAAAAATTATATGAGAAATGCTTTTGGTACAACAGCAAAGTTTAAAAGTAGAAAGTAGAAGTATACCATGAAATAACCTGCATTCCAATTTTCAACAAGAGATTACTTTAGAGGGACATGGATTAAAAAAAGCAGCAGAACAGATCCAATAGGAGATGAAATTCCGCAGCAATTTTCTAATGCTGCAGCCACTTTATTCAAGTTTTGTGGAGGTTCCACCATAAAGACATTGATACCTCAGACCCAGATGTACAGATGTAACAATCGTCAAACATATGAATAATATTAAGAGTCTGCAATGTTCTTCAGGTTGACTCCTAATACATCTGTGCTAAGCTAAGTGATGCGCAGTTATTTGTCTTGAGACTAACACACTTTGGTGAGCCACAAATGATTTAAATGACAATGTGATTTCTTTTTCAAAATATATATATATATTTATCATTTCAACATTAAATTATCTATACAAAAAAATAACTAATAACGCTCATACTTCATGAGCTCGATGATTAGAAACCCACATGACATTTTATCTAGTGTAAGTTATGTGATAAAATGGGATTAAAAACTGCCTGGCTATGACACGGTAAGGAACTTGTCACTAGTCCTGATATGTCAGTTTTAATTAAAAAATGCATGACCAATCCAAAAAAACAATACATGAGCATCTTTTTCTAGGACTTGGGGTCACATACTAAATGTTTTTATTCATTTGTTTTGCCCTCCTTTACTATGATCCCAGAAACAAAATGACACACAACAAAGATAAGTACTTCCATTCTCCCTTCTCCCAAACATCCACCTCTCCTCCTTATCAGTAGGGCAAGAAACATTTTTTTCTTTTTAAATAGTAAAAGAGAAAAGCTTAGCCTCGGGTCCATAAACTGTTCTCAAGGATTACATTCAGTATTAGTAACCTCCTTGATTAAACTTATAATGTCATTTCTTTTATGCTATCATTTGCATTAGGACTCGATCACACCAATGTATATATTGTACAAGTGCTATCCACTTTTTTTATTGGATAGCACTAGGACCAATTGCATTCTATGAGGCAGTGCTGATGCACAATTTATTTTCTGAGAGAATCGGCCAGTAAAAATAACTCGGCATGCTGCACTTTTACTTTGAAATGGGATGCCACTCACCCATCCAAGTCTAAGAATGTGTTGAAAATATCAGACTGCTCTCGAATGACATTGGAGTGCAGTCTGATTTTTGCAAACTCACAGAATGGAGAAGGTGAATACATTTTGTTTTCCAGCGTCTCCTCATAGTGCGTGCCAATCTCTCATCCGAGAGAATCAGAGAATCCAATTACACTGTGTTGCCACTCGGATCAAACTCTGATTAGAGTTCATAGAGTAATTAGCATAAGTGGCCAATTCTCTTGGAAGAGAGAATCTACAATTGTGTTACCCTAGCCTTATGTAATTCCACTAATGAGTCAAAATAATGTTGTTGTTAGAAAGCCAACTCTTAACTGTTATTTAAATTTGGGGCATATTATCATATTTACTTTTCCTGTTGCACCAGAACTGATACTGGCTAAAACATTTCAGATATATTTATTAATTATTTTCTCCAAAAAGTACAGATGTTGGTGCCTTGATAGACACTTTTTAAACATTTCTAGAAAAGAGGTCTACACTTTCTTGAGTGCATGTGAAAACCAAGCTCTGGCACCGGCACTTGGGAGCGGAGCGTGTGGCCGCATAGCTACACATGGAGCTGCACGCTCCGCTCCCAAGTGCCGGTGCCAGAGCTTGGTTTTCACATGCGAGACACGGACGTGTTTCTCGCAAATGGAAAAGAGCCCTAACAATAATAAATGGAGAACAAGTGAGCTTTACGCAACCTTTAATGAGAATATTGAATTCTTAAGGAAAGCACATATCTTGAATTGGGAAAAAGATTTTAACAAGCATTTTGAGACAGATAGTTGGGTTAAACCATTTAAGATAAGATACTCGTCTACTTCTTGTGCTCTTCTATATGAAGCATATTTTAAATTATTATCTAGGTGGTACTGCGCACCGGTAAAACTGCACAAAGTCTTTACAACACAATCAAGATTTTGCTGGAGGTAATGTGGTCATCATGACCATTTATTTCACATTTTTTGGGAATGCTCTTTAATAAGATCTTTTTGGACTAAAATATCTGACCTCATTTCAAGAATCATCAAACTTAATGTTATTCTTAAACTGCACCTTGCATTGTTATCTCTTGGTATTCAAGATATTCCTTTTCAATTTAGGCATGTAATTGTTAGGCTTGGTGGATTGCGCTAAATAAAATAAATAATGAAGTGCAATCGCCACCTAGGGTCCACCGTGCAGAGATGGAAAACTGCTGCTAATGAATAATGACGGACTGCACGGCAAGCAATTACCCATACACACTGGGTTGAACGCCACTCCGTGTGAACAGCATGTGAATTGAACTTGCACAAAGAAACAAAACAGATGCTCTGCAACTGAGCTGTCACTCACACACAAAAATGAAAGAGATCTTCTGCACCAGAGCTGTGTCACTCGCACACAGAAACGGAAGATATGCTCTGCAACTGAGCTGTGTCACTCGCACACAGAAATGAACGACTCTGAGGACCTTTTATACACTAGGCTCAAGTCCAGTCAAACAGGACCTTGCCCGTGGACCAATCCGGCACAGCCACATCACGAGAGCAGCTGACATCTGAAAACCAATGAGAAGATGCCACCTCACAGACATGCTCAGAATGGTGATTTCCGGACTTAGACTCCAGAGTGCTGGACCGCACCTGAATATTACTGGTTACCAAGGGCTTGGCTCGAGAGCCAGCAGTAACCAAGTGTAAATCACGAGCCTGAGCAAGACAATGGGCGAAGCGTCTATGCACAGCAGCACCCGCAGCAGCCGAACCTGAATGGCGGACCACCGAGGAAGACAAGACTTAGGATCTATCCTGTACAGTGGGAGAATTCCAGCACCTAACATGTAATTATTCATATTTTATTGGTCAGTAACTAACAGATTGCTTCAAGGTGGAAACAGAATTGTATAGCCAATATTTCAGATAATATTGAGAGAATTTCTACTCATAGTTTTTGAACTCTCGCTTGCTTTAAGAGAGAATAAATTTATAGCATATGTGAAGAAATGGCAGCTTTGGAATAACATTTTTCCTTCTTCCTTTTAGCTGAATGTATAGACATTGCACCAAACAAGGGAAGTCCGACATCGGCATACTATTACGCCCAATGTCTGAAAAGGTTAATGGACTTTTTCAGAAACTAAGTTCAATATACCGGTTGGACATATGATCCCTAATGATACATGCAATACTTGATTTTCTGTTTGCAAATTAACCAGTAGGACCTTATAAGTTACCCATTTCCCTTGTAGTTGCCAGTTCTTCCCCTCGTGAATCCTCTCCTCCTTCCTCACCTCACCTCACCTTCCTCCTTCCCTTCCATTAGTATTCATGATATTGTTTTGTACTGTTGTGTATTGTATTATAAAAACTTCAATGAAAATACAGTTGAAGAAAATAGTAAACTGAGTCTAACACGCACCAGTATGTGCCAAATCCATTAACCAGCATGATTCAATTTGACAGTTTTCATTGCTTTCAAATGCAATATTTGAAAATATAAAGCTAGAAAATACACCTTAGTTCCTAGGTACAGCAAGGAGAACATGGACCTTGGTATCTTTGTGTGACAGATATTGTCTGTAGCTGATCAATGTGATTTACACACTCACAGGTCAAACTAAGCACCATATATACCTGTTATATGGCTTTTTTGCATCTTCTTAATTTAGAAGAAAGCTGCAGGCTTATTAACAGCTGTCATAGCCATCATAAAGATCTAAATTAATAGCCGTCCAAGAAAAGACAAGAACAAGACATATAGCATACATCAACTAAAAACATGCACAAAATGTCCTCAATGATATTCTCTCCAGCTCTCAAATAATCATAGACCTTATATCTATGTCTATAAAGTAAGGATAAGCTTTCTCATCCATGTCTGTCAGGTGCAGTCACCTTGTTTGATAATAAAACCAATATGAGATTATTTCCTTCTTGTAAACCAATAAGCAAAATTTGCCTTTTTACTTGACAGGATGGCATATTGAAAAATGACTTGAAATTTTGTTCTTAATATTTTTCAGATTTTAACAGATTTAGTATTGTAACTGAATTTTAACTACGAATTGAAAATTACATGGCCCTTGCCTCTTTAATTGACATGGAGACAAAGTAACCAATGGTACGAATTTGTCAAAAATATCAAGGAAAATTCTCAGCTACTTTTGAAAAGAAAAATGGAGTGTGAAATTTTTGTATATTAGTTACGCTTATATTGTGAAAACACAATAAGTAAAATGATTTATCCAAAAGAATATCTGTACTATGCTGCATTAATCAAGTAATCTACCTGTAACGTCTGACCGAGGCCACACATTCAAAAGGCTGCCTCGGGCAAACATGTTGCAAGTAGTTATGAACGAAGATACTCGTTGCTCGGGTGGTCTCCGAGTGTTTATGACTGCTCAGAGATTTAGTTTTCCTTGCCGAAGATAGATGAATTGTAACTACTAGAAAGCTTGATTACATGTGGGGATTCCCTAGCAACCAAGCAACCCCCACATGTACTTAGGCTGACTAATAGCTGTAAATCAAACAGCTGAATCAACAAAAACTAAATCTCTGAACACTAACGAATACTTGGAAAACACCCGAGCGTGCTCGGGAAAACCCAAGCAACAAGTATACTCTCTCATCACTAGTTGCAAGCCATTCCTCCTGGCAGACTCCAGCGATATCCCAATACCCTTTAACCCCTGTACAGAAATATGGTTTTACAATAGGAACCAGTGGAAAGCTACCATGGAAAGGCTGTGATCAAGGGATAGAAAAGGTAACCAAGCAGGTTCAGAGGTCACGTAAAGGACAAAGTCAGAATCCTTGAGAATAGTCAGAAACAAGCCAGGGTGAAAACAGGAATGCATCAAACAAAACAAGAGCCAAAGAAGCATACCTAGCTAGGGGAACAGTAAAATATATCTGGCAGCTTCCAGCAGCAACCTGGAAGCCTTAGTAGGTTGTGGTTCTCTCCAATTGACTGGAGCAGGGAGCTGATCACCTCAAATGGAAAGTACGCACACCCATACTGCCAAACTGGACAGCTCTACAGATGCCTGCCACTCTAACCTTAGTGACTGGACACAGCATGCCTTCCAGAGCTTCTGGTTCTGACAATTCTATCACCAGTAATGCAAAAACCCAGGAGAGTCGCTTTTGATAAGCAAGCACATTGTCTCTGACTGACATTGATTTCAGATTGAGTTGTGAGCTCTGATGTCCTCTCACTATTCTAAGTCATCCTAAGATGGCTGCTACATTCCTTTTTAGGCTTTTATTCAGGCTGTAAGGACAGAGGAAAAAATTAATTCAAGAACCCAGAATATATTATATAAATTGCAACTTTATATTATAGACATAAACAGGTGCAATAGGGGTAGAAACAAATAACCAGGGGGAAAAACGGACACCACAAGGGACAAGGCAAGAAAATGTAGTAAAATTGTATAAATAATCGCAGCAAGATGTCATGCAATAAATAGTAAAGTGCCCATGTGCAAAGTTGCAGTTATAAGGCCTGATGATAGCAGTATATTATGTTAGTAATTTTATTCTGTAAAAACATGTATGTGTGTGTGCCGGTAGAAGATTGAATCACAGATAGGAGATAAGGTAAAGTGCCTGTGCAAAAAATACCAGGGGTTAAAAGGCAGCAACTTACCTGAATGGATCAGAGCAAGATAATAGTGCAAATAGTATTACATAACAAAGTCATAGCTACGGTGGCATGATGCAGAAGAAGTGTTAGATATGCATATAAATCCTCATATATATTACATAATACCTGATGCATGTTATGAGGTCCCTTGGATGCGCCCACCACGAAACGCATTTTGGCATCTACCTTCATCAGTGGGTGACGCCATCCATGAGGGAAAAAGTATAAGAAGGAGGGAGCAGCCAATGAGAGCGGGAGTGGGCATGTCATCACGCGCACCTGTATTGGGAGTTATCAGATGATGGAGCAACAGCCCCACGTGGCCATCGATGCCGCGATCAGCTGATGCGATGCCAGAGGGGCGTGAAAACAGAAGGCAGAGTCACGTTGAATGCAATAGAAAAGTATGTTCCACCTAACCCACTGTTGTTGCAGGAGGTGACGTGTGGATCGCATGAGTAAGATCCTGGTAGGGGAATGAAAGGTCCTTCAGTGCTGGTGGTATACTAATAATGAAATCCAATAATCAATTAAAACTATAATATGAAAGGAAATTGCATAAGATGAAGTGATGGCATGTAAGGTGAAAAGGTATGAAGATGGAACAGAACGACATAATAGTGTGGTGATGTAATAAAATAAGGGAAAAGAATGGAAAAATGACAAAGTGCATGTGTGAGAATCTGTGACATTCAGCATCATATTCTTTAGTTGAGAAGTGTGTGAAGGGAGGAGATTAAAGTGATTAAATAATATGTGAAATAAATGAGCTTAATGTGTTAAACAATAAAAATATGTAATAAAAATAACAAAAAATAGTCAATGAAAATTAGACAATAAAAAATAGACAATATATAGAGAATATGGAAGACACCTGTAAACATCATATCTATAGATGCGTATTTTTTAAGCGTCCATACGGTAAATCATCGATTTGAAGAATGTTGGGATTTGCAACTATTAGACTGGATGGGGGTCCAACCAAATGGGTGAAAAACAGTGTCATAAAGGCCGAACACATAGACATGTAGATGCTGGTCAACTTCAGTATATGTCAGGTGACTAAATGTAATATATGAAGGATTACAAATATTAATAAATATTAAAACATACACAGAAAAAACATGCTTACAAATATACATAAAACAAGTGAGGGGACCAAAACATTAAAATAAGATCTAATAATCAGGATGTGCTCACATATAAAAAGAAATGTTAAAAGGCTAAGCTAGTCCTTCTTGATTGGCTATGCTATAACATGGCATGCATTACCTGCAAGGCATTAAGAGAAAGCCAGTGCGGTTGCACCTAAATTCATATCATTCTTTTGTGGCTTTTCTGCAATGTGTGAAAATGCAGCAGGCATTTTTTGGATGATTTACGCATGTTGACTTGCAAATAGTTAAAATGTAACGGAGCCTGAACATTTTATAAAATTTGTGTATAATTTATATAACATCAAATCTATTTGCTCATCTCTTATAATACTTTAGCTGTTTGAAGCAAGCAATGAATAATAAATATGAATAATATTTTATTGGGGAACTACTGTCTATAAATCTATTAAAAAATTACATTAGGTCTTTCAAAAGTTAACATATATTTAAAAAATTGTCATATATCCCTGAGAGACACATGCAATTGTAAACACAGATTCCTTTCATATGCAGCATCAGTTAGGGGACCTCAAATTTCTAAAATAAGGGGACCGCAGTGGGGTACTTAGCTCTGTGTGCTTATTGTTATCATATCCCTAGATTTATTTCATGTAAGAGATGTCATTTTTAACCATAGTTAAGTTAGCACCAGTGGTGGAACCTAACCCAGGAAAAAATAGAATTGAAAGATTTGATCTTCTTCTGTTTTTTTTTACCCAATACTTATTTTGGCTTACAAATACTGTTTTGGTGGTTCAGTGCATTTATGGTTTTGATGGAGATTCAGTACTTATGGATATTATTTTCTATGTTTATTCATTTTCAGAGACAGTACACATTTCTTTGAAGACATCATACATTCCTTTTTCGTGGTCATGGTTACAAACTGGCTGTATTTAAGGCTACAGAAATTATACTGTTGTTCGTGACTTTCAAAGTTTTGCTAAATTATTTATAGCACAATTTATTACATGACAATGTAAAGTTTAAATAAACACCAAACATATTCCAATAATCATTTGCTTCATTGTCAAATCTTCCTATTAATCTTGGATATAGAGCTACTACTGCATCTGAAAAGTTATATTTGACCCAGGGACAGAATCTGGTTTAAACATCTTTCACTCCTCGTTACAGCGACAGAAAATACCAGCAAAGTCTGTAATTTTGTGTTAACAGTTTTTCCTTTTTCTTTTTTAATCTAAAAAAATTGAAGGAGTATAGAAAATTACTGCTACTATTGCTGTATTTACTGCGGATTGTTGTCAGCTATTTCAGGTTCCATACTGTTAAGAGACCATGGCAAAATCTCGGTACAAGGAGACTGCCATTTATAATTGCTTACTGTCTTTCTGTCTTTTGAAGCATATTTACCGTGGATCTTGATAGCATTCCTTCCTGTCACAGTAGCTGCCAATGTTTATAGCCAGCAATTATTCAGACAAGTCAACATGATGTTACATAGGTAGAGATAAAAGAAAATAATGGTGGCATTGTGAAACATGTTCATCTAAATTTTACACTGAGAAACCGTCTCAATTTAGTATAAAATATGTTTCTCTTATCTTTATATGTCTGATTTTTACACTTGAAATCTATTACATTGCTAATATTAAATCATTATTACGGTATATTTTGGAGCTTTATCTATGAAAACTTTTTTCAGTTTATGCAACATTTATCGTATATGCCGACCCCCCCTAATTTTGCCACAAAAAACTGGGAAAGTATAAGTATAAGACTAGGGTGGAAAATGCAGCAGCTACTGGTAAATTTCAAAAATAAAAATAGGTACCAATAAAAGTTAAATTAATTGAGACATCAGTAGTTTAACCCCTTCCCGCCGCGGTCCTTTTTCGTTTTTGTGTTTTCGTTTTTCGCTCCCCTCCTTCTCAGAGCCATAACTTTTTTATTTTTCCATCAATAAGGTCATGTGAGGGCTTATTTTTTTGCGAGATGAGCTGTACTTTTGAACTTCACCATCGGTTTTACCATCTCTTGCACTAGAAAACGGGAAAAAAATTCCAAGTGCAGTGAATTTGCAAAAAAAGTGCAATCCCACACTTGTTTTTTAATTGGCTTTTTTGCTAGCTTCACTAAATGCTAAAACTGACCTACCATTATGATTATCCAGTTAATTACGAGTTCATAGACACCTCACATGCCTAGGTTAATTTTTATCTAAGTGGTGAAACAAAATTCAAAACTTTGATTAAAAAAATGTGCCATTTTCCGATACCCGTAGCGTCTCCATTTTTCCTGATCTGCGGTTGGATGAGGGCTTATTTTTTGTGTGCCGAGCTGACATTTTTAATGATATCACGTTTGAACAGATACGTTCTTTTGATTGCCCGTAATTGCATTTTAATGCAATGTCGCGGTGACAAAAAAAACGTAATTCTGGAGTTTCAAATTTTTTTCTCGCTATGCCATTTAGTGATCAGGTTAATTCTTTTTTTATTGATAGATTGTGCGATTCTGATCGCGACAATACCAAATATGTGTAGGTTTGAAATTTTTTTATTGTTTTATTTTGGATGGGGCAAAAGGGAGGTGATTTAAACTTTTATATATTTTTTATTTTTTTTATATTTTTAAAAACATTTTTTTAACTTCTGCCATGCTTCAGTCGCCTCCATGGGAGGCTAGAAGCTGGCACAACTCGATCGGCTCAGCTACATAGCAGCGATCATCAGATCGCTGCTACGTAGCTGAAATGCTCACAGCAAGCCGGCATCAGTAACCATAGAGGTCTCAAGGACCTCTATGCTTACCATCCTGACGCATCGCCGACCCCCGATCATGTGTCGGGGGTCGGCAATGCACTCATTTCCGGCCGCACGGCCGGAAGCGCCAGTTAAATGCCGCTGTCAGCGGCATTTAACAGGTTAATAGCGGCGGATGAATCGCGATTTCACCCACCACTATTGCGCACACATGTCAGCTGTAGAAAACAGCTGACATGTCGTGACTTTGATGTGGGCTCACCACCGGAGCCCACATCAAAGCAGGGGATCTGACATGCGCCGTACTACTACGGGGCATGTCAGGAAGGGGTTAAGTGATTTTGAATATCCATATTGAATCAGAAGCCCCATCTAATGCTCCATACAGTTTATGAAGGGCTCCATAAGATGCTCCATATAAAAATATGCCCCATATAATGCTGCACAAATGTTGATTTGATTATGACCCCATAAGATGCTCCATAGACGCATTTGCCCCATATAATGCTCCACAAATATGGATTATGGCCCCATAAGATGCTCCATACAGATATTTGCCCCATATAATGCTGCACATGGCCCCATAAGATGCTCCATACAGATATTTGCCCCATATAATGCTGCACATGGCCCCATACAGATATTTGCCCCATATAATGCTGCACATGGCCCCACACAGATATTTGCCCCATATAATGCTGCACATGGCCCCATAAGATGCTCCATGCAGATAATTGCACCATATAATGCTGCACATGGCCCCATAAGATGCTCCATACAGACATTTTCCCCATATAATGCTGCACATGGCCCCATAAGATGCTCCATACAGACATTTGCCCTATATGCTGTTGCTGCGATTAAAAAAATAAAAAAATCACATACTCACCTCTCAGGCCCCCGGCACTTGCTATACTCACCTTTCCCATTCCAACGCCGACCGCCCCTGTCTTCCCCGTCCTCTGCACTGACGTTCAGGCAGAGGGAGGCGCGCACTAATCGCGTCATCGTGCCCTCTGACCTGCGCGTCACTGCAGAGGATGCGGAAGACATAGCGGCGCCGATGATGGAATGGGAAAGGTAAGTATAGTGCACTGCCCCCACCATACTCACCTTCTCCTGGCACGTCCCTGCATGTCTGTTCCACAGCGTCGGCAGCTTCTTCCTGTAGTGAGCAATCACATGGTACTGCTCATTACAGTAATGAATATGCGGCTCCACCCCTATCGGTGGGGAGTTTGTTCCATATTCATTACTGTAATGAGCGGTATCATGTGACCACTCACTACAGGAAGAAACTTCCGGCACCGGGGAACCACGGACGTGCTGGGACCGCCTCAGGAGCAGGTGAGTATTATTACACAGCTTCGCTCCCCCTCCCCTGCCGACCCCTGGGTATGACTCGAGTATAAGCCGAGAGGAGCAATTTCAGCCTAAAAAAGTGGGCTGAAAGTCTCAGCTTATACTCGAGTATATACAGTAAGTATATAACAAGTAATTTCTCTTTAGAGAAGAACACAAAATAAGTCATTTCTTTAGACTTACGCTACTGTTTTTGAACATTGTAATTTGATTTTCCAATAAATGTCTATGGTAGTCTCCTTTGGTAAAAAGATGTCACCAAAATAATGTCAGGACCAAGTTACAAACTGCAGCTCTGATGTGCTATTGTATATCTAAAGAATTAAATTACAATACAATGACAACTTTGTGCCTGATAGCTACATACTGTATTATGCCTTGTAACAGTCTTCTTAAAATAATAGCAATTAATGGAAAATAATGCTTGCAAATTTAAATAAACAATTGTAAAAATTCACAAACATATTAATATTTGAATTCACTTTTTGAAATGGCTAATAACTTGATATTTTTGAAGGTTACAGGTTGACATGACACAAGGCTTAATCTACTTTGCAATGTGTGTGTTAAACCTGTGACATTATATTTTCAAGTTATTAACAGAGTTCTGTAAAGTGAAAAAAGCTCTTTCCAGAAAAATAAGACCTGGTATTATTGTGTGATGTCAGAAATAAATGACCATTAAAGAGCAATTGCACCCTATTTTTGATCTGTTTGAAGCCTTGGTAATGTCTTAACTGTTGTTAAATATTACTTTGGATTATCTGTATTTTTACATGGATTGTAAAACCTTGCTGGTTCTAATAACTATTTTTCCAACCTTTGGCCTCATCTCCTGATTGTCCGCTATATTTCCAATACCTACACCTGATTTTCTATTACTAACTTGGATCCATGTCAAAACATTTTTTTTCAACCTTTCTACCTGTCTACAACTCAATCATTTTTGGAGGAATTTAACTCGCAAAAACTTCATTATAGTGCAAGTGTTTTTTGTGAAAAATATGAGAATACCTTAGGATCCAAACCTTATCATAACCAACATCAGCTCAATATTGGTCTATGGGTTGTTATAAGATAGTTCTTAAAATAAAGTGCATCTCTAACTGAAATAATCTGATATGGTTATATTGTAAAACTCTTTGTTACTGTTATTATCCAGTCAACTAATACCAGTTTTAGTCTTCGCCAGAAACGTACATCCAGGTATGTTTTTTTTTTTTTTGAAAAGTCTAAAAGCATGTACATATATTTAGAGTGGTGCTAAAAACTTAGTGAACCTTTCAGAGTTTGCCATATCCCTGCATAATTTTGACCACGTCAGATTTTGACACAAGTCCTAAAAATAGATGAGAATCAAATTAAACAAATGAATAAAAATTTATAAGCTAGCCGTTAATAGTCTACAAAGTAACAAATGAACACATGTTAAGCTTTATTTAACTAAAGGTCTCTCTCAAATTAGCTAATGTTAATGTTCTTAAGTCAGCATCAGGAGGACACTGAAGATCAATGGCACGATTGCAAGGAGAAAGCCACTTCCCTTTCGAAAAGAACATTGCTGTCCTCCTGAAGTTTGCTAAACATCAGCTGGACAAGTTAGAGTGCTACTGGAAGAATATTTTATGAATGATTAAGACCAAAATAGAACTTATTGGTTTAGATGGTAAGCATTTTGTTTGGAAAAAGAAGCATACTGTTAGGACTGGCAGATTGCACTAAATAAAATATTAAAATAAATTGCAATCGTAACCCGGGTTCCACCATGTAGAAATTAACCTGTTGCTAGTGTGATCAATGACAGAACAAAACAGCAAGTGTTACCTTAAACACACTGTATTAATGCCACACAATATGAATGGAACACAGAGTACCAAGCTCAATTACTTCACTGAGAGGTATAGCACGAGTATGCAAAGTGCTGTACCCTGATAACATCACAGGGATAATAGCACGTGGATTGGGCTAGCTCTGCAACTAGATGGTGCTAATTGCACACATGAATGAAGCATATGCTGAGCCATGAGAGAGAGCTCTTTGATGCTAGGTACAATACCCTGTCGCTTTCGCAGAGAAATATAGCATAAGGGTTGAGCTTGCTCTGTAACTGAACTGTGCTAACCGCACACAAGAACAAAACTGATGCTAAGCCAAGTGCCTAGTTACCCCAGTCCTGACACTACCTGTGCCTGACTGGCACCCTAAGCATGTAGCAGACTAGAGACTCAGGCATTGAGCCAAGGGAACAAAACCGCATAAGTGTGCAATCTGCATGCCAATGTGTACAGTTTCAGAACAAAGACACACACACACAAACATGCAGACAGAGTAGTAGAGTAGCCACCCACAAACACCAAACATAAAAAACACTAGCGCATCTGAATGCACTGCCGAGAACCTTTTACACGCTAGGTTCCACCCAAAAACACTCAAACCCAGTTGACCGAGACATCGCCTGCAAGCCAATCTGGGGCTGCCACATCATCAGAGCAGCTAACATCTGACCATCAATGGGTAGCCACCACATCACAGACATGCTCAGTAAGGTGATCTCTGGACTTAGACTCCAGAGCACAACACTGCACCTGTGCATCACTGGTTACCATAGACTTGGCTGAAGAACCAGCAACAACCAAACTCATACCACGAGACTGAGCGAGACGCTGGGACCAATGTCTGTGCTGAGCAACAACCGCAGTGGCTGGACCAGAATGGGAGACTGCACTACCAGACAATGCTTGAGATCTAACAAATGCATCAGGTAAATCCCACGCCTAACACATACTTATTCTCAGCATAAAAACTTCATACCATTTGTATAAAACATAATGACGATAATACCATGGTTCAAATCAGATTTTTAACATATTGGCAAGCACTGCTTGCCATCTTTGGTAAAGCAATGAATTCCTAATAATAAAGACATATTGTAATGGAAAATGTCAAGTCAACTGTCTATGAGCTGAATCTCAAGAGAACATGGGAACTACAGCAAGACAACAACAGAAATGCACACAAGTCGTTCTATAGAAGAATTGTTATGCAGCTTAAAAATAAATAAGAAAGTATTTTTATGAAACCTGCAAATTGACGTAAAAAGTATTTGTCATTTGAGGATTAGTTAAGTTAAAGGAAATCTATCACCAGGTTTTTGCCTCGTAATCTGAGGGTACCATGATGTAGGGAAAATGAGCCTGATTCCCGTAATGCATCCCTTACTTGGTTGTGTTTTGCTGTTTCAATTCAATCAGTGTTCTATTAGTAGGATATTATCGCTCCAAGACAAGATGTCTCCTGCCTCTTAGTCCAGCGATGCTTCCACCACTGATTAACATCTTTCTGTCAATACACATTGTACTTGGAAAGCTGCCAATCAGTAGTGAGGGTGGGGTTATAAAGAGCTCAACATTCTAAAGGTACCGTCACACTTAGCGATGCTGCAGCGATACCGACAACGATCCGGATCGCTGCAGCGTCGCTGTTTGGTCGCTGGAGAGCTGTCACACAGACAGCTCTCCAGCGACCAACGATCCCGAGGTCCCCGGTAACCAGGGTAAACATCGGGTTACTAAGCGCAGGGCCGCGCTTAGTAACCCGATGTTTACCCTGGTTACCATCGTTAAAGTAAAAAAACGGAAAGCAGAGCGGTGACGTCACCGCTCTGCTTTCCGGCTGACCGGCGCTCACAGCCAGACCAGAGAAGCAGAGCGCCGGGAACAGACAGCGGTAGGTAAGTATGTAGCGTTTGTTTTTTTTACTTTAACGATGGTAACCAGGGTAAACATCGGGTTACTAAGCGCGGCCCTGCGCTTAGTTACCCGATGTTTACCCTGGTTACCAGCGAAGACATCGCTGAATCGGCGCCACACACGCCGATTCAGCGATGTCAGCGGGACCTCAACGATCAAAAAATGGCCCAGGCCATTCCAACACGACCAGCGATCTCACAGCAGGGGCCTGATCGCTGGTACGTGTCACACATAGCGAGATCGCTACTGAGATCGCTGTTGCGTCACAAAACTTGTGACTCAGCAGCGATCTCGCTAGCGATCTTGCTATGTGTGACAGGGCCTTAAGCTCTGCAGCAAAGAAAACTGTGATTTCATCATAGCTACTGCACCCAGTAAAATATGTGAAATGTTATTGTAATCATGGTCCCTACCATATGCTGCTTTGAGATCACATAGCAAAAACATACTGACAGATTCCCTTTAAAAAATTACTTGTTATTATTTTATCTTTTATTTTTAATGAGGGAAAAGGGAGATGATTCAAGCCTTTATTTTTTGTTTTATAAATTATATTTAACTTTATATTTAGTCCCAATAGGGAATTTGAGCCAGCGATTGTTTGATCACTTACAGTTGTGGCCAAAAGCATTGACACCCCTGCAATTCTGTCAGATAATACTCAGTTTCTTCCTGAAAATGATTGCAATCACAAATTCTTTGGTATTATCTTCATTTGTCTTAAATGAAAAAAACACAAAAGAGAATGAAGCAAAAAGCCAAACATTGATCATTTCACACAAAACTCCAAAAATGGGCCAGACAAAAGTATTGGCACCCTCAGCCTAGTACTTGGTTGCACAACTTTTAGCCAAAATAACTGCGACCAACCACTTCCGGTAACCATCAATGAGTTTCTTACAATGCTCTGCTGGAATTTTAGACCATTCTTCTTTGGCAAACTGCTCCAGGTCCCTGATATTTGAAGGGTGCCTTCTCCAAACTGCCATTTTTAGAACTCTCCACAGGTGTTCTATGGGATTCAGGTCTGGACTCATTGCTGGCCACCTTTTAAGTCTCCAGTGCTTTCTCTCAAACCATTTTCTGGTGCTTTTTGAAGTGTATTTTGGGTCATTCTCCTGCAGGAAGACCCATGACCTCTGAGGTAGACCCAGCATTCTCGCACTGGGCCCTACATTATGCTGCAAAATTTGTTGGTAGTCTTCAGACTTCATAATGCCATGCACACGGTCAAGCAGTCCAGTGCCAGAGGCAGCAAAGCAACCCCAAAACATCAGGGAACCTCCGCCATGATTGACTGTAGGGACCGTGTTCTTTTCTTTGAATGCCTCTTTTTTCTCCTGTAAACTCTATGTTGATGCCTTTGCCCAAAAAGCTCTACTTTTGTCTCATCTGACCAGAGAACATTCTTCCAAAACGTTTTAGGCCTTTTCAGTTAAGTTTTGGCAAACTCCAGCCTGGTTTTTTATGTCTCGGGGTAAGAAGTGGGGTCTTCCTGGGTCTCAAACCATACAGTCCCTTTTCATTCAGACGCCGACGGATAGTACGGGTTGACACTGTTGCACCCTTGGACTGCAGGGCAGCTTGAACTTGTTTGGATGTTAGTCAAGGTTTTTAATCCAACATCCGCACAATCTTGCGTTGAAATCTCTTGTAAATTTTTCATTTCCGTTCACATCTAGGGAGGTTAGCCACAGTGCCATGGGCTTTAAACTTCTTGATGACACTGCACACAGTAGATACAGGAACATTCAGGTCTTTGGAGATGGACTTGTAGCCTTGAGATTGCTCATGCTTCCTCACAATTTGGTTTCTCAAGTCCTCAGACAGTTCTTTGGTCTTCTTTCTTTTCTCCATGCTCAATGTGATACACACAAGGACACAGGACAGAGGTTGAGTCAACTTTAATCCATGTCAACTGGCTGCAAGTGTGATTTAGTTATTGCCAACACCTGTTAGGTGCCACAGGTAAGTTACAGGTGCTGTTAATTACACGAATTAGAGAAGCATCACATGATTTTTCGAACAGTGCCAATACTTTTGTCCACCCCATTTTTTATGTTTGGTAAGGAATTATACCCAATTTGGCTTTTGGACAATTCTTTTTGTGTTTTTTTCATTTAAGACAAATTAAATGAAAATAATAATACCAAAGAATTTGTGTTTGCAATCATTTTCAGGAAGAAACTGAGAATTATCTGACAGAATTGCTGGGCTGTCAATAATTGTGGCCACAACTGTACAATGGTATTGCAGTATATAGTAACAATTATGGTGTCCTTTGAAGCTCTCCACATAGCTGAGCTTCAGAGAAGAATCAAGATGGTGGTGATAAGCTTCCTCAGCAGACTCTTACTGTCATAAAAAATACACATGAGCTCTGCCACTGGCAGAAATTGACAGCATATTTTCAGAGATTAACCGTCAAGGGTAGAGCTCAGTTAAGTGTTTAAATTGAAAATATTAAGGCTACATTCACACATTCATGTGACACTCCCTAGTGCTACCCATTTTTTTCTCAGACAGCAGACGGACCCAAAGAGTCTCATTGAGCCATACATACATCGGTTTACACCATGAAACTGAGATCATGTCCTAGTTTCATTGTTTTTCTGGATTAGACTCAACCATGAAAGTCTTGGACATGGATGAAATCTGTTTCAGAGTGCCCAAGAACTGCAGAGCACTCTGCTCCACATGATCATCACGCTCCCACAGTGGCGTTTCCCACTCCAACGCCCTGTCCGACAGAAGGGATATAATAAATCCCTCCTTGGCCCGCTCTGTGGGAAAACGTGCAGCCAGGAGCTAGAGATGTATAGCACACTGGCTCACGAATCCCCAACACAGTTTACTGTCACCAGCAAACTTGTCTGGCAATGGGAGACGGGATAATGTCAGAGCAGGGTTGTCAGTGGACAAAATAGCTGCAGCCACGCTAGCAGCCTGAACAGCAACTGTGGTGACATTCACTGCTGAGGTTGTGCATTCGAGAGCCGCCAACCTGCCCTCCAGCTGCTGGATGTACCGCTGTAGTCACTGTTTATCTGCCATTACAAGCCAGACCCTGGCGCTAGTATAATGTTAAGTCTGGCGGAACACACCAAATAATTATAAGGATGGTATAAGGTGCATTCGCAGCCCGGGGTTCACCGTGCAGAGATGACACCTGCTGCTCAGTAATGGCAGGCAGTATATGGCGGTATAATGTGAAAACACAGGGGTTAGCTTCACCCGGTATGTAAGGAAGTGAACCCTGTTGCGTTACAGGGCCAAAATACTGCAGCGTGAACACCAGTATTGGGTCACAGGACTTTGCCCCAAGGACATGGGGTTACAGTCGCTCTAGACCACTTGCGCTCGGTGCCACAACTGCGGTGCCAGGGAAAAACCTATATAATGATTTACTGCACTGAGTGTGTGCAGCGCATGGTGCCGCACTGGCTAACACTGCTGTTAGATGCTATAGATTGCACCTGGTGATGGATGGCACTAACTGGTGCTAGACAGCTCCAACATTCACGAGCATTCATCAACACTAGGGATGGGAATGATTCAGAGCTTTCACCAGAACAGGCACACATCCACACACACAATAACTGATTTATACTAGTGCATGGCCGAGCGGCAAAAGCAAATATTTTATATCTGTAGCCTTCCAGGACATTCCTAGTGCTCCAGTCGGAGCCACTACAGGACCTGAGCATGTTACCCCCGACCACCAATGAGAGGTTGCCCCGTGGGCATGCTCAGTAGAAGAAAAGCAGGACTTAGTCCCTTGAACATCTGCTCGCCTCTGATCAATGCTGGTTACAAAGCCTGAGCCTGGAATGGTAGCTGTAACCAAGCGCACAGTATCTGCTTGAGCCAGACGCTGGGACCGACGTCTTTGATGAGCAGGCTCCACTGTGGCTGAAAGAGAATAGGAGCCCACAGCGGACATGGTTAAAGATTCCCCCTGTGCAGCAGTGGGAACTCGACACCTAACATACATAGCACTAATATTGACACCAAGGGCCATAAAGCAGGTCAGTTGGCTTAGAGTAGGACTGTATCACTTAAACCTGGCCCTACAGTTTATTAGTAGAATGTGGGTGTATTTAATAGAATGTGCAGTTGTGGTTTAAATACGAATGGTTTGTGATGTAGTTCTTGCTGAACCACAAATGATTTTATAGTTGCTCTAGATGAAGAAAGATGAAATGTTTTTATAATCACAATCAGGGAAAAAATGAAACTACAAATACAGATTACAAATTTGGATCTTTCTAAAATAAAAATGTGTCTGTATTATGAATTTATCTTCTGAATATTATAAAACATAAAGGAATTTATTAGCACATCCCTGCAATTATAGACAAATGCATGTGAATATACAGTATACCAAGGGCTCATTTGTTATCTTAGAGTGTTGCTTCTTCCTTGAAGGAACATAGCCATTGGTGGTCTTTCACAAGTCCCTAAAAGATGCTCGGACTTTGCTATTAAAGCACTTAAAGCTAATTTTATACAACTAATGGCAATAGCTCATGCAGAACTAATCAAAAGTAAATGTCTCATAAATAATAAACTGGTCATCATTCCTTTTCACCGGCTTTGCTCCTGGCTTTCAATGACACATGCCACTTTCATGCATTGTTATGTATCTCACTAAAACAGCCTAATCTCCAATATATCTATCTAGAAATTTGAGTTTACATTGTGTATTTTTTTTTCCAAGATATTAAAGAAAATGCAGGTAATATGGGGTGTACAAGAAACATTGTGATTACCCAGTATAAACCTTAATTTTATTTATTCAATAAATAACACATTATAATCATGATTTTATGTTTATATGACTATTATAACACCTGCGGTGATAATATATTTAATACTTACAGTACATTGTGATTTATAATGATGGTAGAATTTGTATCCATCAAACTACTTTTTGTGAAATTAAAGGAAACTGGATGTCAATGATATTGATTCTTGACATTTTACTAACTACAAATGCTGCAAAAATTAGAATGACTTGAGAAATAGTGATTTTTTTTTTCAAAATTCTGGGAAATGTTGCCATTGCATAGGAGAGTATTAGTATTTTTTCATTTATTTTATACATTGGCTACTGCTAAAAACTTTTTTATTTTAAATCTAGGCAACCATTTAGAGGAAAGTGTAATAAGAATATAACCTATTGTTTAGATAACCATTTTTGTAAAGTGTATTTTGTATATTTTATTTTTTATTTTTTTTCATATCAAAATTTGTATTACAAAAAAAATTGAAGTCTTATTATTTTACCTCTATCCTAGACTCACAGTATCTGTTTTTTTTTTCAGGAAACATGCCCATTAGCAGAAAATAGATTGACTCAGACTCTTTCTATTGTATTTAGGCATCTTTCACACGTCAGTGTCTCCGGTACGTGTAGTGACAGTTTTCTCATGTACCGGAGAAACTGACACACGTAGACCCATTAGAATCTATGTGTTTCTGCACATGTGCGTGTTTTCACATTGACCGTGTGTCCGTGTGCAAAACACGTAGACATGTCCGTTTTTACCGGCAGCACGGCCCACAATACGTCCTGCACACGTGCACTCGGAGAACAGTGTACACTCTCCTCCGTGTGCACGTACCGCCCGCAGGAGAGACAGCGCTACAGTAAGAGCTGCCCCCCCTGCGTGTGGTGCTGAAGCCAGCATTCATTCCTTCTCCCCAGCAGCGTTCACTGGAGAGAAGGAATGAAAAATCAATTTTATTTTTTTTTGTTAAAAATAAAGTTTATGGTTCCCCTTGTGCCTCCCATCCCCTGTGCGCCCCCCCCCGCTTGCCGGGAAATACTCACCCAGCATGCGCATATTCATCACTGTAATGAGCGGTATCACATGACCGCTCACACAGGACCTGCTGCCGACGCTGAGAGGAGACATCGCAGGAGCTGGGTGAGTATTTCCTGGCAAGCGGGGGGGGCGCACAGGGGATGGGAGGCAGGAGGGGAACCACAAACTATATTTTTAACTACAAAAAAAATGATTTTTCATTCCTTCTCTCCAGCAAACGCTGCTGGGGAGAAGGAGTGAATGCCAGCTTCAGCACCACACGCAGGGGACAGCGCTTAACTGTAGTGCTGTCTCCTGCACGGTCCGTGTGGTCCTCAGTCGGCACACGGGCGGCACACGGCTGCCGCATGTGTGCCACACTGATGTGCTACATGAGCACACGGACACGGATCATTCCGGTACCGATTTCTCCGGTACCAGAATTATCTGGACATGTGAAAGAGGCGTCACAGACAGTGGTGTGCTGCTTCCTTTTTTGGACTACTAGATAGATACATACAGTAGACATTCAAGATGTAAGATAGAGGTGCTTCTGTTTAATAGCACATCATAGCAACATTTCAACTCTCACTGAGCCTTGAGAAAGGCACAGTGTGTGAGCCGAAGCGTAATCATGATGGGCTATTAAACAGAAGCACCTCTATTTTTCATCTTGAATGGTATGCTGCCTCCATTTTTTGGATCTCTACATGAGGTTTGGTACGTACCTGTGGGGCCTTGCACCCAAATTGTTATATTTTTGGTGCTTCTCCTCCTTTTTTTGATTTTTCCATATAGATTTATAGATACTGTATGTGTGTGTGTTTAATTCATATTGTTACTTTAAAAATGAACATTGGCATTTTTTCTCCTGTATTCAGTTAGCATGGTAATAACCGTACATCTGGTCACTCCTCTGATATTAACAGGAATCTATCATAAGAAAATGACCTGATGTTTATTCCCGCTAATCTCAGAGAGGTGATCAGACATACTTACGAGGCTAACTGAACACAAGAAATAAAATGTATACTCATTTTTTGTATCTAAACTCCGTGTTACTCTGTTCTTTCCTATGTTAGGGCTAATTAGTAGTGATAGCAAGTAGTGGATTAGCCATCTCATTGATGCATGAATACATCTATGTGGATCAAGGTAGGATTTTACATTTTAAGAATAACAAGAGTCATGTTTTAATCATTTTTCTCATTAGTAAGTCAATGGTAGTTGTTTAACATCAGTGGAAAGTGATAGCAAAATGTGGTCAAATAAAAAACTATAACTATGTTGCAAAAGCGAAAAAACATTAAAAAAAATAGTACATTTTGCACAACCAGCACATGAACGGACTCCAGGGTAGTGAGGAATTAGCAAGAATATTTAATCTTTTTAAAATCTTGCTCTCGTCTAATTGAGCCACATCAATAATATTCTATTCTGTGACCTCTTGGCAATTATAAAGATAATTAGAGAAAATTCTACTCATTCCAGAAAAGAAACCAGTGCTGTGCGATGACTTGTTTTAACACAGTTTACACGCTTATTCTCCCAAGTAAGTTATTCATCCCAGCATGCTGTGTGCAATAACATTTGGCCAGAAAGATCTTTATTAATTTCTCTCATTAATCTGCTTGTTAACATTAGACACGACTTTCTGATATTGTAGGATGAATAATTATACTGATTTCATTATGGCCTGAAATAGAGTTGAGTCTCTTGATTAAATCCCCTTCATATGATCCATCTTTTTTTGTCACACTTACTTTACAAGGAGCCGTAGGTAGAGCAAAATATGCTGAATTAGTAATCTAGCACAGTGATGTATATAGTTTCCCAGAGAAGGACAGCTCTTTATTAATGTAGTTTAACTTAAGATAAAATAATTTAATGTTTAGATTTATGATCCAGTATGTAGTATTACTTATGTACTTCAAAGACTTTTACAAAAATTAGAATATTTCATGTATAAATAGAATAGGTAATGCGCCTGATAAAAAGGACTCTGTAATCCCATCCAATCACAAGAATGAGTATGCAGCAGTAGGATCCTTAGCAATCAGATATTTATAACCTGCCCTATAGACAGCGAATCATTTACAGTTGTTGGATATATTTTGCCTCAATATGTACTAGTGTTGCACACAATATGCTCTCACACTTTTCTAGAGTTTCATGCAAACAGGAACATATGTGTTTACACAAAATGCAAAATGGATATGTAGCATTATGTGGCACTATACCCATTCCTTGAATTAAGGCTTCGAGTAAAAAATACCACTACAACATAGTTTGCATTGGAGTGTGCTAAACCTTTTTAAGGGTTTCACTGACTGTAACTGAAAATTGTGAGCCCACAAACATACAGTGGAGCTCATAGAATCAAGATGTATGGTTGGAGATCATGTATGGTTAGGTGCTTCTTGTGTTTAGATGTTTGCAGGAACTTCAAAATCTCTACTCTCTAGTTTCTGAGTATTATCTTACAGGTAGAGATTTAACTGTGTGACCAGTAAGACAGCTATGGGAATTTAATATAGTATTTCCGGCTTGTGGCTTGTGATAGAGATGGATGATGACTATTTCAGTGGTTATTTCTCCTCTCAGACTGATGCCAGGAAAATTGACTCAAATATTACTGGTCAACCTGGTAAATTTTAGATGTAGGGCATTTTAATTAATGTAATACATGATTTTGTTTTTAAGTTTTGCATTATGATCCCATACTATCAGCAAATCATCCACATCAACAGATATATGTCACGCTCACGCCCTGACTGGTGGGCGTGAGCTCGGGGGGTTTGTGGCCCCACTGTGCCACAAACCAGACTACCCTGGAAGGGGCGTGACTATGACAGCTGCCTGGGTTTTCACTGGAGCCTCTGATGGTGAGGACAGGCTTGTGCAGCAGTCAGCTGCCAGGTGCTACTCCAGGGTAGTGTCTGGCTGTGGCTGCTGATCCCACTTGGGAGACAGGAACACCAGGATTGGTGCGGGCATTAGGCAGGACTGACAGAAGAGCTCGGCTGGAACACAGACGAGTAGGCTGGCACGGCTGAGACAGGGCTGGCAGAGACACGGCAGAGAACTCAGGGCTGGCAGAGACATGGCAGGAAACAGGACTGGCTAGGACAGCAGGAACACAGGACTGGAAGGCAGGGCAGGAACGGCAGGACTGGCAAGAACACAGGACTGGGAGGCACTGCAGAGAACACAGGACTGGAAGGCAGGGCAGGAACGGCAGGACTGGCAGGAACACAGGATACACAGGACTGGCCGATGTGGTGCATGAATCAGGCTGCACTCAGATGACACCCGAGTGCAGTCCTATTGTGAGTGTGATGAAGGAACAGGTAGGGACCTGTACACACAGAAGATGCAGGTACGGAAACAAGCCAGAAGGAAAGGATAATGAAGGAACAGGTAGGGACCTGTTCACACAGGAGGTGCAGGAAAGGAAACAAGCAGAAAGGAATGAGGTAAGAAGAAACAGGTAGGGACCTGTTCACACAGGAGGACCACGTAACAAGTAGAAGGTGGAACTAAGAAAAGAGAAGGAGAAGGCAGAGCCAAGGGCAGAGACGCTGGAGGCGGAGCCAAGAGCGGAGACGCTGGAGGCGGAGCCAAGAGCGGAGATGCTGGAGGCGGAGCCAAGAGCGGAGACGCTGGAGGTGGAGCCAAGAGCAGAGACGGAGCCAAGTGCAGAAAAACAGGAGGCAGAGCCAGATAGTACCGCAAAGAGCGGAGCCAGATAGAACCGCAAAGAGCGGAGCCACAGAGCAAAGCCAGAGAGTGCGAAGCAAGGTCTGAGTGCAGAGCCGCAAGAGTGCGGAGCGTAAGCAGACAGAAAACACAAGGAAAGAAAGCAGGGAAGGAAGCCACAGAAAAGGAGACCGAGAAAAGACAAAGTACAGACAAGGCAATAGAACAAGACACAGGGACAAAGACACAGGGACCAGGATATTCTGCCTCCTGGAGGGCGGACTACAAGATCAAGGCAATAGCACAGAGAAAAGCTCAGAGGGAGTAACTCAGAGCAAGGCCAGGCAAACTCAGCAGCTAAACACTAACTGAGCTAACACATTGCACAGGCCCAGACCACAGGGTGGAGCTGCACTATATACAGGAGGCCTCTTGGTAATTGGTCAGAAACTGATTGGACAGGTGCAGCTGATTCCTATAAGAACCAGAGAGTTCAGGCGCCGGCCCCCTATACACATAGCCATGAAGCATGCACAGAGCAGAGACATAGAACATGGAGCTGGCATGAAACAGAAAGCACATCATGGCCTGGAGCAGTGGGTAAGATTGTGTGAGAGATGTGAGGCCATGCTGTGATGCCAGCAGAGTTGTTACAATATACTCCCCGAATGGGTTCCTGTGAGAGAAGATGAAAATTTCCACCCACTAAACCATATAAAGTAGTATTTTCTAAAGAGGGGGAGAATTTTCAGCTAATTGTGGCCTACTCCATTTGTAAAAAATACCCACCATCAAAGCTATAATTCAACAGAAAATCTATTCATACTATTATAAATCCCTTCAAATTCTTCACAGAGAAAGTGCTGTAATTTTGTAGATGGCAACCAACTGTTTCTAGGGTTTTTGCACGCAAAATCAATGAATACAATATCAGCACATAACTTATAACTAATATTATTATATTATATTTTGATTACACCACTTAAAATCTGAAAAAACATCTGTAGCAGATTTCCTGTCTTAAGATAGCCAAGGAGATGTATCAGGGACTTTTCTGATTACACCAGGGGTGGGAAACCTTGGGCCCTAGGGCTGTTACCTCAATGACTTTTTATCCATCTCTCGATCAGATTCCCGAGGACCAGAGTGCTTTGGCCGGAAGCCATAGTTTGACGTCTGACAATCTTTTAATTTCATCTTGCTCTGTGAGCATGTGCACACAGTGTTCATTACTGAAAGCTAAGGCATGTGCAATGGAAGATTCAATACTGACACCAGTGGCAGTGTCAGGATGTATTTTGTGGGGTGAGTTACAGCACAATTTGTATGGCCCCCAATGAATCATATAAATATCCAAATAGTAAGAAAAAGGTAAAGAGGAATTCACATTTATTAAAAAAAACTCATTCTAAAGACTCAAATGAAATATGTTTCTTAAATTTCTTGGAAGTTTCTTTACATTTTTTAAAAAACATTACCTTCATGATCATAATACCAAACTACATGACAAAGATAATTTATTGAAACATTTTTGTACTATAGAGTGTAGCCAATCCATAATATATATCTTTTTCATAGAGGTGAATGGACTAAGAATTGATAATTATTGCATTATAAATTAATTGAATAACCTATTTATTCCATAGAAGAAAAATATGATTAAAGTTAATGAGTTTTATATCATTTTATTTTATTTTTATATATGAATTTTATAAATATTTCTAAATGCAGTTTCTATGGACCTGTATACTACTAGATGTCAGTACTTTAACACAAATATGATATTTTACTGTGTCTTTTTACTGTGCATTCAATTACAAGTTAACATGATTTTCAATGTCTCCACAGTAATACATTTATTTGGTATATTGGCTGGATCTTCATACAGAAAGCTGTGCTCATAACCAATATCTGTCTCAGTAATTATATTGGTCCTCATTTATTTGGCATCTGCGCTACCAGACCCATGCAGTCACTCCAGGTTTCACTTATTATAAAAGCTTTTATGACTTGTACCATATTATTGCATTTACTGGCTGAATTGTTCTGTACATAACAGTATGTGCACAAGGAAAGTGTGTCTACATTTATTGTAATGAGAGGCCGAAAATCATACCAACGTCTGGAAATATATGTATATATAACGTAAACAAAAAGGTTTCAGAGTAAGTGCACAGTTTCCGCTGGATACAAGTGTGATAATGGTTTCAACATGAAGAAAAACATAAGAAAAAGAAGACTTAAACTCTATAGCGCCACCTGTTGGAAGTAGCGATCCTACAAATCACAATCAACCCTTTAACCCCTTACCGGCATTGGACGTACTATACCGTCCGATGCCGGCTCCCCTGCTTTGATGCAGGGCTCCGCGGTGAGCCCGCACCAAAGCTGGGACATGTCAGCTGTTTTGAACAGCTGACATGTGCCCGTAATAGGCGCGGGCAGAATCGCGATGTGCCCGCACCTATTAACTAGTTAAATGCCGCTGTCAAACGCAGACAGCGGCATTTAACTACCGCTTCCGGCCGGGCGGCCGGAAATGACATCATCGCCGACCCCGTCACATGATCGGGGGTCGGCGATGCTTGTGAATGGTAACCATAGAGGTCCTTGAGACCTCTGTGGTTACTGAATGCCCGTCGCTGTGAGCGCCACCCTGTGGTCGGCGCTCACAGCACACGTGCAATTCTGCTACACAGCAGCGATCAGCAGATCGCTGCTATGTAGCAGAGCCGATCGGGTTGTGCCTGCTTCTAGCCTCTCATGAAGGCTATTGAAGCATGGCAAAAGTTAAAAAAAAAAGTTTAAAAAAATGTGAAAAAAATAAAAAAAACATAAAAGTTTAAATCACCCCCCTTTCGCCCCAATCAAAATAAATCAATAAAAAAAATATCAAATCTACGCATATTTGGTATCGCCGCGCTCAGAATCGCCCGATCTATCAATTAAAAAAAAATATTAACCTGATCGCTAAACAGCGTAGCGGGAAAAAAACTCGAAATGCCAGAATTACGTTTTTTTGGTCGCCGCGACATTGCATTAAAATGCAATAACGGGCGATCAAAAGAACGTATCTGCACCGAAATGCTATCATTAAAAACGTCATCTCGGCACGCAAAAAATAAGCCCTCAACCGACCCAAGATGATGAAAAATGGAGACGCTACGAGTATCGGAAAATGGCGCAATTTTTTTTTTTTTTTTTTTTTAGCAAAGTTTGGAATTTTTTTTCACCACTTAGATAAAAAATAACCTAGTCATGTTTGGTGTCTATGAACTCGTAATGACCTGGAGAATCATAATGGCAGGTCAGTTTTAGCATTTAGTGAACCTAGCAAAAAAGCCAAACAAAAAACCAATGTGGGATTGCACTTTTTTTGCAATTTCACGGCACTTGGAATTTTTTTCCCGTTTTCTAGTACACGACATGCTAAAACCAATGATGTCATTCAAAAGTACAACTCGTCCCGCAAAAAATAAGCCCTCACATGGCCAAATTGACGGAAAGATAAAAAAGTTATGGCTCTGGGAAGGAGGGGAGCGAAAAACGAACACGGAAAAACGAAAAATCCCCCGGTCATGAAGGGGTTAAAGAGTCGTGCAATATGACTTAGGATAAAAGCCAAATCAGTATCTCAATTCGCAGATGACACGTTAAAGGGTTGATTGTGACTTGTAGGATTGCTACTTCCAACAGGTGGCGCTATAGAGTTTAGGTCCTCTTTTCTCAGAAGAGGCAATTTGCATATTTAATTTCCCATAGGAGCATTGCAAGGCGAATAAGCCTCCTTACCTTGACAAGCCAGCTGGTATGTCACTCTCCATAAGGAGAAACGTTACCCCTTAGACCCTAATGGTTTCAACAGTCATTTACCAATCTCATCCTATGACTTTCTGACCCAAATACATTTTTCCTAACAAGTTTGAAACTAAATGTAAATGTCTGTGAACTGAAGTCATGTAACTATCTTCAATGGATAAATTGTTTTTCACAGCGTGGACCGAAAATTGAAATAATGTTAAATTAAAGAAACTGAATTAAAACTGGTGTGACTAATTTTCCTGCAGTGTATGATGGCATATGTAGACTATGAACTTTAATTTAAAATCTTTACATTTTAGTAAAGAAAGATCTGACTCTTAGAAAGTACTAATAGGGTACAATGAGAGATCAGGCACAATGTAGCACAATAAGTCAGAAGAATAGAAATAAGGATAAAAAAATGTTTATTTAAGTTAAATTTATTGATTCAGACATGTGACCTGGCTGCAATATGAATGGTCAAAATAATTTTCACAATTTAATCACTTCCTTCCGCAGTCAATTTTTTTTGCCCTTTTTTTAAAAGTCATACATTTTTTATTTTTCAAGCAACATAAATCTATGACAGCTTGTGTTAGGAGTCGAGTTCCCACCGCTGCACAGGGGGAATCTCGAGTCGTGTTTGCTGCGGTCTCCCATTCTGCATCGGCGGAGCCTGCTCAGCGGAGACGTCGATCCCAACGTCTCATTGGATCTGATATTGTGCAAAGGGTTACTGCTGCCTCTCCAGGCTCTGCTATTGTACCCTGCACTGGTCTGCGGTGAGCAGGCTTTTCTGGGACTAAGTCCTGCTTTGCACACACTGAGCATGCCCCGGGTAAGATCTCTCAGTGGAGGTCTAGGGTCACATGCTCAGGTACTGCAGTGACTTTCATTGGTCCTCCAGGAAGGCCCTGTACCTGATCAGGTTCTGTGGCAGCCTTCCATTGGTCCTTCTTGGAAGGTCCTGTACATGCTGCAGCTATAAAAGGTTCGCATGACCGCACGGCAATGCGCTAGTGTCAATTTATGGATGAGCTCAGCGCCAGTGTGGTCGTGTTTGTATGTACTCAGGGACCCGGCTGAAATAAGCCCCTAGAATGCTGGCACCTCCGGGGAGGAGTTTCATGTGAGTGGATTCAGGGCTGGGGTATAGCCATTAGAATTCCGTCTCCACTGGAGAGGAGCTGCATGTTTGCATTTGACTGCATGACCACTAACTGCTCTACTAAGTAGCTGTGTTCCTCTGTGAGCTAAACAGGGCACAGCGTTCTCTTTGCTAACAGACTCTGTGAAGTAACAGAGTTTGTTCATAGTACTATATTGTACCGCCATACTTAGCAGCAGGTTATTTCCTGCACGATGGATCCCGGGTTGCGAACGTACCTACTACTACTAATAAATATATATATTCGGTGTGTTCCGCCAACTCTAACAGCTTGTTTGTTTGTAGTAGAGTTGTAGTTTTGAATGACACAAGTCATTTTACCATTCAAAGTACTGAAAAATGAGAAAACAATTATTTTGGGATTTTATTTTTATGGCGTACATTCTATGGTAAAAGTTAATCAAAATTATCCAGGTCAGTATGTTTATGGCAGAAGTAAGATTGTGTATACTTTTCTTTAATGGATAAACAAAAATCAGAAATTTTTGAAAAAAGAATTGGGTACGTTTGTGGTATTTTCTGAAACCTTTAACTAGAAATGAGCGAGGCCAGACTTAAAAGTTAGTGTTTAATGCTAAACACCAAGCACAGACTTCTCCTGGAAGTCAGTTGCAATGTTCGAAGCTCTGATCAGAGTAATGCTCAGCTCACATTTATCCTGTGCACTACACAGAGTTCTTACAATGGGGTTTCTATGCAAATCTATAAAATACGTGATTCAGATGCAACTTCCGGTGTAAAATTCTCTATAATAAGGCATATGGAAACACTACATACGCTGTCAGGTCTATGATTGTTTTTTCTAGTGTGCATAAAAGTGCTTTTGCCCAAAGTTTTGTGTACATCTCTAAAGAAGGACACCAATGAACACAGAGTCCAGAGTAACTTTCTGCCTCATTATAGTTTTGTGAGTTTCATTTGAATCAAGTCATTCAGAGATTTAGATGAAAACCCCAATGTAAGTGCTCAGTGTAGAGGGACAGATAATGTGTTTCAAAATGTTATGTAAAATGTTACACTAAAAAAGCAAATACCCACTCAGGTCCGTCATCTGTCAATGTAAATATAGAGGGTTTCCACATCACTGATAGCACAAAGGCTGTGTAAAAGCAAAATGACTTCTCACCCCTTAAAAAAATCCAGTGAATTCTGCACTTGCATATCATACTTCCCAAATCCCTTCTTATCCCCCACTGTGCCTTAGAATCCACATGTTTGGAACAGTTAAGATATGGGGTGCATATCTCCAGCTGCATGAGCTGGGAAAAAAAGTATGGACATTAAAATGTATTGGCCACTAAAATGTACGGGCACTAGAATGACAGATTTACAATTTTAACTTAGTAATATCCACAACTGTTTGATTCTGTAAAACACCCACAGAGTCAAAACCATCATTACCCTTGTAGATAAATTCCCAAAGGGGTGTAATGTCCAAATTGAGGTCACTTGTGTGGTAATTCTACTATTCTGGCTCTTAGGTGCTCTGTGCATGGAGTTTGTAAGCTATTCTGTGAAAATTTGTTCTCCATGAGTCAAATGGCACTCCTCCCGTTCCGAGTCGTGCCGTATGGCTAGCAGTACTGTACTGCCACATATGGGGTATTGCCACATTCAGCAAAATTGTGGGACAAAATTTAGTGCCATTTTTACCCATTTCCCCATATAAAAATGTAAAATCAGGGGCTAAAACAAAATACTTGTGGTAAAAATGTAATTATTTTATTCAATGGTATAAAATTCTGAGACGCGCCCATGATGTTAATATGATCACCGCATCCTTAAATGAATTCATTGAGAGACATAGTTCACAAAATGGAGTCACTTATGGGGGCTCTGCCAGAGTGACATGGCACTCGCAAATCATAACAGCAAAATCTGCATTATCAAAAGGGGTTTCTTTCCTTCTACGCTTCCCACTATGCCTGAAAATTATTTTTTGATTACATGTGTGGTATTGGTAGCCCCAGAAGAAATTACACAACAAACTATGCAGTCCATTTTTTTTCCTTTTAGCCCTTACCAAAATTAAAACCTTGGGGCTAAAACAACATTTTAGTGGTAAAAATGTAATTATTTTTTTCTTCACCACTCAAAATTCAGTGAAGCACATGTGGTATCAATATCCGGACTGCACCCTAAAATGAATTCATTGACGGGTGTAGTTTGTAAAACAGGGTTACTTATGGGGGAATGTTAGGGCTGGCAGAACACACCCAATAATATTTATTAAGTTATACAATGCGTTCGCAGCCCAGGGTCCTCCATGCAGAGATGACACATGCTGCTCGGTAATGACAGACAGTATATAGTGGTATAAAGTGAACACACGGAGGTTAACTTCACCCAGTCTGTAGCAGGTGAACCCTGTTGCATCACAGGGTTGCAATACCGCAGAGTGAACGCAAGTGATTTGGTCACAGGACCCTGCCCCAAGTACACACAGTTAGAGTCCCTCTAGACCCACAAGTGTTCGGTGCCACAACCGTGGTGCCAGAGAGAAAACTCAACTTAAGATTTACCGCACTAAGTGCGTACAGTGCCGCTCTGGCAGATGCCACTAACCACCCTAAACTTGGACCAGGAAAGAGACTAATTGCGCATGGCGCAGCTCTGACGGACACTGCAGTAGACACAGTGCTTATGTGAATAGTGCTGTATGGCAGAATCTGGCACTAGTTAGCTCCAATCACCCACATTGAGTCGACAACACTAGGGAAGGAGTTCAATTAGGAGCTTTCATCAGATTGCGAACACACATTAACATATACACGATTTTGGATTTATACTATCCTTTTATAGCTGTGTCCTTGCGGGATATTCCTGGTGGTCCAATCAGGGCCACTTCAGGAACTGAATATGTAACCCAGACCTCCAATGAGAGGTCTTCCCACAGGCATGCTCAGTTGACCGAAAGCAGGACTTAGTCCCTGGCGCATCTGCTCGCCGCTGACTACTGCTGGTTACAATAGCTGAACCTGGGAGAGCAGCAATAACCAGATGCTCAGCATCAGCTTGAGCACAACGCTGGGAGTGACCTCTCTGCTTAACAGGCTTCTCTGTGGCTAGGGAAGAATGGGAGACGGCAGAGGACATTGTACAAGATTCCCCCTGTGCAGCGGCTGGAACTCGACACCTAACAGGGGATCTGCTTTTCTGGCATGTCCAATGCTCTGCCAATGTGACATGGCACCCTCAAGCTATTCCAGCAAAATATACACTCCAATATGTCGCTCTTTCCTTTCTGAACAATTTTTCACTGTAATTGTAATTGAGGTGTAGTTTCCAAAATGTGGTCAGTTGTGGGAGTTTCCACAGTTTTGGCATGTCAGGTGCTCTGCAAATGTGAAATAGTGTCCGATATCTATTCCAGCAAATTTTGCACTGCAAAAGTCAAATGGTGCTTGTTTCCTTCCAAGTAGTGATGAGTGAGTTTACTCGTTGCTTGGGTTTTCCAGCGCATGCTCAGGTGGTCTTCGAGTACTTATGACTGCTCGGAGATTTAGTTTTCCTTGCCTCAGTTAAATGATTTGCGGCTACTAGACAGCTTGATTACATGTGGGGATTCCATAGCAACAATGCAACCTCCACATGTACTTAGTCTGGCTAACATGTGTAAATCATCCAGCTGAGGCAAGGAAAACTAAATCTCTGAGCAGTCATAAATACTCTGAGATCACCCGAGCATGCTCGGGGAAAACCCGAGCAACGAGTATATTTGCTCATCACTACTTCCAAGCCCTGCCATCTGCTCAAACAGTTGTTTCCCACCTTATTTGGGGTTTTGGTGTAGTCAAGAGAAATTCCACAACAAATTGCGTGGTCCATTTTCTCCTCTTACCTTGTGAAAATGAAAAACTTGGGGCAAAACAAATAGGTTTGTAGGAAGGCTGTTTCATTTTCACAACTCAACGTTATAATATTTAGTGAAGCACCTGTAGGTTTAAGATGCTTACCACACCTCTAAATAAATTCCTTGAGACGTGTATTTTCTAAAATGTGCTCACTTGTGGAGAGTTTACACTGTCCAAGCAAATCAGGAGCTCTGTAATTGCAACATGGCATCCACTATTTATTCCAGTCAATTTTGCACTGCAAAAGTGTTTTTCACCACATATGGGGTCCATTTTTTTCCTATTACCCTTGTCAAAATAAAAAGTCTGGGACTACAGCAATGTTTTTGTTGGAAAAATTTATTTTTTATTATCATCATGGGTCAACATTATAAAAGTTTGTAAAGAACCAGCAGTTTCAAGGTGCTTATCATGCAGCTAGATCAATTCTTTGAGGGGTGTAGTTTTCAAAATGGGGTGAATTATTAACCCCTTCAAGACCCAGCCTATTTTGACCTTAAAGACCTTGCCGTTTTTTGCAATTCTGACCAGTGTCCCTTTATGAGGTAATAACTCAGGAACGCTTCAACGGATCCTAGCGGTTCTGAGATTGTTTTTTCGTGACATATTGGGCTTCATGTTAGTGGTAAATTTAGGTCAATAAATTCTGCATTTATTTGTGATAAACACGGAAATTTGGCGAAAATTTTGAAAATTTCGCAATTTTCACATTTTGAATTTTTATTCTGTTAAACCAGAGAGATATGTGACACAAAATAGTTAATAAATAACATTTCCCACATGTTTACTTTACATCAGCACAATTTTGGAAACAAAATTTTTTTTTGTTAGGAAGTTATAAGGGTTAAAATTCGACCAGCGATTTGTCATTTTTACAACGAAATTTACAAAACCATTTTTTTTAGGGACCACCTCACATTTGAAGTCAGTTTGAGGGGTCTATATGGCTGAAAATACCCAAAAGTGACACCATTCTAAAAACTGCACCCCTCAAGGTACTCAAAACCACATTCAAGAAGTTTATTAACCCTTCAGGTGCTTCACAGCAGCAGAAGCAACATGGAAGGAAAAAATGAACATTTAACTTTTTAGTCACAAAAATTATCTTTTAGCAACAATTTTTTTATTTTCCCAATGGTAAAAGGAGAAACTGAACCACGAAAGTTGTTGTCCAATTTGTCCTGAGTACGCTGATACCTCATATGTGGGGGTAAACCACTGTTTTGGCGCACGGCAGGGCTTGGAAGGGAAGGAGCGCCATTTGACTTTTTGAATCAAAAATTGGCTCCACTCTTTAGCGGACACCATGTCACGTTTGGAGAGCCCCCGTGTGCCTAAAAATTGGAGCTCCCCCACAAGTGACCCCATTTTGGAAACTAGACGCCCCAAGGAACTTATCTAGATGCATAGTGAGCACTTTGAACCCCCAGGTGCTTCACAAATTGATCCGTAAAAATGAAAAAGTACTTTTTTTTCACAAAAAAATTCTTTTAGCCTCAATTTTTTCATTTTCACATGGGCAACAGGATAAAATGGATCCTAAAATGTGTTGGGCAATTTCTCCTGAGTACACCAATACCTCACATGTGGAGGTAAACCACTGTTTGGGCACATGGTAAGGCTCGGAAGGGAAGGAGCGCCATTTGACTTTTTGAATGAAAAATTATTTCCATCGTTAGCGGACACCATGTCGCGTTTGGATAGCTCCTGTGTGCCTAAACATTGGCGCTCCCCCACAAGTGACCCCATTTTGGAAACTAGACCCCCCAAGGAACTAATTTAGATGCCTAGTGAGCACTTTAAACCCTCAGGTGCTTCACAAATTGATCTGTAAAAATGAAAAAGTACTTTTTTTTCACAAAAAAATTCTTTTCGCCTCAATTTTTTCATTTTCACATGGGCAGTAGGATAAAATGGATCATAAAATTTGTTGGGCAATTTCTCCCGAGTACGCCGATACCTCATATGTGGGGGTAAACCACTGTTTGGGCACTCGGCAGGGCTCGGAAGAGAAGGCGCGCCATTTGACTTTTTGAATGGAAAATTAGCTCCAATTGTTAGCGGACACCATGTCGCGTTTGGAGAGCCCCTGTGTGCCTAAACATTGGAGCTCCCGCACAAGTGACCCCATTTTGGAAACTAGACCCCCCAAGGAACTTATCTAGATGCATATTGAGCACTTTAAACCCCCAGGTGCTTCACAGAAGTTTATAACGCAGAGCCATGAAAATAAAAAATAATTTTTCTTTCCTCAAAAATGATTTTTTAGCCTGGAATTTCCTATTTTGCCAAGGATAATAGGAGAAATTGGACCCCAAATATTGTTGTCCAGTTTGTCCTGAGTACGCTGATACCCCATATGTGGGGGTAAACCACTGTTTGGGCGCACGGCAGGGCTCGGAAGGGATGGCACGCCATTTGGCTTTTTAAATGGAAAATTAGCTCCAATCATTAGCGGACACCATGTCACGTTTGGAGAGCCCCTGTGTGCCTAAACATTGGAGATCCCCCAGAAATGACACCATTTTAGAAACTAGACCCCCAAAGGAACTAATCTAGATGTGTGGTGAGGACTTTGAACCCCCAAGTGCTTCACAGAAGTTTATAACGCAGAGCCATGAAAAAAAAAAAAAAAATTATTTTCTCAAAAATGATCTTTTAGCCTGCAATTTTTTATTTTCCCAAGGGTAACAGGAGAAATTTGACCCCAAAAGTTGTTGTCCAGTTTCTCCTGAGTACGCTGATACCCCATATGTGGGGGTAAATCACTGTTTGGGCACATGCCGGGGCTCGGAAGTGAAGTAGTGACGTTTTGAAATGCAGACTTTGATGGAATGCTCTGTGGGCGTCACGTTGCGTTTGCAGAGCCCCTGATGTGGCTTAACAGTAGAAACCCCCCACAAGTGACCCCATTTTGGAAACTAGACCCCCAAAGGAACTTATCTAGATGTGTGGTGAGCACTTTGAACCCCCAAGTGCTTCATAGAAGTTTATAATGCAGAGCCGTGAAAATAATAAATACGTTTTCTTTCCTCAAAAATAATTATTTAGCCCAGAGTTTTTTATTTTTCCCAAGGGTAACAGGAGAAATTTGACCCCAATATTTGTTGTCCAGTTTCTCCTGAGTACGGTGATACCCCATATGTGGGGGTAAACTACTGTTTGGGCACATGCCGGGGCTTGGAATTGAAGTAGTGACGTTTTGAAATGCAGACTTTGATGGAATGCTCTGCGGGCGTCACGTTGCGTTTGCAGAGCCCCTGATGTGCCTAAACAGTAGAAACCCCCCACAAGTGACCCCATTTTGGAAACTAGACCCTGAAAGGAACTTATCTAGATGTGTGGTGAGCACTTTGAACCCCCAAGTGCTTCATAGAAGTTTATAATGCAGAGCCGTGAAAATAATAAATACGTTTTCTTTCCTCAAAAATAATTATTTAGCCCAGAATTTTTTATTTTCCCAAGGGTTACAGGAGAAATTGGACCCCAAAAGTTGTTGTCCAGTTTCTCCTGAGTACGCTGATACCCCATATGTGGGGCTAAACCACTATTTGGGCACACGTCGGGGCTCAGAAGGGAAGTAGTGACTTTTGAAATGCAGACTTTGATGGAATGGTCTGCGGGTGTCACGTTGCGTTTGCAGAGCCCCTGGTGTGCCTAAACAGTAGAAACCCCCCACAAGTGACCCCATTTTAGAAACTAGACCCCCCAAGGAACTTATCTAGATATGTGGTGAGCACTTTGAACCCCCAAGTGCTTCACAGACGTTTACAACACAGATCCGTGAAAATAAAAAATCATTTTTCTTTCCTCAAAAATTATGTTTTAGCAAGCATTTTTTTAGATTCACAAGGGTAACAGGAGAAATTGGACCCCAGTAATTGTTGCGCAGTTTGTCCTGAGTATGCTGGTACCCCATATGTGGGGGTAAACCACTGTTTGGGCACACGTCAGGGCTCGGAAGTGAGGGAGCACCATTTGACTTTTTGAATACGAGATTGGCTGGAATCAATGGTGGCGCCATGTTGCGTTTGGAGACCCCTGATGTGCCTAAACAGTGGTAACCCCTCAATTCTAACTCCAACACTAACCCCAACACACCCCTAACCCTAATCCCAACTGTAGCCATAATCCTAATCACAACCCTAACCCCAACACACCCCTAACCACAACACTAATTCCAACCCTAACCCTAAGGCTATGTGCCCACGTTGCGGATTCGTGTGAGATATTTCCGCACCATTTTTGAAAAATCTGCGGGTAAAAGGCACTGTGTTTTACCTGCGGATTTTCCGCGGATTTCCAGTGTTTTTTGTGCGGATTTCACCTGCGGATTCCTATTGAGGAACAGGTGTAAAACGCTGCGGAATCCGCACAAAGAATTCACATGCTGCGGAAAATACAACGCAGCGTTCCCGCGCGGTATTTTCCGCATCACGGGCACAGCGGATTTGGTTTTTCATATGTTTACATGGTACTGTAAACCTGATGGAACACTGCTGCGAATCCGCAGCCAAATCCGCACCGTGTGCACATAGCCTAATTCTAAAGGTATGTGCACACGCTGCGGAAAACGCTGCGGATCCGCAGCAGTTTCCCATGAGTGTACAGTTCAATGTAAACCTATGGGAAACAAAAATCGCTGTACACATGCTGCGGAAAAACTGCACGGAAACGCAGCGGTTTACATTCCGCAGCATGTCACTTCTTTGTGCGGATTCCGCAGCGGTTTTACAACTGCTCCAATAGAAAATCGCAATTGTAAAACCGCAGTGAAATGCGCAGAAAAAAACGCGGTAAATCCGCCATAAATCCGCAGCGGTTTAGCACTGCGGATTTATCAAATCCGCAGCGGAAAAATCCGCAGAGGACCAGAATACGTGTGCACATTCCTACCCCTAACCCTACCCCTAACCCTACCCCTAACCCTAGCCCTAACCCTAACCCTACCCCTAACCCTACCCCTACCCCTAACCCTACCCCTACCCCTAACCCTAACCCTACCCCTAACCCTACCCCTAACCCTAACCCTACCCCTAACCCTAACCCTATTCTAACATTAGTGGAAAAAAAAAAATTTCTTTATTTTTTTATTGTCCCTACCTATGGGGGTGACAAAGGGGGGGGGTCATTTATTATTTTTTTTATTTTGATCACTGAGATAGATTATATCTCAGTGATCAAAATGCACTTTGGAACGAATCTGCCGGCCGGCAGATTCGGCGGGCGCACTGCACATGCGCCCGCCATTTTGGAAGATGGCGGCGCCCGGGAGAAGACGGACGGGACCACGGCTGGATCGGTAAGTATGATAGGGTGGGGGGGGACCACGGGGGGGGGGATCGGAGCACGGGGGGGGGGGATCGGAGCACGGGGGGGGGAATCGGAGCGCGGGAGGGGTGGAACGGAGCGCGGGGGGCGTGGAACGGAGCACGGGGGGGCTGGAATGGAGCACGGGGGGGTGGAACGGAGCACGGGGGGGGGTGGATCGGAGTGCAGGGGGGGTGATTGGAGCACGGGGGGGTGATTGGAGCACGGGGGGAGCGGACACGAGCACGGGGGGGAGCGGAGCACAGGGCGGAGGGGAGCCGGAGCAGTGTACCGGCCAGATCGGGGGGGTGGGGGGGCGATCGGAGGGGTGGGGTGGGGGCACACTAGTATTTCCAGCCATGGCCGATGATATTTCAGCATCGGCCATGGCTGGATTGTAATATTTCACCCGTTATAATGGGTGAAATATTACAAATCGCTCTGATTGGCAGTTTCACTTTCAACAGCCAATCAGAGCGATCGTAGCCACGAGGGGGTGAAGCCACCCCCCCTGGGCTAAACTACCACTCCCCCTGTCCCTGCAGATCGGGTGAAATGGGAGTTAACCCTTTCACCCGATCTGCAGGGACGCGATCTTTCCATGACGCCGCATAGGCGTCATGGGTCGGATTGGCACCGACTTTCATGACGCCTACGTGGCGTCAAAGGTCGGGAAGGGGTTAATGTTTCATAAATAAGCTCTTTGAACATGTGGTTACTATTATTGCTATTATGATGATACTGATACTGTGAAGGTTACTCCATATTGACTGTTACCATTTTTCCAGCCATACCTGGTGGTTTTTTCCTGCATTTTTTGGTTCCCCTTGGTTATGTATGGTATTTACTTATAATTGGTTTTATTGTTGTTATAAATAAAATTTATATATTTTATTTTTTCGCTTAGTGCTTTTTTCTTTGGTGTATTTCCTTGGCTATATCAGCTCCAACCAGGAATTGGCTATAGATCCTGCCAAGCTACAGGCTGAGATGGACTGGCATGAAGCCCACTCTCTCAAGGCGGTGCAGCACTTTATGGGGTTCATTAACTATTATTGCCAGTTCATTCCTCACTTCTCAACTCTGGTAGCTCTCTTGGTAGCCCTCACCAAAAAGGGAGCAAATCCCAAATTGTGGTCGGAGGCGGTCTCCAAGGCCTTCCTTCTATTAAGTCTCATTTTGCTAGTGCTCCCATCCTACATCTCCCTGATGTAGATAAACCATTTATAATGGAGGTGGATGCCTCATCCGTCGGTGCTGGAGCAGTCCTCTTCCAAAAGAATGCTCAAGGTCGGAAGCATCCTTGCTTCTTTTTCTCCAAGACTTTCACACCAGCGGAGAGGAATTATTCCATTGGGGACAGGGAGTTGCTAGCTATGAATTTGGCCTTCTCGGAGTGGAGAAACCTCCAGGAGGGGGCTTGTTTTCCTTTCCAAGTGTATACTGACCACAAAAATATGATTTATTTGCAGAATGCCCGGCCGCTAAACTCTCGCCAGGCTAGATGGTCCTTGTTCTTCTCCTGTTTCCACTTCACCCTCCATTATCTCTCCGGGGAGAAGAACATCCGTGCCGATGCTCTCTCCCACTCCATAGTGTCTTCAGTACAGGAGGAGCCTCGGCTAATTGTCCCTTCAGAGAGCCTGAGGACTGTGGCCCTGGTTTCGCTAGAGTCTGTGCCCCCTAGGAAGACTTTTGTGCCATCTCACTCGTCCAGGATGAGTGGACATTTTGGGTCCAAGAGTGTTATGACCTGGTGGTTAGGAGCACCCGGAATGACCTGATAGTTAAACCACATACAGGACGAACTCTGGGATGTGGGAACTCTGCTGACCGCAAGCCCTAATCCTATCACACACACTAGAAATAGCCGTGGAGCGCTCCTGACCAGACCTAGGCGCCTCGTCACAGCCTAAGGGCTAACTAGCCCTAGAGAAGGAAAATAAAGCCTACCTTGCCTCAGAGAAATTCCCCAAAGGTAAAGGAAGCCCCCCACATATATTGACTGTGAGTAAAGATGAAAGTCACAAACGCAGAAATGAAACAGGTTTCAGCAAAGGGAGGCCAGACTAACTAAATAGACAGAGGATAGGAAAGGTAACTTTGCAATCAGCACAAAAACCTACAAAAGACCACGCAGAGTGTGCAAAAAAGACCTCCGCAACGACTCACGGTGCGGAAGGGGCCACTCTGCATCCCAGAGCTTCCAGCTAGCAAGATAAAATCATGATAACCAGCTGGACAAGAAAACAGAGAACAAATAATGACTATCAGGAACTTAGCTTCTGCAGGAGAAGGCAGGTCACCAGAGAGATCCAGGAGCGAACTGAACAAATGCAAAAACATTGACAGCTGGCATGGAGTAACGATCTGAGAGGAGTTAAATAGAACAGCCAACCAAAGGATAAACCACGTCACCTGTGTAAGGAACCTCAGAAGCCGCAGCTTCACTCATAGCCACCAGAGGGAGCCCATAGACGGAACTCGCCGAAGTACCATTCACGACCACAGGAGGGAGCTTGACAACAGAATTCACAACACAAGAGGACATCTGAGCTACTGGTGAGGACGTACTGGTGGCCACATATGGCCCATAATGTCGAAGACTATATTCAGTCATGTGTCTCCTGCGCCAAGAATGTCTCCTTGACAACGGCCAGCTGGGTTACTTCACCTCCTGCCGGTGGCAGATAGGCCCTGGGATATGATCGGGATGGACTTTGTTGTGGGCTTACCCAAGTCCCGTAGCTGCACCATTATTTGGGCAATCAACAACCATTTTTCCAAAATGGTGACTTGGTGCCTCTTCCACGGCTACCTTCTGCACGGGCCTTGGCAGACTTGTTTATTAATCACATGTTATGCCTTCACAGTATGCCAGACAAAATTGTCAGTGATCGTGGTCCACAGTTTGCATTTCGGTTCTGGAGAGAGCTTTGTCGTCTACTTAGCATCGAGCTGAATCTTTCTTCAGCATACCATCCCGAGACGAATAGGTTGGTGGAGAGAGCCAACCAGACCCTGGTCACATATCTGCAACATTTAGTTTCAGCCAGGCAAGATGAATGGGCATCCTTGTTACCTTGGATGGAGTTTGCACTGAACAACTCCGTAGCCGACTCCACCGGGTAGACCCATTCCTCCTTAACTACGGCCTTCATCCGCGGGTTCCTGTGCCCATGCCCGTGTCTTCTTCCGACTCTAGGGTGGCAGACTGGGCTGTGGAGGCACGGGACATTTGGGACCGCACTCAGGATGCCATCCGGGCCTCCAAGGAGAGAATGAGGGTCTCCGGTGACGCACAATGGTGCCCCGCTCTGACCTTTGCTCCTGGAGACTTAGTGTGGCTCTCTGCCCGTAATATCAGGCTGTGAGTTAAGTCCACTAAGTTTGCACCTCGCTACTTGGGTCCCTTCAAGGTCCTGGAACAGGTTAACCCTGTGGTCTACCGTCTGGCCCTTCCTCCATGCCTAGGTATCACCAACACCTTTAATGTGTCCCTTCTAAAGCCCTTTCACATGTCCCGATTTTCTGAGTCATCTGCTGGGACATCAGGTTCATCTACGGATGATTATGAGGTGAACACTATCTTGGTGTGTAAGATGGCATGTGGCAAAAAATTCTATTTGGTCGATGGGAAGGGCTATGACCCAGAGGACAGGTCCTGGGAGCCTGATGAGCACATTCGGGCTCCGCACCTTATTGCTGACTTCGAGCATAGCGAGGTCCATGGATGGGGAGTAATGTTTGTTGTCAATTTCCCCCCTCTGCACAGGAGGAATCTCAAACCACCTTCGCTGTGGTCTCTCATTCTCCTCCAGCCGCAGTGGAGCCTGCTCAGCAGAGATGTCAGTCCCAACGACTGGCTCAGACAGATACTGCACGCTTGTTTACTGCTGGCCTTCCAGGTTCAGTCATTATAAACAGTACTGTTCAGCGGCTAGCAGGCACTCCTGGGACTAGGTCCTGCTTTTCTCCTTCTAAGCATGCCCAAGGGAAGACCTCTAATTGGAGGTCGGGAGTCACACACTCAGGTCCTGTACCAGCTCCTATTGGTCCACTAGGAAGGTCCTGGAGAGCTACAGCTATAAAAGGTTCACACCGCCGCACGGCCATGCGCTAGTATAAACCTGTTATGGTGTGTGTGGTTGTATGCCTGTTCTGGTGATTGTGCCTTAATCATTCCCATCCCTAGTGATGTTGAATGCTCGTGAATGTTGGAGTTAACTAGCGCCTGACAGGGCTAATCTATACACAAGAGCACGATCTGTACTGCGTCTAACCAGCAGTGACCGCCAGTGCGGTGCTGTATGTACTCTGTGCGGCTATCTTCATTTACTGCTGACAATCGGTCAGTGAAGGGTGGGAACTCCCGCTCGATCTCTGCATCTGACTCAGGGCATCCTCAGGCACGGGCTCAAAAGCTACCGAGTGTCAGTGCGGGATCAAGGACCAGCATAGTGGGGGTAAGTTGCAGGGATCCCAGTAGTATTCATTTGCTGCTCCCTGTCACAGCTAACTTGGCAAAGCACTTTCTTGATTCCCTGTGACTCTGGAAGCAACAGAGTTCGCTCCTGTACAGACCGGGTGACGGAAACCATGTCTATTCTGGTGTAGTACCACTATACAGTGCCGCCATTACCTAGCATCAGGTTCCATGCCTTCACAGTGGATCCAGGGCTACAATCTCTTTTAATGTTCATGTCTATAAAAAATATTTAAAGTATATTACTCACAATGTAAAAAAAATTCATGTGTACATTATATACACAGTGTATATATATATATATATATATATATATATATATACATATATACGGCTCAAAAAATAAAGGGAACATTTAAACAACATAAAATAACTCCAATAGATCAAACTTCTGTGAAATCAAACTGTCCTCTTAGGAGGCAACACTGATTGACAATCAATTTCACATGCTGTTGTACAAATGGAATGGACAACAGATGGAAATTATTGGCAAATATCAAGACACACTCAATAAAGGAGTGGTTCTGCAGGTGGGGACCACAGACCACATCTCAGTACCTATGCTTTCTGGCTGATGGTTTGGTCACTTTTGAATGTTGATTGTGTTTTAACACTCGTAGTAGCATGAGATGGACTCTACAACCCAAACAAGGGGCTCAGGTAGTGAAGCTCATCCAGGATGGCACATCAATATGAGCTATGGCAAGAAGGTTTGCTGTTTCTGTCAGAATAGAGTCCAGAGGCTGGAGGCGCTACCAGGAGGCAGGCCAGTACTCCAGGAGACGTGGAGGCGGCCATAGGAGGGCAGTAACCCAGCAGCAGGACTGCTACCTCAGCCTTTGGGCACGGAGGAAAAGGAGGAGCACTGCCAGAGCCCTGCAAAATGACCTCCAGCAGGCCTCAAATGTGCATGTGTCTGCACAAATGGTTAGAAACCGACTCCATGAGAATGGTCTGAGTGCCCGACAACAGCTCACCACCATACAGGACACTTGGCATTTGCCACAGAATACCAGGATTGGCAAATTCGCCACTGGCACCCTGTGCTCTTCACAGATGAAAGGAGGTTCACATTGACCACAAGGGACAGACGTGACAGTCTGGAGACGCTGTGGAGAGCGATCTGCTGCCTGCAACATTCTTCAGCATGACCAATTTACCAGTGGGTCAGTAATGGTGTGGAGTGGCATGTCTTTGGAGGGCCGCACAGCCCTCCATGTGTTACTGCCATTAGGTACCGAGATGAGATCCTCAGACTCCTTGTGAGACCATATGCTGATGCGGCTGGCCATGGGTTCCTCCTAATGCAGGACAAGATGAAGGCATTGAAGCTATGGACTGGCCTGCCCGTTCCCCAAAACTGAATCCAATTGAACACATCTGGGACATCATGTCTCACAGCATCCACCAACGTCACATTGCTAGTGATGAGTGAACGTGCTCACCACTACGCGTTACTCACCCCTAGTATTGAGGTACTTTGTGTACTCAGTGAGCAGCGAGCATTTCCACGATTATTCGGCAGTAACTGCAGTCTCCACCCTGCATTTTTGGCAGACTTAGAGACCAATCACGGTGCAGGGATTGTCTGCCAGGCCATGAAACGCCTCAGCCTTCTTTGTTGTGGTCATGCAGTGATTGGCTGGGCAGAACAGCATCACCCCGAGTTTAAGAGACCTGGGGCCGCCCTGCTCGCCGCATTCTGTTCCTGTTTCAGCGAGAGTAGAGAGAGCTGCTGCCGAGATAGGGTTAGAATCGTGGTTTTTAAAGTTAGTGTAGGTCTGCAACTCTTACATCCACAACTCCTGAGAAACCAAAAGTCCTTTATAGGACTAATTCTTGAGTCCCAATATTGCAGCGCTATGCAGGCATATCCACATCACTGCAAGGCATGCAGGTACTGTATGTGCATCCATTGGTCCCAATGCGTCCTTCTCAAAGCTCCATAACTGCCTGCTGCTGCAGCTTATTTACTATCTATATACCTTTTTTTTCCAAAAACGTCGCCCCCCCAAAAAAAAAAAAATACAGTCTGTTCTGTCAGACTGAAGCCTGTTGAAAAATTATAGTTTGTCAGGCATACGTTGCATAGTTGTGTGTGCTACTCTTGTGCCCCTTTTTTTTATGTTTTCAATTCAACGAAAAAGGCCTCATATATCTGTGCTCTAAGTTTGCGCATTGGAGGCCGGTGTACTTACTTTATGGCTGTGTGATACTCAAATTCTATACAGTGTTATTTAGCCCCCCCCAAAAAAAATTTGAAAGGCCACAGATTTGCCAGTGTGGTATTTCTGTTACAGCCTTCATATATCTCTGCTCCAAGTTTTGTCATTGGAGGCCAGTGTACTTACTTTGTGGCTGTGTGATACTAAAATTCTATACAATGTTATTTAGCCACGCCCCAAAATTTGAAAGGCCACAGATTTGTCATTGTGGTATTTCTGTTACAGCCGTCATATATCTCTGCTCCAAGGCATTGGAGGCCGGTGTACTTATTTTTTGGCTGTGAGATACTCAAATCCTATACAGCGCTATTTCGCATAAAGTAACTTTAAAAGAAAAATTTGAATACAGTCTGTGAGGTCAGGCTGAGGCCTGCCTGGTGCTTGGGTTTGAAAAATCGTAGATTTGCATGCATACTGATCACATATTATTTCAATACTAATAAAGACATTTGTGTTGAGCATTTGAAATAGTGCAGTAGCCCATTTAAAATGAGCAGGGCAAGGGGCAAGGGACACGGAAGTGGACGTGATGCTGATGGTGCATCCAGAGGATGAGGCCGTGGGCAAGGTGAAAGTGGGCAACAGCAAAGACCCACATCTTCTCGATCGACCTTCCTATCCCAGTTTCTTGGGAACCGCAGCACACCACAATTGAAGCCAGTGCAGTGTGAAACGGTTGTTGGTTGCATAGTAGATAATGCTTCTAGTCACTTAGCCACCACCACCACCTTGTTTTCCACATGGTCAAGTCTGAGTAGCCATGAGTGTGGCCAGGATATTCTTAACCCTGATCCTCCTTCCTCCCACCATGCCGAGTGCCCTGAGACAACTGATTCCACACTTGGACACTCTGAAGAGCTGTTCAGTTTTCCCTTTCAAGATTCAGAAATCTCTGTCGGTCAACTTGAAGTGGGGAAAGATGAGATCGCATGTAGAGCTGCCCAAAGCTTTGACCAGCCCCAGACACACAAAGGCGATAGTGGGAAAGTGTCACAAGAGGTGGACGATGATGAGACACAATTGCCAGAAAGTCAGGAGGAGGAGCAGAGTGCGGATGTGGAAGATGAGGTGGTGGATTACATAGTGACTGATCAAACCTGGCAGGCGGACATGCATAGCGAGGACAGCAGCACAAATGGGGAAGGAGGCATATCACCCCAAAAGGCAGGAAGAAGCAGTGCATCCGTTCCTCGTAACACCAACATGAGTGAAGTTGCCATTCCACCTGTGAGATCTTCCCGAGTCTGGCTATTTTTTAAAGACTCTGCTGATAACACCATGCCATTTGCAGCATCTGCCATGCATGCATCGGCAGGGGTAGCAAAACAACCAGCCTGACCACCACCAGCAGGATCAGGTACATGCAAGCAAAGCACTCGACTTTGTGAGCTGAACCCCAGGCTCCAGGACCACTGCCTGCTGGTCACACAACTGCTGCTTCCACTGTTTTTTGTAGAAGACAATCCCCAGTACACAGTGCATGTGAAGATGCCTCTAGCCCTGCAACTGTTGTTGCCCACAGTCAAGCAGCATCAACAGCAAGCGTGTCAGCCAGCGGGTAAGGAAAGGGTGAACCAAACACCTGAAAACTCTGCCCATATCACCGAAAACCGGTCCCACCAAATTCAGGTGACAGGTTCCCTTTAAGAAATAGGGCAATTGCAATGTACTTCTGTTTGGTCATTATAGGTATAGAAGCTTATCTGTAAACATAGAGGACCACTCAGCATGGGCCCCTCTTTTGAAGTAGACCTTGGCATGGCAGGAGTGGTAAGACAGACCTCTTTTTACTAGCTAATACTGGTCTTTTTGAAATGCATATCATTCAATGGCTAGTAGAGATGAGCAATCTTTTGAAATACAAATTCACTGACTTCAAATAATTTCCCCCGAAAATATGGTTTGTGTCAAATACATTTCTGGAAAAAAATTAGCTTGTTCAGAAAATAGGAATGGGGAAAAGAAGAAGGAGGGAACCCCGATGCCAAACGAGATTACACTTTTCATGTGAGAAAGAGGAACTGGCTGACCATGAGAGCTTACATTCTTAAGGTGACTGAGAATATCAGCCCACTGACCATAAATGTTTACACTTTAAAGGTGTAAGACAAAGATGGGAACCCAATATATAAGAGCTTATACTCTACTAGCGAGAGAGAGAAGATCCAGTTGACCATATGAGTATAGTCTACAGAAGGGAGAGACTTACCTAGTGACTAGAAATAAGCGAATGTTTCCATTTTTGGTTCTAATTATGATCAATGAACTTGCATTATTTGCCAATTTATTCACCGACCATAGCAGAATGAAATTCAAGTCAGTGGTAGGAAAAAACAAACATATGCACAACACCTTCTAAAGGCCCCAAAAGCTGCCAAAACACATCAAATGAGGGACACACACCAGGGAAGTGGCCACAATTCACCCACAGTACAAATTGTAGCAATCAGCTATGCATGAATTAATAAAGGGGATGGGAGAACTACAATACCCAGATAGATTAGCGAAATTAGGATTATTTAGTCTAGAAAAAAGACGACTGAGGGGCGATCTAATAACCATGTATAAGTATATAAGGGGACAATACAAATATCTCGCTGAGAATCTGTTTATACCAAGGAAGGTGACGGGCACAAGGGGGCATTCTTTGCGTCTGGAGGAGAGAAGGTTTTTCCACCAACATAGAAGAGGATTCTTTACTGTTAGGGCAGTGAGAATCTGGAATTGCTTGCCTGAGGAGGTGGTGATGGCGAACTCAGTCGAGGGGTTCAAGAGAGGCCTGGATGTCTTCCTGGAGCAGAACAATATTGTATCATACAATTAGGTTCTGTAGAAGGACGTAGATCTGGGGATTTATTATGATGGAATATAGGCTGAACTGGATGGACAAATGTCTTTTTTCGGCCTTACTAACTATGTTACTATGTTACTATGTTACTATGAGGTATCGTGGTCTTGGACAGCATTTTCAGCTTTCAACTAAATGTAAAAGTAAGACAAGGTGGGTGAGGAACCGGTGTAGGCTTGCTGTGCTGGGAGCCCTGATACCACATACAACAGCTCAACCTGCTTTTATGCTGAGCCACACTCATGTGACACAAATATCAGTTTCATAGACTACCATTGTCAGAAAAAATCTAAGGATAGTAGTAACATGGTTAGTTGACTCTAGTAAAGTGGGAGCCTGATGGTTTCAGAGGCCCACTGATACAGGCAACACACATGAAGAAGACCCAACCAGGAGTCTGCACATTTCCAAAAACTAGTGGCAGACACAAACAAAGTGCCATCAATTTCACCACAGTAAAAATAGTATAATAGGGACTGACTGGTCCTCCACTACACCCAACCCAGCAGATAGACACTCAACCCGGAGTTTTCAAATTAAAAAAAAAAAATGAGAGCCCAACACCGTGAAGTGGCATACATTTCATGAGAGTAGAAATAGTATAATATGGATCGATAGGTCTTCCACTACACCCAACCCAGCAAATGGACACCCAAGTAAGAGTGATTACATTTCCAAACATTATTGGCAGACACCCTCAAAGTGGCCTTAATTTCACCACAATTTAAAATAGTATAACAGGGACCAACAGGTCTTCCACTACACCCAACCCAGCAGATGGACACACAACCAGGAGTTTTCAACTTTAAAAAATTGAGGGCCTGACACCACCGAAATGGCATAAATTTCACGAGTAGAAATAGTGTAATAGGGACCGACACATCTTGCACTAGAGCCAACCCATCAGATGCAAACCAACCACAATTGTTCACATTTCCACAAATTTGTGTTAACATCATCTTCAACAGCAGCTACAGCAGACACAGAAACCACAATAATGACATCACAGAGTGCAGAGTTACGTGACATTAACGCATAACACTAAAAAATGCAATATCACCTAGTCTGTACAGTTTGTGATTGGGATGCAAAAGTCCTTGGAGATTCATGACTTGTTCATCCTGAAAATTAGGGTGTCTACACTTTCAGGGGAAATTTGGCTACTCTTATATACGCAGCTGCGCTTATAGATCAGGACAGCACCAGCAGCACTGAAGACACTGAGAATACGCTGGCTTCAGGGCAGAATAAAACCTCCAAGACGTGTGAGGCAAGCTCAGGCCACTCATCCATTTTGGAAGACCAATAGGTAAAAGGGTCCAAATCCTCCCTGATGGTAATGATATTCAGTTCCAGATACTCCTGCACCAACCTCTCCATTTGTTCACCACGTGTAAGACTTGGACTCTAAAGAAAGTGTCAAAGGATTCACAGAAATTGTTTCTTCCACTTACACCACTGCTGCTGCTAATGTTTTGGCATTGACAAATTGACGTGGCAGAGGTTGGAAGTCCAGAGCTGCTATGCAAACTGTGTGCTTCATTGCTGACTTGGGGAAAATCTCTCTTAAAGTTGAGTAAAAGCATGTTTCAGTACTCCAACATTTGCAGGTTCCTTTACAGGGCGGGAAGCATCTGGCAAAATGTAATTTTATAACATTGATATAACAGAGTGGCAACCCAGTAGTCAGCAGTATTCCTAACTATAACTATATGGGGATCATGTTGCAGATAGTGCAGCAAGAAAGCACTAATATGTTGCGCTCTACCATGAAGTCCAAATCCATGCTGTATTGGTGGCTGGGTAACAATGAGACTTTTTTCCTCCATCCCCTACTGCCAACCACGAACAACAGAGAGGGAAGGATTATCCACTTTATCTTACGGTTGCTTGCCCATCAACTCTTCCTCCTCCATTTGTTCCTGAGATCTTGCATCTTCTATAACAGTTTGTCTATTATCACCAGCCCTCCTCAACGGGAGTAATCCACCCTCCCTTTGCACCCACCTGTATGAAGACAGTCTGGAACTTAGAGACAATGTTGTCCCTTACACATCTTCCTCTGATTCCTCTTCTTTTTCTTGGGCCACCATCTCCTCCCGTAGGCTATTCAAAGACTGTTCCAGCATATACTGTACATGACTGAATTAGTGATCCTGATGAAGTCATTGTCAGTGCTAATCATATTAGTAGCCATTTCAATAATGTGCAAAAGAGTGCAGAGGTCCTTAATCTGTGCCCACTCTGTAAACGTGATATGTGCCATGTCCATACTGTATTGGCCCAGGCTATATGACATGACATTGTGCGTCAGGGCTCGTTGCTGCTGCCACAGTCGCTGCAACATGTACAGAGTGGAATTCCACCTTGTCAGCACATCACATATCAACCTGTTAACTGTCATGGACAAAGACCTCTGTATCAATGCAAGTCGATGACCTCAGGAGTGCAAATGGCAGAAATGAGCACACAGCTTACATGCTCTCTGGAGCAGCTCACCCAGACCAAGATAGTAGTGGAGAAAATGCTGTACAACCGGGTTGAGGACTTGAGCCATGCAAGGCACATATGTGAGTTTACCTTGCCATAGGGCTGCCACCAGGTTCACAACATTGTTGGACACAGCCTTCCCTGGATGCAGGTTCAGCGGAGACCGCCATTGATCAAAAACAGCCTGGAGAGCTGTCCACAACTCTTCAGCTGTATGACTGCAATCTCCAAGGCATTCCAATTTTAATACTGCCTGACTGCCGTAAGCCCTGGCTGCGCAGTGCAGAGGTGTTGGAATGCATATCTCATTAAAGCAGAGATTGAGGGTGCACGTGGAGGCCCCAGAGCATTCCAAAGCTTGTAGACCAGCACCTGCCCCAACAGCCACCAGAGTCAACTAGTGCCTAGACAGTGAGATGTAATGCCCTTGGCCGTGCTTACTTGTCCCAGTGTCTGTGGTGAATTGTACATTTGCAGACAAAGATTTAGTTAAGGAATGGGTCATGTTGTCTGCGACATGCTGGTGTAGCACATGCACAGCTTTCTTAGAAAAGTAATGGCAACTGGGCAATTGGTACTGGGATCCTGCGACGGCCATCAGCTTTCAGAATCCGTCTGTATCTACCAGATGGAAAGGCAACATTTCCGTAGCAAACAGATTGGAGATGGTGGAGTTTAAACTGTTAGCTTTCTCATGCATAGGAGGACACAATCTTTTATGTGACCCTCAAATGCAGTAATGTGGACTGGCTGCAGTGCTGAGAGATGGCGGAGTACAGTGAACCTGACAAACCGCTGGACCATGAGAGAGGTGCAGGCGGAGATGTTAAGGTGAATTGAGAAAGTTGTGGTATGCTCGTTCTCTGCGATTGGTCAAAAACAGCAGGCATGTACACTTCCATTACAGCTGATGGCAGGCTCTCAGTCAGCGTGACTGGAGTGGGTAAAGAACCTGAGATTCTGTGGTCGAAGACCTACATCTCAATAGTTGTCATGGTAACAAAGAAGGAGGAAGAAGCAGCAGAAGCAATTGATGAGGTGGCTGATAGTTGTTAGGGACCGCTGGCACCCATTTTAGTGCAGTGAGATTCCCAGAGTAACACATGTTGACTACGCATATGAAGGTACATACAAACAGTAGTCAAATTAATGCACTTTTTAAGTCTGCTCAGTTTTTTTATGCAAAGTTGGCAGATTATGTGAGTTGGCTCATCCTTTGCAGTGTCAAAAAAGGCCAAGGCTAGGCAACCCTTGCCACCCCAATGGGCTGTAGACCTGTGGATGCTGGTGGTCACAGTCACAGTTGTGGTCGAGGATGTATCGCTTGTGGTGGCTGCATCACTATGTGTCTGCGACGTATGGTGCAACATAACCTCTTTGTCTTCCTCCTCAGATGACCTACTCAGCTGTGTGCCTCTGAGTTCACGCCAACTGGAATCTACCACCTCATCATTCTATATGCCATCACATTCCTCGCCCATGGAGTCATCCTCCTCCTCTTCCTGCCCTGACAGCACAGTTGAGTATCCTCAGATATCTGAGTCTCATCAGTTTTACCTCCCACAGGGTTTAATGTCCCTAATTTGTCCTGCTCCAGATACAAGCGAAATAGCTTTGGGCATTGGTGCAGATTTCCTCCTCTTGACTCTGTGAAACTTTTGCGTACACTACTGATGACCATGGCATGCAATGTGTATACAGCACTTCAGACTCACACATTTGTGGTTCCATACAGTCAATTGTATGGTTGTAGAGTTGGGCCGAGGGGGGGAGAGGGTAATTTGGGTACCACCTCTGTGGACTGCACTGGGTGTGATGATACGATGGAGGAAGAGGAGGAGAAGCTGTGCTTGCCATCCACTCAAGCACAAGCTCTTTATGGGCCTCATCAACAAAGCATACTGCTGTGCGTCTGCCAAAGAAAGGTAGTGGAGTAACTCGTCCAGTAACATGGACACACAAGAGTTGTTCTGACCATCTGTTACTTTAATACCTCTAACTAATATAGTTAAAGAGCCACATTGAACTCGCATCGTACTGTGGCCCGTGCCTTTAATAGCCACATTAGTATATGTACAAGGGGCAGTGGGAGGCACCAGAGACCGAGCACTGCCACCTGAAGACGGAACCAGCAACTACAAAATCATCTAGGAGGAGACACTGCACCCGCTGTTGCCGGCATTATTTAATGTGCAGCAGGAGCATCAGTGTGAGGACTACCTTATACTCTTGCCACCTAATTATTGTGATTTAAACTGTTGCAATTTGCTGTACCTTTAACTCAGTTTGACTATTTACCTCCCTGCGTTGAGTATCTCCCCTGTAAATAAACCTGATAACCCTTTCTCTGCTGTTGTGAATTCTGCTCTTGGGTTCCCTCCAGTGGTTGTTGGTGGGAATGCAGTTGTCTCTGACTCGCAGTCCTGGCCAGGTGTATCGGATAATTACAATTCTGACTGGGATATTTAGGTGTGCAGGATCCATTAGCCCTTGCCAGTTGTCAATGTTCCTTGTTAGGTGTTGGATCTTTTTCTGGCTTCTCCTGCTTGCTGCCAAATTCAGCAAAGATAAGTGTTTTGTTTTTGTATCTGTGGCACACGGCTGTGTGCTTGTTTGAGTTTATTCCTGCTCTGTTTGTAGGATTCACTGGAGTTGCAGATATACGCTCCTACATCTTTAGTTAGATGTAGGAAGTTTTTTGTATATTCTGCTGTGGATTTTTTGAAGGGTTTTTATACTGACCGCACAGAACTCTGTCCTATCCTGTCCTGTCTAGCTAGAGTGGCCTCCTGTGCTAAATCCTGTTTTTTCTGCCTGTGTATGTTTTTTCCTCTCCGACTCACCGCCAATATTTGTGGGGGGCTGTCTATCCTTTAGGGATTTTCTCTGAGGCAAGATAGTATTCCGATTTCCATCTTTAGGGGTATTTAGTCCTCCGGCTGTGACGAAGTGTCTAGGTGTGTTAGGTACACTCCACGGCTACTTCTAGTTGCGGTGTTAAGTTCAGGTTTGTGGTCAGTATAGTGGCCACTTTCTCCAGTGAAATTTCTCATGCAGCTCCAAAGTCACCGGATCATAACAGTACAACTGGCCAACAATGAGTTAAATGCATCTCAGAAGAAGTGAAGGAAGCTCTTGAGACATTTTTTTTCTCCAGTCTGTTTTGTGTTCTCTTCCCTCTTAATATGTGGGTGGCTGAGGAGCCTGGTGCAAGCATGAATGTTCAGGAATTAGCTCCTCGTGTAGACCAGCTTGCTGCTAGGGTGCAAGGTATTTCTGATTATATTGTTCAGACTCCTGCTTTAGAACCGAAGATTCCTACTCCTGATTTGTTTTCTGGTGACAGGTCTAAATTTTTGAGTTTTGAAAACAACTGTAAACTGTTTTTGACCTGAGACCTCGATCCTCTGGTGATTCCATTCAGCAGGTAAAAATCGTAATCTCCCTGCTGCGTGGCGATCCACAGGATTGGGAGTTTTCCCTGGAATCTGGGAATCCGGCTTTGCTTAATGTAGACTCCTTTTTTCAGGCTTTGGGACTATTATATGATGAACCTAATTCTGTGGATCAAGCTGAGAAGACCTTGTTGGCCCTGTCTCAGGGTCAAGAGGTGGTAGAATTGTATTGTCAGAAATTCAGAAAATGGTCTGTGTTGACTAAATGGAATAATGATGCTTTGGTGGCAATTTTCAGAATGGGGCTTTCTGAATCCATTAAAGATGTTATGGTGGTGTTTCCCACGCCTTCCGGTCTGAGTGATTCTATGTCTCTGGCCATTCAGATTGACCGACGCCTGCGGGAGCGCAGAACTGTGCGCGCTGTGGCGTTATCCTCAGAGCAAATTTCTGAGCCTATGCAATGTGATAGAATTCTGTCTAGAATGGAACGACAAGGTTTCCGACGTCAAAATAGGTTGTGTTGTTATTGTGGCGACGCTTCTCGTGTCATTTCTGTCTGCCCTAAGCGGACAAAGAGGATCGCCAGTTCAATTACCATCAGTACGTACAACCTAAATTTCTGCTATCTGTGTCCTTGATCTGCTCATTGTCATCATTTTCTGTCATGGCGTTTGTGGATTCAGGCGCCGCCTTGAATTTAATGGATTTTGAGTTTGCCAAGCGTTGTGGTTTTCCCTTGCAGCCTTTGCAGAACCCTATTCCTTTGAGGGGTATTGATGCTACACCCTTGGCTAGAAATAAGCCCCAGTTTTGGGCACAGGTAACCATGCGCATGGCGCCAGCCTATCAGGAAGATTGTCGATTTCTGGTGTTGCATAACTTGCATGAAGTTATCGTGCTGGGTTTTCCATGGTTGCAGGTATATAATCCTGTGTTGGACTGGAAGTCCATGTCTGTGACTAGTTGGGGTTGTCAGGAGGTTCATAATGAGGTTCCTTTGATGTCAATCTCCTCTTCTTCACCTTCTGAGATTCCAGAGTTTTTGTCTGATTTTCAGGATGTATTCGATGAGCCCAAGTCCAGTTTTCTTCCACCGCACAGCGACTGTGATTGTGCTATTGACTTGATTCCAGGCTGTAAGTTTCCTAAGGGTCGACTATTTAATCTATCTGTGCCTGAACATACCGCCATGCGGAGCTATATTAAAGAGTCTTTGTAGAAAGGTCATATTCGGCCATCTTCTTCACCGTTGGGAGCGGGGTTCTTTTTTGTTGCTAAAAAAGATGGTTCCTTGAGACCCTGTATAGATTATCGCCTCAGGAATAAAATCAGGGTCAACTTTCAATACACTTTACCTTTGCTTTCCGATTTGTTTGCTAGGATTAAGGGAGCTAGTTGGTTTACCAAGATTAACCTTCGAGGGGCATATAATCTTGTTCGTATTAAGCAGGGTGATGAATGGAAAACTGCGTTTAACACGCCCGAAGGCCATTTTGAATACCTTGTGATGCCATTCGGACTATCTAATGCTCCATCTGTTTTTCAGTCCTTCATGCATGGTATCTTCCGGACTTATCTTGATAAATTCTTGATTGTATATTTGGATGATATTTTGATTTTTTCCGATGATTGGGAGTCTCATGTGCAACAGGTCAGGATGGTATTTCAGATCCTTCGTGACAATGCCCTGTTTGTGAAAGGGTCTAAGTGTCTCTTTGGGATGCAGAAAGTCTCTTTTTTGGGCTTCATTTTTTCTCCTTCGTCTATAGAGATGGATCCGGTTAAGGTTCAGGCCATTCATGATTGGATTCAGCCCACATCCGTGAAGAGCCTTCTGAAATTTTTGGGTTTTGCAAATTTTTATCGCCGTTTCATTGATAATTTTTCCAGCGTGGTTAAACCCTTGACCGATTTGACGAAGAAGGGCGCTGATGTGGCAAATTGGTCCTCTGCGGCTGTCTCTGCCTTTCAGGAGCTTAAACGTCGATTTAATTCTGCTCCAGTGTTGCGCCAACTGGATGTTTCTCTTCCGTTTCAGGTTGAGGTTGACGCTTCTGAGATTGGGGCAGGTGTTATGACCTGGTGGTTAGGAGCACCCGGCACGACCTGATAGTTAAACTCACACAGGACAAGCTCTGGGATGTGGGAGCTCTGCTGACCGCAGGCCCTAATTCTATCACAACAACTAGAAAGAGCCGTGGAGCGTTCCTAACTCTCCCTAGACGCCTCTTCACAGCCTAAGAACTAGCTAGCTCTAGAGATGGAAAATAAAGCCTACCTTGCCTCAGAGAAATTTCCCCAAAGGAAAAGGCAGCCCCCCACAAATATTAGCTGTGAGTAAAGATGAAAGTCACAAACACAGAAATGAAACAGGTTTTAGCAAAGGGAGGCCAGACTAAACTAAATAGACAGAGGATAGGAAAGGTATCTTTGCGGTCAGCACAAAAAACTACAAAAGACCACGCAGAGTGTGTAAAAAGACCCCCGCACCAACTCACGGTGCGGAGGCGCCACCCTGCATCCCAGAGCTTCCAGCTAGCAAGATAAAATCATGAAAGCAAGCTGGACTAGAAAACCATGAACAGAAAACAACAATCGGGGACTTAGCTTCTTGCAGGAAGAGACAGGTCTCCAGAAAAATTCAAGAGCGAACTGAACCAGCACAGGAACATTGACAGCTGGCATGGAGTAATGATCTGAGTGGAGTTAAATAGAGCAGCCATCCAAAGGATAAACCACGTCACCTGTGTAAGGAACCTCAGAAGCAGCAGCTTCACTCACAGCCACCAGAGGGAGTTCATGGACAGAACTCGCCGAAGTACCATTCACGACCACAGGAGGGAGTTCGACAACAGAATTCACAACAGTACCCCCCCTTGAGGAGGTGTCACCGAACCCTCACCAGAGCCCCCAGGCCGATCAGGATGAGCCAAATGAAAGGCCCGAACTAGATCAGCAGCATGAACATCAGAGGCAAAAACCCAGGAATTATCTTTCTGACCATAACCCTTCCACTTGACCAGGTACTGGAGTTTCCGTCTCGAAACACGAGAATCCAAAATCTTCTCCACCACATACTCCAACTCCCCCTCGACCAACACCGGGGCAGGAGGATCAACGGAGGGAACCATAGGCGCCACGTATCTCCGCAACAACGACCTATGGAACACATTATGGATGGCAAAAGAAGCTGGAAGGTCCATACGAAATGACACAGGATTAAGAACTTCAGAAATCTTATATGGCCCAATGAAACGAGGCTTAAACTTAGGAGAGGAAACCTTCATAGGAACATGACGAGATGACAACCAAACCAAATCCCCAACACGAAATTGGGGACCAACACAGCACTGGCGGTTAGCGAAACGTTGAGCCTTCTCCTGGGACAATGTCAAATTGTCCACCACATGAGTCCAAATCTGCTGCAACCTGTCCACCACCGTATCCACACCAGGACAGTCCGAAGGCTCAACCTGCCCTGAAGAGAAACGAGGATGGAAACCAGAATTACAGAAAAAAGGAGAAACTAAAGTAGCCGAGCTGGCCCGATTATTAAGGGCGAACTCAGCCAAAGGCAAGAAGGACACCCAATCATCCTGATCAGCAGAAACAAAGCATCTCAGATATGTTTCCAAAGTCTGATTAGTTCATTCGGTTTGGCCATTAGTCTGAGGATGGAAAGCCGAAGAAAAAGACAAATCAATGCCCATCTTAGCACAAAAGGACCGCCAAAACCTCGAAACAAACTGGGAACCTCTGTCCGAGACGATGTTCTCTGGAATGCCATGCAAACGAACCACATGCTGGAAAAACAATGGCACCAAATCAGAGGAGGAAGGCAATTTAGACAAGGGTACCAAATGGACCATCTTAGAGAAGCGATCACAAACCACCCAAATGACCGACATCCTTTGAGAAACAGGGAGATCAGAAATAAAATCCATGGAAATATGCGTCCAGGGCCTCTTTGGGACCGGCAAGGGCAAAAGCAACCCACTGGCATGAGAACAGCAGGGCTTAGCCCGAGCACAAGTCCCACAGGACTGCACAAAAGAACGCACATCCTGTGACAAAGAAGGCCACCAAAAGGATCTAGCCACCAAATCTCTGGTACCAAAGATTCCAGGATGACCAGCCAACACCGAACAATGAACCTCAGAGATAACTCTACTAGTCCATCTACCAGGGACAAACAGTCTCTCTGCTAGACAACGGTCAGATCTATCAGCCTGAAACTTCTGCAGCACGCGCCACAAATCAGGGGAGATGGCAGACAAAATTACCCCCTCTTTAAGAATACCCGCCAGCTCCGGAACACCCGGAGAGTCAGGCACAAAACTCCTTGACAGGGCATCAGCCTTCACATTCTTAGATCCTGGAAGGTATGAAACCACAAAATCAAAACGGGAGAAAAAGAGCGACCATCGAGCCTGTCTAGGATTCAACCGTTTGGCAGACTCGAGATAAGTCAAATTCTTGTGATCCGTCAAGACCACCACGCGATGTTTAGCTCCTTCAAGCCAATGTCGCCACTCCTCGAATGCCCACTTCATGGCCAACAACTCTCGATTGCCAACATCATAATTGCACTCAGCAGGTGAGAATTTTCTAGAAAAGAAGGCACATGGTTTCATCACCGAGCCATCAGAACTTCTTTGCGACAAAACAGCCCCTGTTCCAATCTCAGAAGCATCAACCTCGACCTGAAACGGGAGCGAAACATCTGGCTGGCATAACACAGGGGCAGAAGAAAAACGACGCTTCAACTCCTGAAAAGCCTCTACAGCCGCAGAGGACCAATTGACCACATCAGCACCTTTCTTGGTCAAATCAGTCAACAGTTTAGCAATACTAGAAAAATTAGCGATGAAGCGATGGTAAAAATTAGCAAAGCCCAGGAACTCCTGCAGGCTCTTCACAGATGTCAGCTGAGTCCAATCATAAATGGCCTGGACTTTAACAGGGTCCATCTCGATAGTAGAAGGGGAAAAAATGAAACCCAAAAATGAAACCTTCTGAACTCCAAAGAGACACTTTGACCCCTTCACAAACAAGGAATTCGCACGAAGGACCTGGAACACCATTCTTACCTGCTTCACATGAGACTCCCAATCATCCGAAAAGACCAAAATGTCATCCAAATATACAATCATGAATCTATCCAGGTACTCTCGAAAGATGTCATGCATAAAGGACTGAAACACAGATGGAGCATTAGAAAGCCCGAATGGCATAACCAGGTACTCAAAATGGCCCTCGGGCGTATTAAATGCTGTTTTCCATTCATCGCCCTGTTTAATTCGCACAAGATGATACGCCCCTCGAAGATCTATCTTGGTGAACCAACTAGCCCCCTTAATCCGAGCAAACAAATCAGACAGCAGCGGCAAAGGATACTGAAATTTGACTGTGATCTTATTAAGAAGGCGGTAATCAATACAAGGTCTCAAAGAGCCATCCTTCTTGGCCACAAAAAAGAACCCTGCTCCCAATGGTGACGACGGGCGAATATGACCCTTCTCCAAGGATTCCTTTATATAACTCCGCATAGCGGCGTGCTCTGGCACAGATAAATTAAACAGACGCCCTTAGGAAACTTACTACCCGGAATCAAATTAATAGCACAATCGCAATCCCTATGAGGAGGTAAGGCACCGGATTTGGGCTCTTCAAATACATCCCGGTAATCTGAAAAAAACTCAGGGACTTCAAAAGGAGTGGGAGGCAAAATTGACAACAATGGAACATCACCATGTACCCCCTGACAACCCCAGCCGGACACAGACATAGATTTCCAATCTAACACTGGATTATGGACCTGTTGCCATGGGAACCCCAAAATGACCACATCATGCAGATTATGCAACACCAAAAAGCAAATATCCTCCTGATGTGCAGGAGCCATGCACATGGTCAATTGAGTCCAGTACTGAGGCTTATTCTTGGCCAAAGGCGTAGCATCAATTCCTCTCAATGGAATAGGATACTGCAAGGGCTCCAAGAAAAAACCACAGCGCCTGGCAAACTCCAAGTCCATCAAATTCAGAATAGGACGACAGAGAGCAAATTAGTGTAACGGACAAAAGAAATTTAGACTGTACAGTACCAATGGTGGCAGACCTAGCGAACCGCTTAGTGCGCTTAGGACAATCGGAGATAGCATGAGTGGATTCACCACAGTAAAAACACAGCCCATTCCGACGTCTGTGTTCTTGCCGTTCATCTCTGGTCAAAGTCCTATCACACTGCATAGGCTCAGGCCTATGCTCAGAGAATACCGCCAGATGGTGCACAGCTTTGCGCTCACGCAAGCGCCGATCGATCTGAATGGCCAAGGACATAGACTCATTCAGACCAGCAGGCGTGGGAAATCCCACCATGACATCCTTAAGGGCCTCAGAAAGACCCTTTCTGAAAATTGCCACCAGGGCACACTCATTCCACTGAGTAAGCACAGACCACTTTCTAAACTTCTGACAGTACACCTCCGCTTCATCCTGACCCTGACACAAAGCCAGCAAGATTTTCTCTGCCTGATCCACTGAATTTGGTTCATCATAAAGCAATCCAAGCACCAGAAAAAACGCATCAACATCACGCAATGCAGGATCTCCTGGCGCAAGGGAAAATGCCCAGTCTTGAGGGTCACCACGTAACAAAGAAATAATGATTTTTACTTGTTGAGCGAGGTCACCAGAGGAGTGGGGTTTCAAAGCTAGAAACAGTTTACAATTATTTTTGAAATTCAGAAACTTAGATCTATCCCCAGAAAATAAATCAGCAATAGGAATTCTAGGCTCTAACATAGGATTCTGAACCACAAAATCTTGAGTGTTTTGTACCCTTGCAGTGAGATGATCCACACAAGAGGACAGACCTTGAATGTCCATCTCTACACCTGTGTCCTGAACCACCCAAAGGTTTAGGGGAAAAGAAAGACAAAACACAGTGCAAAGAAAAAAAAATGGTCTCAGAGCTTCTCTTATCCCTCTATTGAGATGCATTAATACTTTGGGCCAGCTGTACTGTTATGACCTGGTGGTTAGGAGCACCCGGCACGACCTGATAGTTAAACTCACACAGGACAAGCTCTGGGATGTGGGAGCTCTGCTGACTGCAGGCCCTAATCCTATCACAACAACTAGAAATAGCCGTGGAGCGTTCCTAACTCTCCCTAGACGCCTCTTCACAGCCTAAGAACTAGCTAGCCCTAGAGATAGAAAATAAAGCCTACCTTGCCTCAGAGAAATTTCCACAAAGGAAAAGGCAGCCCCCACACAAATATTAACTGTGAGTAAAGATGAAAGTCACAAACACAGAAATGAAACAGGTTTAGCAAAGGGAGGCCAGACTAAACTAAATAGACAGAGGATAGGAAAGGTATCTTTGCGCTCAGCACAAAATACTACAAAAGACCACGCAGAGTGTGCAAAAAGACCCCCGCACCGACTCACGGTGCGGAGGCGCCACCCTGCATCCCAGAGCTTCCAGCTAGCAAGATAAAATCATGAAAGCAAGCTGGACTAGAAAACCATGAACAGAAAACAACAATCGGGGACTTAGCTTCTTGCAGGAAGAGACAGGTCTCCAGAAAAATACAAGAGTGAACTGAACCAGCACAGGAACATTGGCAGCTGGCATGGAGTAACAATCTGAGTGGAGTTAAATAGAGCAGCCATCCAAAGGATAAACCACGTCACCTGTGTAAGGAACCTCAGAAGCAGCAGCTTCACTCACAGCCACCAGAGGGAGTTCATGGACAGAACTCGCCGAAGTACCATTCACGACCACAGGAGGGAGTTCGACAACAGAATTCACAACAGGCAGGGGCCGTTTTGTCTCAGAGAGATCCTGTTGGTTCCTTAATGAAACCGTGTGCCTTCTTTTCCCGTAAGTTTTTGCCTGCTGAACGCAATTATGATGTCAGCAATCGGGAGTTGTTGGCTATGAAGTGGGCGTTTGAGGAGTGGCGACATTGGCTTGAGGGAGCTAAGCACCGTACTGTGGTCTTGACCGATCATAAGAATTTGATTTACCTCGAGTCTGTTAAATGGCTGAATCCTAGAAAGGCTCCATGGTCCTTGTTTTTTTACCGTTTTGATTTCGTGGTCTCGTACTTTCCGGGTTCTAAGAATATTAAGGCTGATGCCCTCTCTAGGAGTTTTTTGACCGATTCTCCTGAGGTCTTAGAGCCGGTCGGTATTCTGAAAGAGGGGGTGGTCCTTTTTGCCATTTCCCCTGATTTACGACAGGTTCTTCAGGAATTTCAGGTTGACAAACCTGACCGCTGTCATGTGGGGAAATTGTTTGTTCCTGACTGATGGACTAGTAGAGTGATTTCTGAAGTTCACTGTTCCGTGTTGGCCGGTCATCCTGGCATTTTTGGTAACAGAGATTTGGTTGGTAGGTCCTTTTGGTGGCCTTCATTGTCACGTGATGTGCGTTCTTTTGTGCAGTCCTGTGGGACTTGAGCACGGGCCAAGCCTTGTTGTTCCCGTGCTAGTGGGATGCTTTTGCCATTGCCAGTCCCTGAGAGGCCCTGGATGCATATTTCGATCGATTTTATTTCTGATCTTCCGGTCTCCCAGAAGATGTCTGTTATCTGGGTTGTTTGTGACCGGTTCTCTAAGATGGTTCATTTGGTGCCCTTATCTAAATTGCCTTCCTCTTCTGATTTGGTTCCATTGTTCTTTCAGCATGTGGTTCGTTTGCATGGTATTCCGGAGAATATTGTTTCCGACAGAGGTTCCCAGTTTGTTTCTAGGTTTTGGCGGGCCTTTTGTGCTAGGCTGGGCATTGATTTGTCTTTTTCTTCTGCATTTCATCCTCAGACCAATGGCCAGACCGAGCGTACTAATCAGACCTTGGAGACTTATTTGAGATGCTTTGTGTCTGCTTATCAGGATGATTGGGTGGCCTTCTTGCCATTGGCTGAGTTTGCCCTTAATAATCGGGCTAGTTCTGCTACCTTGGTTTCACCTTTCTTTTGTAATTTTGGTTTTCATCCTCGTTTTTCTTCTGGGCAGGTTGAGCCTTCTGACTGTCCTGGTGTGGATTCTGTGGTGGACAGGTTGCAGCAGATTTGGGCTCATGTGGTGGACAATTTGGTGTTGTCTCAAGAGGAGGCTCAACATTTTGCTAATCGTCGTCGGTGTGTTGGTTCCCGGCTTCGGGTTGGGGATCTGGTCTGGTTGTCTTCCCGTCATGTTCTATGAAAGTTTCTTCTCCTAAGTTTAAACCTCGGTTTATTGGTCCTTATAGGCTTTCTGAGATTATTAGTCCGGTGTCTTTTCGACTGGCGCTTCCGGCCTCTTTTGCTATCCATAATGTCTTCCATAGATCTTTGTTGCGGAAATATGTGGAGCCCGTTGTTCCCTCTGCTGATCCTCGGGCCCCTGTGTTGGTTGATGGGGAGTTGGAATATGTTGTTGAGAAGATTTTGGATTCCTGTTTTTCGAGGCGGAAGCTTCAGTACCTGGTCAAATGGAAGGGTTATGGCCAGGAGGATAATTCTTGGGTTTTTGCCTCTGATGTCCATGCTGCTGATTTGGTCCGTGCCTTTCATCTGGCTCGTCCTGATCGTCCTGGGGGCCCTGGTGAGGGTTCGGTGACCGCTCCTCAAGGGGGGGGTACTGTTGTGAATTCTGCTCTTGGGTTCCCTCCAGTGGTTTTTGGTGGGAATGCAGTTGTTTCTGACTCGCAGTCCTGGCCAGGTGTATTGGATAATTACAATTCTGACTGGGATATTTAGGTGTGCAGGATCCATTAGCCCTTGCCAGTTGTCAATGTTCCTTGTTAGGTGTTGGATCTTTTTCTGGCTTCTCCTGCTTGCTGCCAAATTCAGCAAAGATAAGTGTTTTGTTTTTGTATCTGTGGCACACGGCTGTGTGCTTGTTTGAGTTTATTCCTGCTCTGTTTGTAGGATTCACTGGAGTTGCAGATATACGCTCCTACATCTTTAGTTAGATGTAGGAAGTTTTTTGTATATTCTGCTGTGGATTTTTTGAAGGGTTTTTATACTGACCGCACAGAACTCTGTCCTATCCTGTCCTGTCTAGCTAGAGTGGCCTCCTGTGCTAAATCCTGTTTTTTCTGCCTGTGTATGTTTTTTCCTCACCGCCAATATTTGTGGGGGGCTGTCTATCCTTTAGGGATTTTCTCTGAGGCAAGATAGTATTCCGATTTCCATCTTTAGGGGTATTTAGTCCTCCGGCTGTGACGAAGTGTCTAGGTGTGTTAGGTACACTCCACGGCTACTTCTAGTTGCGGTGTTAAGTTCAGGTTTGCGGTCAGTATAGTGGCCACTTTCTCCAGTGAAAGTTCTCATGCAGCTCCTAGGTCACCGGATCATAACACTCTGCCTCCCATCCGTCACTGCATCCCGCTTTCCTGCTAGAACTTTTCACTTGGCATAGTCGACAGGATGCAGTCTTCAAGTTCGGAGGGGGCAGACAAAGCATCTGGAACATTCCCAAGGTCCAATATCTCTCTAGGGGCTATGCTGACTAACTTACCAAAGTTTAATGCAAACAATATTATGTTGTGGAGCTGGACTGAATGTATTAGGAGGATGATGAGAATGCACCCTATGGTGCCCGCGTTGCATGCTGAGGTTGCTATGATGGCACTAGAGGGGGAGGCAAAATATTCAGTGATGTTGAGACCCCCTGACAGCATGACATGTTTGACAAGGTCCTACATATACTGGAGGAGACGCATAGGGACCCCACAGATGTAAGGGAGCTGAGGTCACGCTTGTTTAGTCGCATGCAGAGAGAGGGGGAGACTGTGACACAGTACATGAGCATGCTTCAGGAGCTACACACTGCAATTCTTAAGAAAGACGCATAGGCTTAGGACCCCCGACATAGCTGTACCAGTTAGTGACGGGCCTGAGAGATGCGCTGCTTGGGAAGGCTTTGCGTGAGCACCTGCGAGTTAACCCATGCGTGACTTTTGCTGAAATTGGGGCAGAGGCGCGCATAGGTGGCAGGAGCATGGGATTGCAGTCTTGACAGGGATGGCCCGGAGTTGCGAGGTATTTACCCCCAATGAGGAAGAACCAAAGTGGTCCCATGATTTAAGGCAAGGAATGGAAAATATATGGACAGCAATTGAGAACCTGAAGGAAGTCCATATTGCTACCTTGGAGACCAATGCTGTACCCCGAGGTAACTCACGTCAACAAATGAAAGAGGTTAGAGGAGAAGTGTGGAGCATGAAAATAACTTCAGCAGCAGCTCCCAAAATCAACCACATATCATGGGGAGGAGAGCAAAGGTGGAGGGAATATGCTCTCCATAGAGATCGAGGATCCAGACCAAAGCACCCACCAGACAGACGGAGATGTGAGTGCTGGGCGTGCAGAGAAGTGGGACACCTGTCCAAAAATTGCCCTACCCGAGAAAAGCAACAGCAAAGATCTGCTCACTCCTCCAAAGGTTCTTCTAATTGGAGGGAACGTCACCCCTGAAGGGAATGGTACTGCGCGAGGAGAAGAGCCCCACTCAGAGTAAGACAGTGCCACGATGTCGGATGCCGAGAAGAGATGGAGAAAGTGTTGACTGGCAACGGTGAGATGTCTGCGCTGTCCATGCTATTTAATGTGTAGCAGCTGCTGCAGTGTGAAGACTACCTTATACTCTTGCCACTTAATTATTGTATTTTGAACTGTTGCATTTTACTGTACCTTTAACTCTGTTTGACTCTTTACCTCCCTGCGTGGAGTATCTCCCCTGTAAATAAACCTGTACCCTTGCTCTGCCTCCCGTCTGTCACTGCATCCCGCATTCCTGATAGAACCCTTCATGATTGTGAAATACTTATAATGTACAATATGGCATTTCTCTGAATGTAAGAGAATCAGACAATTTAAAAAAAATACTCACTGTTCTTCTCATCTGTCTTGTGGTCCTTTGTGCATCTTTTTTCCCATTCTCCAACTGTTCACATTTCCTTCAAATTCTTCACTCCAGATCTGGTCATCCAGCTTGACAAGGCCTAAGACATCACTGTTCATCATAGCAAGTGTTATGATATCACAATATTATGCCATGTCACAGCTTGGTGCACAGTGACATAAATTAGAGGCATCTACTGCTGGAAGCCGGGGCATGGAACAAAGAAATCTGAAGAAAGTGTGTGCGGTTAGGCAAGAAAAGAAGAAGCACTGAGGAATGGACAGCAGGCTGCAGGGATGGTAGGACAGGTTAGTGCTGAGGTGAGCATTAATGAATTAAGTTTTATACATCATAGGTTTATTACAATTTGAGTTCTAGAGAGACGTAATGAGGAACATTTAATTCTTGTTCAACAATTTCACTGCAAATCAAGTTTTATGTAAAATCATTATGATTAGCTGAATTTGAATCTTGGCAGATCCACTAATCTCTACTGTACATTAGGGCTTCATTTTTCATTCCATGTTGACTTTTGTGCCAGCGGTTTACTAGATTGTTTTACTAGACTGTTGTTAAATATTTCCACCTAATGTTACACGACAACACTTCAGTTTAGAGTCCATGACCTCACATCAGAGCACTTCTCAATTACTGAAGTGTACTCTCCATACTCTTAGTTGAATATGTTTGCTTGATCTTTTTCACTTTATCCTAATTTATGATAAAATGTAACTATTATATTGCCTTTTTCTCTCTTTTAAGCAATAGCCCTGTTAAAGCAGCAGGAGCTCCTGCTGTCACTATGTAAATACAGGCGTATATGTGATTTTAACCATTCTTCTCATACAAACATTATTTTATCTGATTTATTTGCTGCGGAGCATCATCCTTTGTTTACTCGATAACAAATCATCCAACGACTAACAATTAAATAATTTAATATTACGAGGACCAATTTTTTTGTACTTCCATTGTCATTTTTATATATGATTATTCGTTTGCCTTCTGTTGAACCAGCATGATTGTTAAAGAGTATTTTAATGTGAATATTACTCTTCATGTCTAACATCCATAAATGATGCATGTAATGTATTGCTACAAGCTGATCGCCAGTAATTTGAACAGAGTCCAGGACATGTTAAGCATTATATTTCTTATCAGCTCAAATCATTTTTAGTGCATTTTGCATATTAAATGACTGTCAATGGGATCATCACCATCAATGCTGTATTTGTTCTTCATGATGTGATTGCACTGCGGAATCATTCACTTCAATTCTAATTATCCCTAATCTGCTGCTACAAATGCCTGAAATGAGCAGGAAAGGGGATACTAAAGTTATATTAAGCGCTATTATAACACTTCTCTGCCAGGCGAATTAAAGTCTTTTAAATATGAGAATTGGGTTGCTTATTAACAAAATATTATAGGAAAGATGTATGTAATAATACAGCTACTGAATTGCAACCCCTACCTTTTTTTCCCTGTTTTCTGCTATTTATCATTTCACTTGTTTTGTTTATTTGTTTTGTTTATTTGTTATTATTATTTTAGCCCCCTATGTACTTTTTTACTAATTCCTTTTTGACATTACTAGGAATTGGCCTTCAGTGGTCTTACAATGAAATCAGAATTTGAAGCAGCATTTTATTCCGAACTATTCAGAATAACATTTACCTTGGTTTTGGAAGTTATACAGTAGAAAGGATATTAAGTTACCAAGGCAGGACACAAAAAAAACATAGATATATGATAAAATTAGTAGACTAAAGCTAGTACACTCTGACTCTATATAACGTTAATGTGATTTGACGCCAAATTACTATATTGTATTTTGCTGGCGATTTCTAGTAAACTGAAAGATAAATAGCACAGGAAATAAACTACTTAATTAGACAATTGTTATTTATTATTACTATTATGATTATTACTTCAGCTTAGAGGTACACATGTGGTCAAAATTGTTGGTACCCCTCGTTTAATGACAGAAAAACCCACAATGGTCATAGAAATAACTTGAAACTGGCAAAAGTAATAATAAATAAAAGATCTATGAAAATGAACAAATGAAAGTCAGACATTGCTCTTCAACCATGCTTCCACAGAATTTAAAAGAAAATAAAACTCATAATAGGCCTGGACAGAAATGATGGTACCCCTGAAGATATTATTATGACATGTTCAATCAAGGTGTGTCCACTAACTAGCATCACAGGTGTCTACAATCTTGGAATCAGTGAGTGGGCCTGTATATATGGCTACAGGTACTCACTGTGCTGTTTGGTGACATGGTGTGTATCACACTCAACATGGACCAGAGGAAGTGAAGGAAAGAGTTGTCTCAAGAGATTAGAAAGAAAATTATAGACAAACATGTTAAAGGTAAAAGTTATAAGACCATCTCCAAGCAGCTTGATGTTCCTGTGACTATAGTTGCATATATCATTCAGAAATTTAAGATCCATGGGACTGTAGCCAACCTCCTTGGACGTGCCGCAGGAGGAAAATTGATGACAAATCAAAGAAACGGATAATACAAATGGTAACAGAAGAGCCCAGAATAACTTTAAAAAGATTAAAGGTGAACTTCAAGCTCAAGGAACATCAGTGTCAGATCGCACCATCCATCATTGTATGAGCCAAAGTGGACTTCATGGGAGACAACTAAAGAGGACATCATTGTTGAAAAAAAAAACATAAAAAAGCCAGACTGGAATTTGCCAAGCTACATGTTGACAAGCAACAAAGCTTCTGGGAGACTGTCCTATGGACAGATGAGTCAAAAATGGAACTTTTGGGCAAGGCACATCAGCTCTATGTTCGCAGATGGAACAATGAAGCATATAAAGAAAAGAACACTGTCCCTACTGTAAAACATGGAGGAGGCTCTGTTATGTTCTGGGGCTGCTTTGCTGCTTCTGGCACAGGGTGTCCAGCATCTGTGCAGGGTACAATTAAATCACAAGACTATCAAGGGATTCTAGAGGGAAATGTGCTACCTAGTGTCAGAAAGCTTACTCTCAGTTGCAGGTCATGGGTTTTGCAACAGGATAATGACTAAAAACAATATTTAGAATAGAGAGTCATCATTGGTTGGATCCTTTTAATGGCTAACTGAAAAGATTGTAACAAATTGCAAGCTTTTGAGACTACTCAGGCCTCTTCATCAGTCATAGACTATTACAAATTCTGAAGAATCACATATTTATACACAACAGAGCAGAAGGATAATGCAATGGATAAGACAAGTGAGGTGATGCAGAGCTATCATTGTGGGAGAGCGATAAACAGTTCTGTCCATAAATATTGGAACAGTTCATAGATAAGGAGTGTGAATGTTTTATTGTCCTCTAATTGGAGTCTGGTTCTGTGTTTTGATGTCCCCACAAGTTCTGAGGAGCAAAGAATTGAGAGTCCTCAGTGGTTGATACCTTTTAATGGCTAACTGAAAAGATGGTAACAAATTGCAAGCTTTTGAGACTACTCAGGCCTCTTCCTCAGGCATAGACTAATACTGTAAGTGTCTGATGAAGAGGCCTGAGTAGTCTCTAAAGCTTGCAATTTGTTACCATCTTTTCAGTTACCCATTAAAAGTTATCAACCACTGAGGACTCTCAATTCTAAATATTTTTCTATCTACTGGCTAACACGGTACCAAGACATATATCTTTCCTGACCCAAAACACACAGCTAAAAACACCCAAGAATGGCTAAGAGGAAAACATTGGACTATTCTGAAATGGCCTTCTATGAGCCCTGACCTAAATCATATTGAGCATTTTTGTAAATAGCTGAAACATGCCGTCTGGAAAAGGCAACCTTCAAACACGAGACAACTGGAGCTGTTTGCTCTTGAGGAGTGGGCCAAAATACCTGTCGAGAGGTGCAGAAGTCTCATTGACAGTTACAAGAATCATTTGATTACATTGATTGCATCAAAAGGTTGTGCAACAAAATATTAAGTTAAGGGTACCATCATTTCTGTCTATGCCTATTTCATTAGTTTTTTTTTATTCTATGGAAGCATAGTTGACCTTTATTTGTTCATTTTCCTCTTACAAATACACCTGTCAAAAGGTGGTCTATATTAGGTAGCTATTGAACTGTCGGTTCCTTAAAGGGCTTCTATCAAGTGTAAGTTATTCCCAAACAATAGGATAAAGGGTAGTTTATTGATTGCTGTTGGTATTCACATCAATATCAAGAACAGAATTTCATATAGCCCTTTCTGAATGGAGTGAATGTTGAGTATTTGCCCCACTGATATTCATTTTTCATGGGATTGCTGTTTATAAGCATGGAACTCGCCAATTTCCAGCAGGTCCCTAGAGAATGAAAGGAGCCAAGGTGTATATGCTTGACATCTACTCCATCCAGACAGCGATCTGAAGAGCACTGTTTTTGGGATCAATAGGCGTCCCACTGGTCGGACCTCCAGTGATCAATAAATTATCTCTCCATCATATCAACATTTAATAACTTACATTTGATACAATACCTTTTGGTTGGAGAATGTATTGGATCCTGGTCCTCCATGGCTCACTGATAAATAGCTAGCCTCTAGTGTACATAGATATGCAAAAGTAGCATAAATTGCAGAAAAAGTAAATACTGTCTGTTATAAACAGTAATAAATAGAAGCACAGCGCCCAATTATGCCCATTGTGAACCATGCTGGGCATATAAGCATCAGAATAGGGCCAAGAACAAAGGAAAAGATGGCTTTGTTTGATAAATTAAAACCTGTTTTCTTCTACACAATGTTGTCATTCAGTTGCCCATGGAAAATATAGAACTGGAAGATAGATTAAATTATAAATCTGGGGAAAAAGAAAGAGTAGATGGTTCGAGGGAGTGGGCAATGTTTTTTTATCAACTCCTGTGTTCCAGAATTCATGTGCACGTTAATACCAACAACCTAAAAATTGCTCAAGATTACATACAGTTTTTCATGGCAATGGTAATCCCTATGGTAATCCATCTGATAATATACAAAAATAAGCAAGAAGATGAGCCTTGCCATACAAACATTGCTCAGAAATTGAGTTCAATGTGTTTAATTGGCCTTTGCATTCCTCACATCTCCCTCTGATAAAGCATTTTTTAATGTACCAGAAAAATAAGTCAAATCCATACAGTACCTTAGCATGCAACTCACAACTTATGTTTTGGTGTTATACACTATAGGACATCTTCAGAGATTCCATAGACTAAATAATAATTAATTGGCTGGAGCAGTTTTGGTTGCACAAGGAAGATGTGCATAGTAATAGATTTGGGCTATTAGTATTATGACTGAACTGTGTATTTTCTTACAAATTTTACAATTGGAAATCAGTATGCACATAGTACACATGCTTTGAATACCGGCCCATCATGTTAATATCACAGACTATTTCTACAACCCATCTTTAACTTTTTTTAGGAAATATTAATCTGTTATCAAGGAAGTCTTTAGAAACAAGAATGTCTCTAAACACAGCAAAAAATTTTGTATGACTTTAAACTTTAAAGGGTGAAGTATTTTAATGAATATAAGGCCCACCCATATCTAAATAATAAAAATAAAAATATATAATTTTAGATTTTTCATGGTGGTCAAAGTATTTAAAGCTAATAAAGGGGTCAATGTCAGCTTCCTTGGTAGTCAAGAATTGAAAATGTGAGTAAAACTTTTCTTTTCAGGCAGCTTTTCATTCTGGGTTGTCCAAGATAATTGAGGAGTGGGGGAGTGGAGGAAAATAAAATCAATTCTCCTGGAGATTGAGTGCAGTGGTTTACCAAATTACTTTCCTTGTTATCTAAAGCTATAGAGGGAAGAATTTCTGTTTCCTTTGGAAACCCTCATGCCTAACATCAACAGTCATAGGAGTTTTAACTCTGGTCTCAATATGATATTGAAGCGGTAATGAGAAATTTATTGAGCCACCATGAAAATGCCAATTTCAACATGTTTTTTTTCCAATAATTAGTAATCCTAATTATTGAGAATGTGAGCCTTCGTGGGCAGGATCCTCTCTCCTCCTGTACCAGTTATGACTTGTATTGTTTAAGATTATTGTTCTTGTTTTTATTTTGTATACCCCTCCTCACATGTAAAGCGCCATGAAATAAATGGCCCTAAAACAATAAATAATAATAATGATAATAATAATTGAGAATAGATTTCTTGTCTTGAAAAAAAAAGCTATGACAGGTACAGAATATGCAGCAGAAATCATCTTCCTACTTCCTACTTCCTACTTCCTACTTCTGAGTTTTCTAGAAACTATTTTTCTTATATTTCTTTACTCAATAATCAGGATTTTTGTGTACAGCTAATTAACAGACATTCGTGCAATAATTTATCAAGCCCTTAGTATGAAATTACCTACAAACACCATTTTCTAGATTATTTTTCAGCTACTTAAACCGAACAATTCCCAATGCTCGGATACTCGTTTTGAGCATGAATTTAATGAGAGTCAAAGGGAAAGCTTAGCATTTATCTGGCAGAACCGACAAGGAGATCTGGGGGGCAGTTAAAATGTTGAAATCGATAGAAAAAGTGCTGACTGGGAGGAGAACAGGATTGAAAAAACCATAGAATCATATCCGGCTCACAGATTACTGCTGAGAACAATGGTGTCCCATATTTACTCCACTTTAACCCCTGAGGGTGGTTTGCATGTAAATGACTGGGCCAATTTTTACAATTCTGACCACTGTCACTTAATGAGGTAATAACTCTGATAACCACATCACATTTGAAGTCAATTTGAAGGGTGTATATGACAGCAGATACCCAAAAGTGACACCATTCTAAAAGCTGCAGCCCTCAAGGTGCTCATACCACAAAACATTGACTTCAGATCCAATTATTTTTATTTTGACAAGGGTAACAGGAAAAATGGATCCCAAAATTTGTTGTGTAATTACTCATAAGCATGCTGATACCCCATATGAGGGAGAAAACCACTGTTTGGGCTCACTGCAGAGCTCAGAAGGGAAGGATCACCATTTGAAGTTTTGAATGCAAAATTTGCAGACACAATTGGTGGACGCCATGTTGGAAAGCCTCTGATGTGTCTGAACAGTAAAACAGTAAAAATCCCCCTTAAGTGACACCATTTTGGAAACTAGACCCCTCAGGGAGCTGGTCTAGATATGTGGTGAGCATACTGAACCCTCAGGTGCTTCACAGACATTTATAATGTTGAGCATTAAAAATAAAAGAAAACTAATTTTCCTAACAAATACCATATATACTCGAGTATAAGCCGAACAGAGTATAAGCCGAGACCCCTAAATTTGCCACAAAAAAACTGGGAAAACTTAAGGACTTGAGCATAAGCCTAGGGTGGGAAATGCAGCAGCTAATGGTAAATTTCAAAAATAAAAATAGATACCAATTGTTAGGAGTCGAGTTTCCTCTGCTGCACAGGGGGAATCTCGATCCGTGTCTGCTGCGGTCTCCCATTCGGTATCGGCCGCAGTGGGCTCTGCTCAGCGAAGACGTCGCTCCCAGTGTCTCGCTGAGGCTGATTCGGTGCATAGGGTCACTACTGCCTTTTCTGGCTTTCCTATGGTACCCTGCACTGATCTGCGGCAAGCGAGCCTCTCTGGGACTAAGTTCTTGTTTACTCACACTGAGCATGCCCAGGGCAGGGTCTCCCATTGGAGGTCGAGGGCCACATGTTCGGTCACATGCTCAGGTGCTGCAGTACATTCCATTGGTCCTCCTGGAAGGTCCTGAATGGGCAAAACATGCTCAGGTACTGCAGCACTTTCCATTGGTCCTTCTGGAAGGTCCTGAAAGGGAAAAAACTTCAGTAGCAGCTTCCTGTGCTGCAACTATATAAACTGCACATGACCGCACGGCCATGCGCTATTATTGTCTTGTAAATATGTGTGTGTGTTGTGAGTGAAAGTCGCTCTTTAAATATCCCTCCCTATTGAATGTCTGTTCGCGGAAGGTGTATGTTTGCTATCTAGCGCCCGACTTATCCAACAGCACGTAACACACATCACAGCGTCCAGTTGCTGTGTCCACCAGTACGGCACCGTGCGCTTCCTCTGCGCTTTCCTTACCCAAGCCTGGGTGGTTAGTGGCGTCTGTCAGTGCGGCACCGCACGCACTCTCGTGCCTTTATTTACTATTTCAATAGTTTCCTTACACACCCAGTTGCGGTGTTGTGCCAGCAGTGGTCTAATCGGACTTCAATCCTAGTTGGGGTTGTGTTCGCTGACTTATTGCTCGCGCTCTATGTGCGGTACCGCGGTCCTGTGACGCAACAGGATCGCTTCCTTCACGCAGGGTGAAGTTAAATTAACCCTTGTATGTATACTTATAGTACCGCCATATAGTCCGTCTTACTTAGCAGCAGGTACTTTCCTGCACGGTGGATCCTGTGTTGCGAACGCACCAATTCCATCTAATAAACTATATATTTGGTGCGTTGCGCCAACCCTAACAGAATACTAGCGCCAGGATCTGGCTAATTAATGGCGGATGAACAGCGATTGCAGGGGTACATCCAGCTGCTGGAGGGTCAGTTGGCGTCTCTTGAGCATGCAACCTCGGCGGTGGATGTTACCGCAATAGCTGTTCAGGCTGCTAGCGTGGCTGCAGCAGCTTTACCCATTGCCACCTCTGTTCCGACCCTATCTCACCTTCCTTTGCCTGAGAGATACTCTGGGGACAGTAAGTCCTGTAGGGGTTTCGTGAGCCAATGTGGTATACACCTCGAGCTCCTGGCTGCACGTTTCCCTACTGAGCGGGCAAAGGTGGGATTCATAATCTCCCTCTTGTCGGACAGCGCGTTGGAGTGGGCTACGCCGCTGTGGGAGCGCAACGATCATGTGGTGCGGAGTGTTCCTCGGTTTCTGGACTCTCTGAAACAGGTCTTTTTAGGACCTCAAGTCACCCATGATACAGCGCTCCAGCTGCTGGCTTTGACTCAGGGTTCAACCATGGTCAGCCATTTTGCTGTTCTCTTCCGGACATTAGCGTCTGAGTTGGAATGGACAGATAAAACCTTCATTCCCGTATTTTGGAGGGTTCTGGCTGACCATGTGAAAGACGCTTTGGCCACTAGGGAGATTCCCGCCACACTGGAGGAGCTCATAGCCATATCTACTCGCATAGACCTTCGTTTTCACGAGCGAAGGTTGGAGCGAGCCCAGTGTAGGCAGAGGTTTCGGCTGGCTCCCACCTTCGCCAAACCTTTGGAATCTCCAGTCCAGGCGTCCGAGTCACATGAGGCCTTAGAGGTGACACGAGCGGGATCCAAGTCTCAGTCCGCCCGTGCACATAAGGTCCGTCATGTTTACCGGCAGTCAGGACATCTTGCCTCCAAGGGTCCTCAGCGGTCGGGGAAACATCAGCGTTTAGTGGCAGTTGGAGGAGGTACACTAGACACGGCGACGTTTGCCTCAAAGTTGTCCTTCAAGGGGACAATTACCATAGGCCCATCCACTCTTATGGTCGAGCTATGCGTGGATTCTGGGGCAGAGGGTAATTTTATGTCTTCCTCTTTTGCCCAGCGTCACGCAATACCCTTGGTGATGCTCGCCAAGCCTGTGACCGTTCGAGTGGTAAATGGGTCAACACTACCCTCACAGATTACCCACCAAACCATTCCTTTCACGCTTTCTGTTTCTCCATCACATCAGGAGATAATCTCCCTATTAGTCATTCCTGAGGGAATTAATGAAGTCCTGTTGGGGATACCATGGCTTCGCTACCATTCTCCTCATATTGAGTGGTCCTCTGGGAGAATTTTGGGATGGAGTAAATCCTGCGAGGGTAGATGTCAGAGGGAGTGCGTTCAGGTTGCTACTACACAGGTACCCGCAGATCTTTCCTCTCTCCCCAAGCACTATTGGCCCTATGCAGACGTGTTCTCCAAAAGAGATGCGGAGACTCTTCCGCCTCACCACCCCTATGACTGTCCTATTGACCTCTTGCCTGGTGCTGAGCCTCCCCGGGGTCGAGTCTATCCGTTATCTCTCCCGGAGACGGAGGCAATGTCTCAGTACATCCAAGAGAATCTGGCAAGAGGATTCATTAGGAAGTCAGTGTCACCGGCAGGGGCTGGGTTCTTCTTCGTACAGAAGAAGACTGGAGACTTACGTCCATGCATAGACTACAGGGGTCTTAACGCCATCACCGTTAAGAACAAGTACCCATTACCCCTGATATCTGAGCTGTTTGATAGGCTACGGGGAGCGAGGGTATTTACAAAGTTAGATCTGCGGGGTGCTTACAACCTGATTCACATCCGTGAGGGGGATGAATGGAAGACGGCTTTTAACACCAGGGATGGGCACTATGAATATCTGGTGATGCTTTTCGGGCTCTGTAATGCCCCAGCCGTTTTCCAAGATTTTGTGAACGACATCTTCCGAGATATGCTCACCACCTCGGTCGTAGTCTATCTGGATGATATTCTCATCTTCTCTCCAGATATTGACTCCCATCGGAGAGATGTTCGCAAAGTCTTCGACCTCTTACGGGCAAACTCCCTCTACGCCAAGTTGGAGAAGTGTGTGTTTGAGCAGGAGTCCTTGCCTTTCCTTGGTTATATCATCTCTGCCCAGGGTTTGGCTATGGATCCTGCCAAGCTACAGGCTGTAATGGACTGGCAGGAACCCCATTCTCTTAAAGCGGTTCAGCGCTTTATGGGGTTCATTAATTATAATCGCCAGTTCATTCCACACTTCTCAACTTTGGTAGCTCCCTTGGTTGCCCTCACCAAGAAGGGAGCAAATCCCAAGTTGTGGTCAGAGGAGGTCTCCAAAGCCTTTCTCTCGATCAAGTCACACTTCGCTAGCGCTCCCATCCTACATCGCCTTGATGTTGATAAGCCATTTATCTTGGAGGTGGATGCCTCATCCGTTGGTGCTGGAGCAGTCCTTTTCCAAAAGGATGCTCAAGGTCGGAAGCATCCTTGCTTCTTCTTCTCCAAGACCTTCACACCAGCGGAGAGGAATTATTCCATCGGGGACAGGGAGTTGCTGGCCATGAAGTTGGCTCTTTCGGAGTGGAGACATCTCTTGGAGGGAGCTCGCTTTCCCTTCCAAGTCTTCACTGACCACAAGAACTTGGTGTATCTGCAAACGGCCCAGCGGCTTAATTCTCGCCAGGCTAGATGGTCCCTGTTCTTCTCCCGGTTCCATTTTACTCTCCATTTCCTCTCCGGGGAGAAGAAAGTTCGTGCTGAAGCTCTCTCCCGCTCCGTGGTGTCATCGGAGGAGGAGGAGGAGCCTCGGCTTATTGTCCCTTCTGAGAGCCTGAGAACTGTAGCTCCGGTTTCGCTAGAGTCTGTGCCCCGGGCAAGACTTTCGTACCAGCTAACTTGCGACCGGAGGTTCTCTCTTGGGCTCACTCCTCCAGAGTGGGTGGGCATTTTAGGGCCAAGAGGACATCTGAGCTTCTGGCAAGAACATACTGGTGGCCGCATATGGCCCGAGATGTCAAGGACTATATTCAGGCGTGCGTTTCTTGCGCCCAGAATCGGTCTCCTCGGCAACGGCCTGCTGGGTTGCTTTACCCTCTACCGGTGGCAGACAAGCCCTGGGAGATGGTCGGGATGGACTTTGTGGTGGGCCTACCCAAGTCACGTGGCTGCTCCATTATTTGGGTTGTCACCGACCATTTCTCTAAAATGGTGCATTTGGTGCCGCTTCCTCGGTTACCCTCAGCACGGGCCTTGGCGGTGTTGTTCATTAAGCACGTTTTCCGATTGCAAGGTATGCCTGATAAGATTGTCAGCGATCGGGGTCCCCAGTTCGCGTCTCGGTTTTGGAGAGAGCTCTGCCGTTTACTCAGCATAGAGTTAAACCTCTCCTCTGCATACCATCCCGAGACGAATGGGTTGGTGGAGAGAACCAAGTAGACTCTGGTAACATATTTGCGACATTTCGTCTCTGCTAGGCAGGATGACTGGGCATCTTTGCTACCTTGGGCGGAATTTGCCTTGAACAACGCTGTAGCCGATTCCACTGGTCAAACTCCTTTTCTCCTTAATTACGGCCAGCATCCGCGTTTCCCTGTGCCCATGCCCGTGTCATCCACCGATTCTAGGGTGGCAGACTGGGCGGTGGAGGCACGTGACATCTGGGACCGCACACAGGATGCCATCCGGGCCTCCAAGGAGAGAATGAGGGTTTCGGCTGATACACACCGGCGCCCCGCTCCGGTCTTTGCTCCTGGCGACTTAGTGTGGCTCTCCGCCCGTAACATCAGGCTGCGAGTTGAGTCCACTAAGTTTGCTCCTCGCTACATTGGCCCGTTTAAGGTTCTGGAACAGGTCAACCCTGTGGTCTACCGTTTGGCTATTCCTCCACGCCTTGGTATCACCAATACTTTCCACGTTTCCCTCTTAAAGCCCGTTCATTTGTCCCGGTTTTCTGAGTCATCTGCTTGGACATCGGGTTCATCCACGGATGAGTTTGAGGTGAATGCTATTGTGGGGTGCAAGGTGGTACGTGGCAAGAAATTTTATCTGGTGGACTGGAAGGGTCACGGCCCAGAGGATAGAACCTGGGAGCCTGTGGAGCACATTCGGGCTCCGCTGCTTATCGCAGCTTTTGAGTGTAGTGAGGCTCAAGGAGGGGGGGCCCTAGGAGGGGGGGTAATGTTAGGAGTCGAGTTTCCTCTGCTGCACAGGGGGAATCTCGATCCGTGTCTGCTGCGGTCTCCCATTCGGTATCGGCCGCAGTGGGCTCTGCTCAGCGGAGACGTCGCTCCCAGCGTCTCGCTGAGGCTGATTCGGTGCATAGGGTCACTACTGCCTTTTCTGGCTTTCCTATGGTACCCTGCACTGATCTGCGGTGAGCGAGCCTCTCTGGGACTAAGTCCTTGTTTACTCACACTGAGCATGCCCAGGGCAGGGTCTCCCATTGGAGGTCAAGGGCCACATGTTCGATCACATGCTCAGGTGCTACAGTACATTCCATTGGTCCTCCTGGAAGGTCCTGAACGGGCAAAACATGCTCAGGTACTGCAGCACTTTCCATTGGTCCTTCTGGAAGGTCCTGAAAGGGAAAAAACTTCAGTAGCAGCTTCCTGTGCTGCAACTATATAAACTGCGCATGACCGCACGGCCATGCGCTATTATTGTCTTGTAAATATGTGTGTGTGTTGCAGGGGTGGATTAAGGGTAGCCAGGGCCCCGGGCTGTTCAGACACTGTGGGCCCCCCCCGGTCATGTGACGGGGGTCATGTGACGGGGGTCATGTGACGGGGGTCATGTGACGGGGGTCATGTGACGGGGGTCATGTGACGGGGGTCATGATATACCCGAACCAGATTATTCCAGAAAAATGGCCGGGCCCTACTCTACTGTAACCTATTAAATATTTGTTAGAATCTGCAATTTAATTTAGGTATATTTTGACCAATAATATCACATACAAGGAACAAATACCACCGCACCGTGACCAGACCACAAATTACAACCACAGTGATCGAATTATATTACATACAAGGATCAAATACCACCGCGCCATGACCAGACCACAAATTACAACCACAGTGATCGAATAATATCACATACAAGGGACAAATACCACAACACCATTTCCAGACCACATATTACCACCACATAGTGACTGAATACTACAATACTGATCAGTAAAAAACAACAACACAATACTATCACCATAAGTGCCAGTATTCACAGGAGATCTGTACTTAGTATGCAGTGTCTGTGTAGAGGTAATACAGAGATCACTGGTGGTATTATACACAGGAGCTCAATATAGTATACATTGTATAGTGTCAGTGTATAGGTAACACTGACTCACCAGTGACGTCTCTAGGTGAAGTCCTTCATCTTTCAGCCAGCACAGACCGCCATCATTTCTCCCAGCCAGGACTCGTTTCTGCAGGAAATAACACAGTTATCTCGAGCTCCGCTTGCAGAACACATTACTTAATTTTCACAACTTCTACATTACACCACATGAAGAAAAAAAGGTGATATAGTGTCACTCTGCACAGTAACAGGACCGCCCCCCATTTAAAACAGTATACTCAAAAAATAAAATAAATACATCACTGCAGTAATAATATCCCTAAATTAGCCCCTATGGTAATAATATTCCACATCCTGGCCCCGTGTGTCTCATTCCTGGCTCCAGCCATATGTTCTCGCATCCTGCCCTCATGAGTATCCATTCTACCCCATATGATCTCCACATCCTGCCCCATATGTCTCCATCGTATCCATCCTGCCACATGATCCAATCCTGCCCCATGTCTTTAATTCTGCCCCGTGTCTCCAATCATGCCCCGTGTCTACATTCTGCCCATGCCTCCAGTCCTGCCCCCATTGTGTCCAGCAATCTGCCCCAGTATGTCCAGCATATTGCCCCAGTGTCCAGCAATCTGCCCCAGTGTCTCCAGCATATTGCCCCCAGTGTGTCCAGCATTGCCCCCAGACAGTGTGTCCAGCAATCTGCCCCAGTGCGTCCAGCATTGCCGCCAGACAGTGTGTCCAGAATATTACCACCAGTGTGTCCAGAAATCTGCCCCAGTAAGTCCAGCATTTCCCCCAGTGTCTCCAGCATTGCCCCAGTGTCCTCCAGCTCCAGCAATCTGCCCCAATGTCCTCCAGCATTGCCCCAGTGTCCTCCAGCATTGCCCCAGTGTCCTCCAGCAATCTGCCCCAGTGTCATCCAGCAATCTGCCCCAGTGTCATCCAGCAATCTGCCCCAGTGTCATCCAGCAATCTGTCCCAGTGTCATCCAGCAATCTGCCCCAGTGTCATCCAGCATTGCCCCAGTGTCATCCAGCCATCTGCCCGTGTCCTCCAGCATTGCCCCAGTGTCTTCCAGCATTGTCCCAGTGTCCTCCAACAATCTGCCCCAGTGTCTTCCAGCCATCTGCCCCAGTGTCCTCCAGCCATCTGCCCCAGTGTCCTCCAGCCATCTGCCCCAGTGTCCTCCAGCCATCTGCCCCAGTGTCCTCCAGCCATCTGCCCCAGTGTCCTCCAGCATTGCCCCAGTGTCCTCCAGCCATCTGCCCCAGTGTCCTCCAGCATTGCCCCAGTGTCCTCCTGCCATCTGCCCCAGTGTCCTCCAGACATCTGCCCCAGTGTCCTCCAGCCATCTGCCCCAGTGTCCTCCTGCCATCTGCCCCAGTGTCCTCCAGCATTGCCCCAGTGTCCTCCAGCCATCTGCCCCAGTGTCCTCCTGCCATCTGCCCCAGTGTCCTCCAGCCATCTGCCCCAGTGTCCTCCAGCCATCTGCCCCAGTGTCCTCCAGCCATCTGCCCCAGTGTCCTCCAGCATTGCCCAAGTGTCCTCCAGCATTGCCCCAGTGTCCTCCAGCAATCTGCCCCAGTGTCCTCCAGCATTGCCCCAGTGTCCTCCAGCATTGCCCCAGTGTCCTCCAGCATTGCCCCAGTGTCCTCCAGCCATCTGCCCCAGTGTCCTCCAGCATTGCCCCAGTGTCCTCCAGCCATCTGCCCCAGTGTCCTCCTGCCATCTGCCCCAGTGTCCTCCTGCCATCTGCCCCAGTGTCCTCCAGCCATCTGCCCCAGTGTCCTCCAGCCATCTGCCCCAGTGTCCTCCAGCCATCTGCCCCAGTGTCCTCCTGCCATCTGCCCCAGTGTCCTCCAGCCATCTGCCCCAGTGTCCTCCAGCCATCTGCCCCAGTGTCCTCCAGCCATCTGCCCCAGTGTCCTCCAGCATTGCCCCAGTGTCCTCCAGCATTGTCCCAGTGTCCTCCAGCAATCTGCCCCAGTGTCCTCCAGCATTGCCCCAGTGTCCTCCAGCCATCTGCCCCAGTGTCCTCCAGCATTGCCCCAGTGTCCTCCAGCATTGCCCCAGTGTCCTCCAGCCATCTGCCCCAGTGTCCTCCAGCATTGCCCCAGTGTCCTCCTGCCATCTGCCCCAGTGTCCTCCAGCCATCTGCCCCAGTGTCCTCCAGCCATCTGCCCCAGTGTCCTCCAGCATTGCCCCAGTGTCCTCCTGCCATCTGCCCCAGTGTCCTCCAGCCATCTGCCCCAGTGTCCTCCAGCCATCTGCCCCAGTGTCCTCCAGCATTGCCCTCAGTGTGTCCAGTCCACCGTTGTAAAAAAACAAAAAAAAAAAAACAAAGTCTCCTCACCTGTCCTCGCTCCAGCGCCGCGGTGAGCTCCCTCCAACAGAGCACACTCGCCGGCGACTGACAATGACATCAGCCGCCAGCCTCCAATTGGCTGGCGGCTGGTGTTAACTATTGACGTGCGGGCGCTTGCCCGCACGTCAATAGGAAACCGCCGCAGGCAGCGCCGGAAGGGGCCCGGTGAGCAGATGAGAAGGGGCCCCATGCGGGCCCCCTCTCTCTGCCCACCGGCTACGGCAGGGGGCCGGGGGCGGGCACATAAATGCCGGCGGCGGCCGCCGGCAGCGGCATTCGAATAACAGATGATCAGAGGGTCAACAGTGCGGTAGCCCAGGGCCCCCCCAGACCACTGGGCCCTGGGCTACCGCCCATATTGACCCTCTGATAATCCGCCCCTGGTGTGTTGTGAGTGAAAGTCGCTCTTTAAATATCCCTCCCTATTGAATGTCTGTTCGTGGAAGGTGTATGTTTGCTATCTAGCGCCCGACTTATCCAACAGCACGTAACACACATCACAGTGTCCAGTTGCTGTGTCCGCCAGTACGGCGCCGTGCGCTTCCTCTGCGCTTTCCTTACCCAAGCCTGGGTGGTTAGTGGCGTCTGTCAGTGCGGCACCGCACGCACTCTCGTGCCTTTATTTACTATTTCAATAGTTTCCTTACACACCCAGTTGCGGTGTTGTGCCAGCAGTGGTCTAATCGGACTTCAATCCTAGTTGGGGTTGTGTTCGCTGACTTATTGCTCGCGCTCTATGTGCGGTACCGCGGTCCTGTGACGCAACAGGATCGCTTCCTTCACGCAGGGTGAAGTTAAATTAACCCTTGTATGTATACTTATAGTACCGCCATATAGTCCGTCTTACTTAACAGCAGGTACTTTCCTGCACGGTGGATCCCGGGTTGGGAACGCACCAATTCCATCTAATAAACTATATATTTGGTGCGTTCCGCCAACCCTAACACCAATAAAAGTAAAATTAATTGAGACATCAGTAGGTTAAGTGTTTTTGAATATCCATATTGAATCAGGAGACCCATATAATGCTCCATATAGTTCATGATGGGCCCCATAAGATGCTCCATATTAAAATATGCCCCATATAATGCTGCACAAAGGTTAATAATAGCCCCATAAGATGCTCCATAGAAACATTTGCCCCATACTATGCTGTATAAATGTTTATTATGGCCCCCAAAAATGTTCCATAGATTATGCTACATACAATGCTGTATAAAGGTTGATGGCCCCATAAAATGCATTATGCCACACAAAATGCTCCACAGGTTATGCCCCATAAGATGCTCCATAGATTATGCCCCATAAAATGTTCCATAGATTATGCCCTATAATATGCTCCATAGATTATGCCCCATAAATGCTCCATAGATTATGCCCCATAAAATGCTCCATAGATTATGCCCCATACAATGCTGTATAAAGGTTGATGGCCCCATAAGGTGCTCCATGGATTATGCCCCATAAAATGCTCCATAGATTATGCCCCATAAGATGCTCCATAGATTATGCTCCATAAAATGCTCCATAGATTATGCCCCATAAGTGCTTCATAGATTATGCCACATAAAATGCTCCATAGATTATGCCCCATAAGATGCTCCATAGATTATGCCCCATATGCTGCGATTAAAATTAAAAAAAATCACATACTCACCTCTCGTCGCTCAGGCCCCCGACACTTGCGATATTCACCTGTCCTCGTTCCAGCCCTGCATGCCGCTCTGTCTTCCGGCTCCCTGACTGTTCAGGCAGAGGGCGCGCACTAAACGCGTCATCGCACCCTCTGACCTGAACAGTCACAGGCAAAGGAAGCAGAAGATGGAGCCTGGCGGTGGAACGGGGTCTGGTGAATATAGCGCAATGCTCACCCTCCCCTGTTATAATCACTTGCTCCCGGCATGGTCCCTGGCAGCATGTCACTGTCAGATGGTCTCCAGGAGCTGGCAGCTTCTTCCTATGTTCAGCGGTCACATACCACTGATTAAAGTAATAAATATGCATCCATATTCATTACTTTAATGAGCGGTACCACATGACCGCTGAACACAGGAAGAGCTGCCGACTCCCGGAGAGCATCGGACATGCAGGGACCACGCCAAGAGCAGGTGAGTATGTGTCAGCTGCTGCTCCCCTCCCCCGCTGACCCCACCGACCTCAATTACTTGAGTATAAGCCGAAAAGGGCACTTTCAGCCTAGAAAAATGGGCTGAAAATCTTGGCTTATACTCGAGTATGTTTTCAGCACAAAATGTTGCAATTTTATAAGGGTAACAGGAGAAATTGCACCATAAATTTGTTGAGCAATTTCTCCTGAGTGCGCAGATACCCAATATGTGGAGGAAAACAGCTGTTTAGATGCACGGCAAGGATTGGTAGCGAAGGAGCGTCATTTGACTTTTCGAGCATAACATTTCCTGGAATCAATAGCGGACGTCATGTCCCATTTGGAGAGCCCCTGATGTGCCTAAACAGTGAAAATTCCCAACAAGTGACAACATTTTGGAAACTAGACCCCTCAGGGAATGTATTCAGATGTGTGTTGAGCACCTTGAATACCCAGATGCTTGCTTGACAGAAGTTTATAACGTTGAGCCATAAAAATAATAAAATCACATTTTCCTCACAAAAATGTTGTTTTGGCCATGTTTTAAATTTTTCTAAGGTCTAATAAGAAATTTTTTTTTACAACAAAGCGAGTTCAATTTTTTCCTGAGTGCGCCAATACCCTACATGTAATCGGAAATTATTTTTTAGGCACAGTGCAAAGTTCAGAAGGCAAGCGCCAGATTTTACTGTTTTGGTTTGCAGGTGTCATGACCCACTGCGAGATTCCATGAGGTGCCTGAACAGCAGAACACCCTATAAGTGACTCCATTTTACAAACTACACCTCTCAATAAATTCATCTAGCAAAAAAAGTGGGTAGACATGGATTTACTCTGCACTGGCGAATAAATGAAAGTCCTGATGTATGTCATATAGGTTTTGGCTTTATTCAATGCTTTTCAGAGTTCACAGACTCCTTCATCAGGAAAATACTACAGATATACAAATACAGATGTTTCAAGAGATCTTAAATAGACATGCAGGTTCAAATTCTGGCACCAGATAATGTAAGTTCACAGAGAAGACACATGACATATTCATAATTAAACCTTACAAATCAGTTAAAACGATACATAATATAAATCTCTTTTTCCTTGTTTTTAGCAGGAATATATGAAAAAATGGCAAAAAGACGAAGAAAACAGGAGAAAAATTTTTAGCATATGAAAAAAAATGGGACAAGGACCCGCCATCCCAAAAGTGAACAGCACTCAGCATAGTTTTTGCCTGGTTCAGTTACGCCCAAAGCTAAATGAGCTGTGGGTTTTTTCTGTTGAAAATAGACCAATCTAAAAGATATTCAGATTTTATTGATAAAAATTATTAATTAATAACTATATGATAATGTATAATAAATAATATATATTTTAAGTTTGCGTCCACCAGTGTTTTTCTTTTAATAATTTATTGCATATGAAAAAAAAATAAAACATGTCATTTAAAATTCTTTTTTATTTAAAAGTGGATTAAAATTATCAGACAACCTCTCCATTTAAAATAGGAAAAAATACATAAAGGGAAAACGTAGCAACATTGCTTTACTATAAAAAAATTAAAGGTGTCTGGCTGGCTGTTCACCAAGGACAACAAAAAATTAAAAGCACCAACATTAGAGACATTCATCAATTAGCCCTGATAAAATTCATTAAGGTACCTTCACACTGAACAACATTACAATGATAACGATAGCGATCCGTGACGTTGCAGCGTCCTGGATAGCGATATCCTTGTGTTTGACACGCAGCAGCGATCTGGATCCTGCTGTGACATCGCTGGTCGGAGCTAGAAGGCCAGCACCTTATTTCATCACTGGATCACCCGCTGACATCATGTGTGACGCCGATCCAGCGATGTGTTCAGTGGTAACCAGGGTAAACATCGGGTTACTAAGCCAGGGCCGTGCTTAGTAACCCAATGTTTACCCTGGTTACCATTTTAAGTGTAAAAAAAAAAAAACATACTCACATTCCGGTGCCTGTCACGTCCCCCGGTATCCGCTTCCCTGCACGCCTCCTGCATCCTGTGTCAGCGCCGGCCGGCCGTAAAGCAGAGCACAGCGGTGACATCACCGCTCTGCTTTACGGCCAGCGCTTACACAGGATGCAGGAGAAGTGCAGGGAAGCGGACGCCGGGGACGTGACAGACACCGGAATGTAAGTATGTAGTGTTTTTTTTTTTACATTTACAATGGTAACCAGGGTAAACATCGGGTTACTAAGCACGGCCCTGTGCTTAGTAACCCGATGTTTACCCTGGTTACCCGTGGACTTCGGCATCATTGGTCGCTGGAGAGCTGTCTGTCTGACAGCTCTCCAGCGACCACACAAGAACTTTCCCAACGATCATGGCCAGGTCGTATCGCTGGTCGTGATCATTGGAAAGTTGCTGAGTGTAACGGTACCTTTAGTCCATTTGAAATCCCATTTACCTATGCAAAAGATATTTACCTTAGATCTGAGATTATTACTTTAATCATTTGACTCCTTTCTGATTGAATAGAGCAGAGCCGCAAACAGGGGTCAGAATCAGTGCTCACATGCATGGCTTGTGCAGGCATGTACTACGGAGGACAGAGAATGAACTTTAATCCAATATTGCAGCCAGCATGCAGCCAGCGGGTAAGGAAAGGGTGAATCAAACACCCGAAAACCCCGCCCCTATGGCTGAAAATTGTTCCCTCCAAATTCAGGTGACAGAGTCCCTTTAAGTTGCTCAGATACTGTAGCAGTTTCCATTGGTCCTCTAGGAAGGTCCTGAAGTTGCTGCAGCTATAAAAGGTTTGCATGGCCGCACGGCCATGCACTAGTATCAGCTTATGGTATGAGCTTTAGCTACTCAGTGGTCTTGTCTGCTTGTGGTCAGGGTCCGGCTGAAATAAGCCACTAGAATACTGGCTCCTCCAGTGAGGAGTATGTATGGTGAATTAAGGGCTGGCATAAAGCCATTACAATTCCGGCTCCACCGGAGAGGAGGTGTTTGTGTGCTTGCTACTCCCTGGCCACTGATTGCTTTTGCTCTGTTAGGCAGCTCTGTTCCCCTGTGATGCTAACAGGGCACAGCGTTTTCCCTTCTGTGCGACTCTGTGAAGTAACAGAGTTCACTTCTACCGCCATATCGTGCCACCATTTGCTAGCAGCAGGTTGGTCTCCTGCACGGTGGACTATATACTCTGACTATATACTCGGTACGTTCCGCCAGCCCTAACAGCAAGTTAAACTGTATGGGCGACAATAGTCAACTTTTTAAACCATAAAAAGTTTCTTTAACTGTATCAGGTTAAGTGGTATTTAAAAATGTTAAACCACTATAATTTTATACAGATCACGCTTAACTGTATGGATGACTAATTGAATCCAGAAAAAAAATTGAACTTTTTTGGGGTGTTTTATATACCACTGTAATGTAACGCTAACTATTGTAATATGGCCGCCAGACAAGTCCTCGAGGGGAGATATTTGTCATCGTATCTATTAACTGCGGTGATGTGAGCTCGGAAGCATGCTCCAGCATATATAGTGCTGAGAGAGTAATTAGGCCATTCCAGGGTTGAGTTTTATGAGCAGTCATAAGAGATGGGTGGGAATGACTGCTCACATATCCCAACATTAGGGGCGTGTTTTGGCAGATAAAATGGAGGGCCAGTCTCTCATTCAGTGACTGGAGCTGGATCTCCTGTGTGTTGGTCTGTGCTATGGCCTCAGGAACTGGACACTATCCTTAGTGAGCGGACCTGGTAGATATTGTATGGACTATTTCTTTTCAGTTATGTTTTCACTTTGTGCCAGAAAGGCTGTTCTTTTGTTTTGCTGTCAAGAGAGGTTTATGAAGTTTATATAAACTTGCCTGGACATTGCAGCAATACTGCTTCTGTGCCTACCTCAACCAAAGCCGAGTGAGTACAAACCAATCACAGTTATGCCAAAATTAAGATGGCTACTGCATTACAGTGACTGTCAAGGAATTCCCACATGCTTATTGGCTGTATAACAGGTACCAAACATGTGGGGTGGGGATTTGAGCTTCTAATTTGAGCACCCGCAAATAATCACTGAGTGCCGAGTATATCTAAGAACCTAGATACTCAAATTATATCCCAGTGTCACCGAGCACGTTCCCTCATACCTATTGAAATCCAGATATGTTTTTGCAATGTGGAAGCAAACACATCCTTTTAAAACTTGCATTAAAAAGCAGTTGTATCAAATATAAAGTTTTGTAAGTCAATTTAGTTAACAAATAAATGTGTGAAGAACTAATGTTATATTGTTTCTATAAAAACCAAAAGAATATTCCCTTTGAATAGAACATATAAGCACATCGCAGCTTATTTGTATCCTATCTTATTTCTTATCGTACGGTAGGTTCTGTGCACACTGGCTAATAGGACTCATATTAAACCATACTTATATGTGGGCTTGAATTGCTGAAAGGTGAGATGCCTTTAGTTCTGGTAATGCACCAATGCGTTTTGAATGTATATTTTATAACACAAATATCTGATGTGAAGTTTCTTTGTTTAAAGGAAGCGAAATAATACTAACAAACACATCAGACAACTCAAACTATTACATTTACTTCTTCATGGATTGTGCCATAATGTAAGACACAAGTATTGCTACATCAATGCTCTGTGACTAATATTCAAAACACAGGGAAGGCACAGGCATGAAAGACAAGAATCCCTTTGCTGTCAGATCATTGGTCTACCTTTATAAAAACACAATTGATGGCTGGTATGCTTTTGTTGTAAGATTTTTATAAAAATCCTCAAACTTAGTTATAGGAAATGTATTATTACTGTAATTGAGAAAATCTTCTAATAATTGATTCAGACAGATTGGATCAATTAGGTCCTTCGGATTTGATTTTCTCCAGATAAATTTTGTGTTAATCAAATCTGCTGTGAAGGGGTTTAAAAAATATTTAACATTATAGTTACCTCTCATATTCATTTTAGATTAGTGAACCTGTTCGGAAAACGTTCATCAATCTCAAAGCTATCATGAACATTGCACATTCGGATTTACGAGCATTTTCCTCAAATCGGCAAAATTCTGCCAAAATTATGTAAATGATCAAGTTTCCAAAATTGCTTTTGTTAAGACTTTGGCTAGGATAATGGTGCTGTATAATGAGCAGGAGGGACTTTTTTGATGAGTGGAGGTGGTGGGGAGATGTCAGAGTAGTGGCAGACTATATATTTTTTAAATTATCTTAATGTTTGGAGATTCCGATAGCCAATAAGGGTATAGAAACCATCCACAAAGTCCAGACACGTGGGCTTTTGTCGTTGGCTGTCAAAGTCACATGTCATTCTCAATAAAAAAGTGGACATATTGTTTTTGTACAAATTTGTCAGTGTAGCAGCGCAGAGAAGCTACTCCTGCTGCTGCAAGTAGTCAGATACTTAGCTAGGCAGCTAATTGTCAGCTGCATCGGCTAGGTGAACACTGAATAGATAACACAAAACACAATATATAATCCAGTCACCTGTGCATTCATGAGCAGTATTTGTAACCATAGCATAATAATTAAAGTGCATAGTGCAAGAATCAAAAGGTCTCCATGATCAAATCAGTACAGCTTACCCATAATGAAATGTAAGTGCACTGTCCCCAGGTGAGTCCCCGGATGGGCGTTTCGTGGGCAGCTTTTCAACAGTTCCCTCTGAATGCACAGGTGACTGGATCATATATTGTGTTTTTGTTCTCAATTCAGTATAGACGATTGATTGATTTATTCCCGGGTCTATCTTGGAATCTTGCCTTGATCACCTCTGTTTTACTAGTGATTTTATATTGTTGTGTATTGTTTTCAATAAATTAATTTATATGTGTCTTATTTTGAAGTCAGCATTCCTTTTTGTTTTTGTTTAACCCTGCTGTTCTGTTCGCATTTGTTATACACTTGTATTGTTCCCGGGTCAATATGACCCGACCTATTAATTCTTGATTTTTAGCTACTCTAAGTGTTTTATTTGAATACTTTTTTCATTATTATACTGTTTGTGAACATGGTTGATCATAAACAAATGAAAAATTTAAATTTAAACTTAATAATTTATTTATTTTTTCATAAAAAGGTTACACAAGCTTTTTACAATTATCTTTGATTGTTGGCATTCTGCACGCAAATAACAAAGAAGCTTTACATTACTATTTCTAAAACATGAAATTTAACTTTTTGAAAACAATATTTATAAATCAACAAATGAAAAATCATAAAAACTTCAGCCTTTTTAGAAAGAAAAACTGAACATGTTCATGCGTTTTTACACTGAACACAATAATAAGACACATGTCCTTTACACAGATATTTTGAACATCCAGCACATGTCAGATTAGTCTTATTGTCACAGGAAGATGGACAGAAGCTACATATCTTCCTTTTTTTGCTGGTAGCTGTGCTGCTGGTAGCGGTGCTGGTGGAGGCCGTGGATGTGGAGTCTCTTTCTTGAGCATGCTGGACACTTTTTACAATGGCTGTTGCTCCTTCACTTCTGGGGGTCACTTTTCTGCTCTCAATATATAGCCTAACCAGGGATTTGCCCAATTCCTCAAGAAATAATCTTTTTTTATGCAGCTCATTGTGGTTCCAATCGGGGTCGATTTCTCTCTATAAGACAAATGCATTGTATGCAGAAACGTCCAGTATGTTATAAAATAAAATCATTGGCCACCAATTGGTTTTGCGTTTGCATGTATATGTTGATATTGCTTGGTCGAAAATATCAACTGCTCCCTTTGTGGCATTATAATCCAAAATAATGTCAGGCTTTCTGTCTTCTCTATCACTTACGGAATTGTCATGGTGCATTGTGCTCATTAGAATTACCTAAGTTTGGAAAAGAAAAAAATAGTTGTAAAGATGTGTATTCACAGCGTCACTCAAGACATTTTAGAAACATTTTTATCCAAGTTTTGAAAAAAAAAGAATACCTGTAAAGATGTGTATTCACAGCTCAGTGCTCTCTCTCTCACAGATTCCAGTGTCTCTTTCACAGGACTTAGCTTCAGGGTGTAAGTCAAATGACTGGTGTCCAATTTATAAGACAACAGTGTCTTCTCTCACAAACTGAAAATGCATTTGACTAAATAAATACTTGATTACTGATGACTAGTGTTGAGCGATACCGTCCGATACTTGAAAGTATCGGTATCGGATAGTATCGGCCGATACCCGAAAAATATCGGATATCGCCGATACCGATATCCGATACCAATACAAGTCAATGGGACATCAAGTATCGGAATGTATCCTCATGGATCCCAGGGTCTGAAGGAGAGGAAACTCTCCTTCAGGCCCTGGGATCCATATTAAAGTGTAAAATAAAGAATTAAAATAAAAAATATTGTTATATTCACCTCTCCGGCGGCCCCTGGACATCAGCGGGAGGATCCGGCGTCCGGCACGGCTTCTTTCTTCAAAATGCGCGCCTTCAGGACCTGTGGAATGACGTCCCGGCTTCTGATTGGTCGCGTGCCGCCCATGTGACCGCCACGCGACCAATCAGAAGCCGCGACGTCATTCCTCAGGTCCTAGAAGGCGCTCATTCTAGGACTTTAGCTGAGGAATGACGTCGCGGCTTCTGATTGGTCGCGTGGCGGTCACATGGGCGGCACGCGACCAATCAGAAGCCGGGACGTCATTCCACAGGTCCTGAAGGCGCGCATTTTGAAGAAAGAAGCCGTGCCGGACGCCGGATCCTCCCGCTGATGTCCAGGGGCCGCCGGAGAGGTGAATATAACAATATTTTTTATTTTAATTCTTTATTTTACACTTCCGATACCGATACCCGATATCACAAAAATATCGGATCTCGGTATCGGAATTCCGATACCGCAAGTATCGGCCGATACCCGATACTTGCGGTATCGGAATGCTCAACACTACTGATGACAGTGAAACCCCCAGACTTTGAATGATAGACAACCAGTCTCCTCTCTCACAAACAGCAATTGGATAATACTAGATAATTACTTGTTTGCTGATAAGAACAGTGAAACCACCACCATTTTGAGATGAAGTAGACATAAAAAACATAACTTTTGCAGTCAGAAATAATCAAGACCTTTAGAACAGTATAAAATGCTATCGGGTCATAATGACCCAAACAGTACAAGTGTAACAATCAGCGTGTAGCAAAAAGTAAACAAAAAAAAAAAATAATAATAATATATAGAGCTCCACAAATGAGGAGAAGTCAAGATACCACTAGTTTCAAATCCTCATATAAAAAAATCTACAGGGTCTCAAAAATCATTTCAGGTCATATTGACCCGAACAGTACAGCAGGGTTAAAATATATATTAAGTTTCTTCTTGCTTTATTAATAGTATAATTTTTTTTTATAAATAGCTATGCAACTGGCAGTGGCAATTTTTTTGCCATTTATCTTTATTCCTGTAAATCATTTGAAACCATCTGAAAGCTGAGTGATTTAGTGGTAGAAACCCTGATTTCAATTACCGTATATACTCGAGTATAAGCCGAGATTTTCAGCCCAAATTTTTGGTCTGAAAGTGCCCTTCTCGGCTTATATTCGAGTCACGGTCGGCGGTGGGGTCGGCGGGTGAGGGGGAGAGGGCGCTGAGGCATACTTACCTAGTCCCAGCAATCCTGGCGCTGTCCCTGCCGTCCCACGGTCTTCGGTGCTGCAGTTCTTCCTCTATCAGCGGTCACGTGGGACCGCTCATTAGAGAAATGAATAGGCGGCTCCACCTCCCATAGGGGTGGAGCCGCCTATTCATTTCTCTAATCAGCGGTAACGGTGACCGCTGATAGAGGAAGAAGCTGCGGCACCGAAGACCAACTGTACGGGAGAAGGAGCCGGACGCCAGGACCAGGTAAGTATGTAATATTCACCTGTCCGCGTTCCAGCCGCCGGGCGCCGCTCCATCTTCCCGGAGTCGCTCCATCTTCCCAGCGTCTCTGCGCTCTGACTGTTCAGGTCAGAGGGCGCGATGACGCATATAGTGTGCGCGGCGCCCTCTGCCTGATCAGTCAGTGCCGAGAGACGTCGGGACCGGACGCCGGAACGAGACGCCGGGAGCTGCAAGCAAGAGAGGCATGTGTTTTTTTTTTTTTTTTTTACTGCAGCAGCAGCGACAATGGCAGAGCTTCCTATGGGGCAATGTGAACGGTGCAAGAGCACTATATGGGGCAGAGCTTTCTATGGGGCAATATGAACGGTGCAAGAGCACTATATGGGGCAGAGCTTTCTATGGGGCAATATGAACAGTGCAAGAGCACTATATGGGGCAGAGCTATAGGGCAATAATGAACGGTGCAGAGCACTATATGGGGCAGAGCTATAGGGCAATAATGAACGGTGCAAGAGCACTATATGGGGCAGAGCTATAGGGCAATAATGAATGGTGCAGAGCACTATATGGGGCACAGCTATAGGGCAATAATGAACGGCGCAGAGCACTATATAGGGCAGAGCTATAGGGCAATAATGAACGGCGCAGAGCACTATATGGCACAGCTATGGGGAAATTATGATCTATTTTTATTATTGAAATTCACCGGTAGCTGCTGCATTTCCACCCTAGGCTTATACTCGAGTCAATAAGTTTTCCCAGTTTTTTTTGTGGCAAAATTAGGGGGGTCGGCTTATACTCGGGTCGGCTTATACTCGAGTATATACGGTATATATTGCTTACTGGGCTGTTTTCTGCAGTTTTGATAAATTCACTATGAAATCTGCTTCAGATCCACCAGTTCTCTGAATGCTGATCTCTGTCTAATCCTGGCTACACCATTGATTGCCAGCTGCCTTTGTACACTGCATAAAGCAGAAAGCGGCCAATCAGTTGTGGGGGAAAGGGGGGTTATTCAAAACCATTAAATGTGGAGGACAATATCTCAGCAGGTTTACTAATCCTCTAGTGATAATCTCCTGCCAAAAAACAGGGGTTTATCAACTTTAAGACAAGCAATTAGTAAATGATACATCACAGTGTGTTCATATTTGGTGACAAATTCAATTTAAAATATTATTATTATATGCATTATTATTATTATGTCATTCCACTGAAAGAAACTTGGGGTACATGGAACAGAAAATAATAAAAGGAATAAAGTCATTAAAATCTGCGAGCATGTATGCCTTATTCAGTTATTCACATGCACTCTTGTCCTTGTGCAATGCATTATGTGATTTGCAATAAATATACCAACCTATATGACACACTGTAGATTGTCCTCATTTTAGCTCTTACTAAGTATATATTGTGAGTAATGTATGATGAATATCAATCAAGACATTTTTTTCTGCCTCTTCATTAATAAAATTAACTTTAACATGACATACGTACAATGCACATTGGGCAGAAGATATTCACGCTAAAACTTAATGCTTCCAGGAATTTGTGAGCGTAAATTATTTGGGTGTTAAACTGGAAATATAAAGTGTTAATTAGTGTGATGAAAATGTCATAAGTAATAAACAAGTGCAAAAAAAGAAAATGCAAATGCTTAGACACTATGCTAAAGTTAGAGTGGGTGTCAGAGTGTAAATAAATATATTCGGAGTGAGCCAAGTGCAGGGTTATTGCAAAATTGTAAGTTAGTATGGGTTCATCATTATTTACCATGTGATAATATACTTTTATATAATTCTGCTGCATAGTCAGCAATTACTATTAGAGCAGTGTTATGACCGGCATCAATGCATTTAACAGAATTATTTATTTAACCGTCACATCTTTCCTACAGTTTAGCATTGAGCTTCTCTTTTTCTAGCCTGTGCATTTGGAAAGTACAAGCTATACTTTCACATCAATTTACGAGCTTGATTGTTGCTAAGATGACAATGATCACAACATAGTGCTTTCTACATTTTTTGCAGAGTTAAGAAAAAATAACCTTCAGACAGGGTCATTTTCATCAGCTAAGAGATTATGCTAATATAATAAACTCTGACACCGACCTAGCAATAAAAGAACATAAACCAAATGGAAAACTTTAACAAGAAGCCTAAACAGGTCCTGTCTACAATATTAACTGTATGGGAGTAAAAAAAGTTAGAAACAGAAGAAAACTGGCTAAATAAAGCTGAAAGGGGCACAATAGATGATTAAAAAAAAGTGCTTGGTGTATCAAAGGAAGAGGGCACTGATAAGGCAATAAATTATACTGAGATAAATAATTTAAAAAATAAAAGGTAGAAAGACATATTGTCAGGGAAAGTATGAATAACCCCCAAAATATTCTTCAATTATATAAACAGTAAGAAACTCAAAAATGAAAGTGCTGACCCACTTAAAAGTTAATCTGCGTACAATGATAGAAGAGGATGAAGGAACCTGTCTATTACACACTTTATTTTCTACAAGATGCAAGAAAATCCAATAACAGATTGTATAAACCGCGATACCATGAATTCTTCATTAATGTTATTTGCTTAAATTAACAAGAAGAGCAGCACTGTCTCAAAACACAGAACAGACAAATTACCATGTCCAGATGGCATACTCTGCTGGAACCCATAAAAGACCAATACTAATATTTACCTAGGTCTGGACTAAAGGTAGACAATACATCAAGGCAGTCCACATGTTACCCTGCACTGACATTCTAAAACATCAATGCAGTGTAAGCAGCTACCACAAGATTGTGCAGCTACTGAGGTAGGGAGCCAGCTAATAGACAAAGAGAGAAAAATAAACATGATTAATTATCATTTTACCTTCCCATTCGGTGATGTACTTCATCCTTTGAACCCTATAATCATGTGATCAAAGAGTGTAGAAAGGGGACACGATCTACTTGGTCCTAGGAGACCCAGTCATCTATGATATGAAATTGAAATTTCCCTGTAACTAGGGCTACACTACCAGTCCCAGTTACAGAGGAAATTAGCAATAAAAATAATCTAAAATTGTGCCACCCGAATGGCCTAGTAAGACCATATTGGGGCACAGTCTGTAAAATAACTGAAAAAAAGTAAAAAACAAAACCCAGAAAACATAAAATAGAGGAAAAGCATGAATGAAAAATCTAAACTTAAAAAAAGACACTTCCAGTCTAAATTACTGTTTCTAGCCACACCCCATACAAATGTGTCCAATATATAAAAAATATTTCCACAGAAAGGTTAACACAAATAAAAAAAAAATTGTGTTCCTCTGTTGTAAAAAATATTGAAAAACACAAAACTGTGAAATATTTCCTATTTTCTCCTATATCCTCCAAAAAATAAAAAAATAAATTAAATACATTTTACATAAAAATGAAGCTTCATGAATCATAAAAAGAGAGGCAAACATTATTTAAATTTCCAAATCAGATATTTTTAAGAGGCATATGTACACTAATTATGTAAAATATGCAAGGTCAGTAAGGGGGGACATTAGCTTAGTCATAAACTAGATATGCATTTCACAATCACAGGGTATGAACCACGAGACTGGTATATGATTGCGATATTTACAAAGTGGACAAAAAGAGAACCAGTCTGATTCTGGAGAAATTAGCATCTAACTTGTTCCCTTCATCTGAATCAGCATGTAAACAAATAGATAAACTCAATGGACTTGTGTCCAGTTTCAACATTACAACTAAGAAAACATGAAACTTTACCACAGTAGGTACAATGCTATATCATGACTCTTATTTGTAATAATGCAAGAATAGAAAGTTCATTTAGTACAGAGGCTATTGCTCTAGTTATACTTTGCATGACAATATGGAGAATAAAATATTACTAACTAGGCAACCAAAGATAGTTGATTGTTTTAGGCTAATCGAAGAAATTAATTAAAGGGAAGGTACCACGTTTGTAGATCATTAATTAATCAATGTAATGTAGCATAGCATGCTGTTATAACCCAGATTTGAATGCATGTGAAACAGATTTCGTGTGTTATATGAGTAGAAAGAAGGCACTGGGGGCTGACATCTTGGGTTCACAGCAGTAGCACGATACTATCAGTGTCAGAATACGGCACCCCATGGACATAGGAGATAATAGACCGCCGCTGACCCTATCTCTAACATTGCAGCAGCATTAGCAGTGAGCTGGGCACGCATCTGTGGGCTGCACAACTCACTGCTGTAGGTGTGACTGGCCGCCATTTTACTATAGCCCAGTGCTATCTGCTGAGCTCCACTTACTCTCTATTGCAGGACAGAAGCGCTCACTGGAGCAGGAGGATGGAGAGTGGGGAGTGTGGGTGATTTACCTCCATGCTCCTCTGTACTCCAGGCCCTGCACAGTGCATCCTGAGCAGCCATCCTCTGCTCTCACACGCTGCCCTGTGTGCTTCTCCTGCTCTGTCTCTGCCTCCTCACTCACACAGTCCCTGTGATCTCCGGTAAGCTGCACTATCTCCCCCTGAGTCGCTCTCCCTCCTCTCCCCCCTGCATGTCTCTCTCCCCCTGGGTCGCTCTCCCTCCTCTCCCCCTGCATGTCTCTCTCCCCCTGGGTCGCTCTCCCTCCTATCACCATGCATGTCTTACTCCCCATGGGTCGCTCTCCCTCCTCTCCCCTGCATTCTCACGCCCCATGGGTCACTCTCCCTCCTCTCCCCCCTGCATTCTCACGCCCCATGGGTCACTCTCCCTCCTCTCCCCCCTGCATGTCTCACTCCCCATGGGTCGCTCTCCCTCCTCTCCCCCCTGCATTCTCACACCCCATTGGTCGCTCTCCCTCCTCTCCCCCCTGCATGTCTCACTCCTCATGGGTCGCTCTCCCTCCTCTCCCCCTGCATGTCTCACTCCCCATGGGTCGCTCTCCCTCCTCTCCCCCCTGCATGTCTCACTCCCCATGGGTCGCTCTCCCTCCTCTCCCCCTGCATTTCTCACTCCCCATGGGTCGCTCTCCCTCTTCTCCCCCCTGCATTCTCACTCCCCATGTGTCGTTATCCCTCCTCTCCCCCCTGCATTTCTCACTCCCCATGGGTCGCTCTCCCTCTTCTCCCCCCTGCATGTCTCAATCCCCATGGGTCGCTCTCCCTCTTCTCCCCCCTGCATGTCTCAATCCCCATGGGTCGCTCTCCCTCTTCTCCCCCCTGCATTCTCACTCCCCATGTGTCGTTATCCCTCCTCTCCCCCCTGCATTCTCACACCCTATGGGTCGCTCTCTCTCCTCTCCCCCTGCATTCTCACGCCCCATGGGTCGCTCTCCCTCCTCTCCCCCTGCATGTCTCCCTCTCCATGGGTCGCTCTCCCTCCTCTCCCCCTGCATGTCTCCCTCTCCATGGGTCGCTCTCCCTCCTCTCCCCACTGCATTTTTCACTCCCCATGGGTCTCTCTCCCTCTTCTCCCCCCTGCATTCTCACGCCCCATGGGTCGCTCTCCCTCCTCTCCCCCCTGCATTCTCACACCCCATGGGTCGCTCTCTCTCCTCTCCCCCTGCATTCTCATGCCCCATGGGTCGCTCTCCCTCCTCTCCCCCTGCATGTCTCCCTCCCCATGGGTCGCTCTCCCTCCTCTCCCCCTGCATTTCTCATTCCCCATGGGTCGCTCTCCCTCCTCTCCCCTCTGCATTCTCACGCCCCATGGGTCGCTCTCCCTCCTCCCCCCCAGCATTCTCACTCCCCATGGGTCGCTCTCCCTCCTCTCCCCCTGCATTCTCACTTCCCATGGGTCGCTCTCCCTCCTCTCCCCCCTGCATGTCTCTCTCCCCCTGGGTCGCTCTCCCTCCTATGCACTCCTCTCCCCCTGCATGTCTTTCCCCAATACACAGCTCAGTGTGTGCGATAACAGGAGCTGCAGGGGTTATGCTGTCACATGTCAGCGTGACCCCATAGCTGTGACTGTCACCTGTGGCAACGCTAGTGCCGGTCACAGCGCTGTGGGATCATGCTGGCAGATGTCAGCGTGATTACGCAGCTGACTGACCTGTAGCGGTGACCTGTAGCGGCAGACTGATGAGACTACTACTCCAAACGAGCTATGTCTAATGGGAGAGTAGTATCATCTGCCGGTACCTGTGCTCACAGTTTAAAAAAAAAAGTTACATTACATACATATACATATAAAAATTAAAAAACATTATACTCACGGCGGCGCAGTGATCCACCTCCTGTCAGTGTATCGCCGGCTGTCTTTGAGAGCAGTCATATCACTGATTATCATCTCGGCGGACAGGTGAGGAATGTTTTTGGTGTATTTTATTTTTGTTGCAGGAGGCGAAGGATTCGGGGATTATGCGTTCGGTAACTATGGTTTAATTAAGATTAATAAAGAACTTTATTCTGGCTGTGCCTTTATTTACAATGCAATGATAGGATTAGAAATGGATAGGTGTCTTATGTACGCCTCTCCATTACTAAGCCGTGGGCTTGATGTCACCAGACAATAGAAATATGACATCAACCCCACAAATATGAAACCAACTTGCCACTGCTACAAGGCACGTGGGAAGAGCCCGGCAAAGTGCCAGAAAAGACACATCTAATAGATGCGCCATTCCTGTGGCAGCTGAGAGCTGATGGTTTTTAGCCTGGGGGGGCAATATCCATGGCCCCTTCTTAGGCTATTAATATCCTGCAGCTGTTTGCATAGCCTCTGCTGGTTATCAATTATAGGGGGACCACACGTAATTTTTTTTTGCTTGGGGCCCCCCATTTTAATAGCCAGTAAAGGCTAAGTACAGTTGTGAGCATGTGTGTCAGCACGTGAGCACACTCCCCCATAGACCAGCACACTGCTCTCCTGAAATACTCTGTGCTCCTGTCACCCTGCACCCGCCACCATACAGGTCCTTCTCAAAAAATTAGCATATAGTGTTAAATTTCATTATTTACCATAATGTAATGATTACAATTAAACTTTCATATATTATAGATTCATTATCCACCAACTGAAATTTGTCAGGTCATTTATTGTTTTAATACTGATGATTTTGGCATACAACTCCTGATAACCCAAAAAACCTGTCTCAATAAATTAGCATATCAAGAAAAGGTTCTCTAAACGACCTATTACCCTAATCTTCTGAATCAACTAATTAACTCTAAACACATGCAAAAGATACCTGATGCTTTTATAAACTCCCTGCCTGGTTCATTACTCAAAACCCCCATCATGGGTAAGACTAGCGACCTGACAGATGTCAAGAAGGCCATCATTGACACCCTCAAGCAAGAGGGTAAGACCCAGAAAGAAATTTCTCAACAAATAGGCTGTTCCCAGAGTGCTGTATCAAGGCACCTCAATGGTAAGTCTGTTGGAAGGAAACAATGTGGCAGAAAACGCTGTACAACGAGAAGAGGAGACCGGACCCTGAGGAAGATTGTGGAGAAGGACCGATTCCAGATCTTGGGGAACCTGAGGAAGCAGTGGACTGAGTCTGGTGTGGAAACATCCAGAGCCACCGTGCACAGGCATGTGCAGGAAATGGGCTACAAGTGCCGCATTCCCCAGGTAAAGCCACTTTTGAACCATAAACAGCGGCAGAGGCGCCTGACCTGGGCTACAGAGAAGCAGCACTGGACTGTTGCTAAGTGGTCCCAAGTACTTTTTTCTGATGAAAGCAAATTTTGCATGTCATTCGGAAATCAAGGTGCCAGAGTCTGGAGGAAGACTGGGGAGAAGGAAATGCCAAAATGCCTGAAGTCCAGTGTCAAGTACCCACAGTCAGTGATGGTGTGGGGTGTCATGTCAGGTGCTAGTGTTGGTCCACTGTGTTTCATCAAGGGCAGGGTCAATGCAGCTAGCTATCAGGAGATTTTGGAGCACTTCATGCTTCCATCGGCTGAAATGCTTTATGGAGATGAAGATTTCATTTTTCAGCACGACCTGGCACCTGCTCACAGTGCCAAAACCACTGGTAAATGGTTTACTGACCATGGTATTACTGTGCTCAATTGGCCTGCCAACTCTCCTGACCTGAACCCCATAGAGAATCTGTGGGATATTGTGAAGAGAAAGTTGAGAGACGCAAGACCCAACACTCTGGATGAGCTTAAGGCCGCTATTGAAGCATCCTGGGCCTCCATAACATCTCAGCAGTGTCACAGGCTGATTGCCTCCATGCCACACCGCATTGAAGCAGTCATTTCTGCCAAAGGATTCCCGACCAAGTATTGAGTGCATAACTGAACATTATTATTTGTTGGTTTTTTTGTTTGTTATTAAAAAACACTTTTATTTGATTGGATGGGTGAAATATGCTAATTTATTGAGACAGGTTTTTTGGGTTATCAGGAGTTGTATGCCAAAATCATCAGTATTAAAACAATAAAAGACCTGACAAATTTCAGCTGGTGGATAATGAATCTATAATATATGAAAGTTTAATTGTAATCATTACATTATGGTAAATAATGAAATTTAACACTATATGCTAATTTTTTGAGAAGGACCTGTATATCTCTCTCTGTGACCCCCCATAGACCCGCACACTGCCATATGGATCACACATAATGCCGCCATATCTATATATCACATAAAGACCACACATATCGCCATATATACTACATAATACTGCCATATAGATCGTACATGATGCCGCCATATATATTTTTTACATAGTACTGCCATATAGACCACACTTGATGCCACCAAGTATTATGTGTGATCTGTATTATGGCATTATGTGTGATCTATATGATGGTATTATATGTGATCTGTATGGTGTTATTATGTTTGATCAGTATGGTGGAATAATTTAAAAAATATATAACTGTATTATATGATAACTATATTGTGGGATTATATGTGATCTATGTGGCATTATTATGTGAGAATTATATGGTGGTTTTATGTGTGATCTACATGGTGTTGTGTGTGATCTATATGACGGTATTATGTGTGATTATATGCCGTATTATGTGAGAAGTATATAGCGGTATTATGTGAGAAGTATATGGCGGCATTATATGAGAACACTATATGGCGCCATTATGTGTGATCTATATGGCGGTATTATGTGAGAACTATATAATGTTTGTAGCTTAGGAAGGGGTTAATACCCATGGATCTTCCCAGGCTATGAATATCAGCCCACAGCTGTATATTTAGCCTTTACTGGCTATTAAAATAGGGGACCCCCCAAAAAAATCATGTGGGGTTCCCCTATAATTAATAACCAGAAAAGGCTATGCAGACAGCTGCGGAATGATATTAATAGCCTAACAAGGGGCCATGGATATTGCCCCCCCCCTTCCCCGGCTACAAACACCAGCTCAAAGCCACCCCTGAAATGGTGCATCTCTAAGATGCGCCAATTCCGGCACTTAGCCTTTCTTTTCCCACTGCCCTTTAGTGGTGTCATATGGGTAATATTTGTGGGGTTGATGTCACCTTGCATTGTAAGGTGACATCAAGCTGGCTTAGTAATGGAGAGCGTCAATAAGACACCTATCCATTACTAATCCTTTAGTTGTTAAGGGGTTAAATAAACACACAGCCAGAATAAAGTATTTTAATGAAATAAAACACTACACAGTTTCACATCTTTATTATTCAGCTAATTCATGCAACGCCCTCGATCTCCTCTAAAAAAAAAATAAAAAATAAATCAGCAGTATACTCCCTGTTCCCGCACACACACGTACACGCCGATGCACACAGATACCTGCACACAGACACGCACATATTCACAGCTCACACAGTCTCCGCACACACTCTTCCTCCTCCTTATCTGCAGCATTTATCGCATGCAACTCCTCAGCAAAACCACAGTTTTTTAAACCTGCTGTTTTGCTGCGGGTTTGCCTAACTCAATGGTAGTCAATGGGTGCAGAAACGCTGCAGATCCACAAAAAGAATTGACATGCTGTGGAACATAAAACCCTGCAAATCCGAGCGTATTTTTCCGCAGCATGCGCACAACAATTCTCAATTTCCCATTGACTAACATTGCTTGTGCACTACACTGCGGATTTGATGCAATTCCGCTCATCCAAAAACGCTGCAGAAAAGCATCAAAATCCGCAACATGTGCACATAGCCCAAGTGTCTCACCCCTGCTATTCCTCGTGTATCTCTCTATCACACTCCATATGTCCTTCATCATACTATGTCTCACTCCCCATCACACTCCATGTGTCTCACCCCTGCTATTCCATGTGTATCTCTCTCCCCCCATCATGCTCCATATGTGCGTCACTCATCATTCTACATGTCTCGCTCTCCCATGAGTCTCTCTCAGCCATACCAATGTATCTCTCCCCTCCCTCCACAATGCCTGGCCATTCACTGCAGACCTGGATCTCCTTATCTTACTGATGGATGAGTCACAGACAGCTCCACTCAGATAATGCTGCTCCATACACACCTCATGTCTTCACTCTTCCTGCAGTCCACCATGCTGCTGAGTCCACTGTGTTCTGCTCCTCTGTAAACAAGCTGTGCTTCTGATGCAGTAACTGCTGGTGATAGCAGTTCACAGGGCAGTCACTCACAAAATGGCCCTGCCCTGTGATGCTGCTCTTCATTCTGCCCCAGGGATATTAGACCACTTAATTTCACAAAAAAACAAACTACAAGAAAACTGGTGGCACCTTCTCTTTAAGGTAAAACTATTGGATACTCTAAATTTCATCAGAACTACCGAACTAGCAACTTTAGCTTAATTAAATTAAACAAGTAATTTTCTTTACTCTGAGAAATACGTAGCTATCACCCTATAGTATATATTCATCCACTTAAAAACTTATACATATTCCTATTATCTGTGAGTGAAGCAGATGATTGAATACAAACTACCATCATGACAAAATTGAGTGGCACTTAAACAGCAAGTAGAAGGATGAAATATTTACATTGTTCGATTAAAAAATATAAATCCTTTTTTATCACAAAGGAACAACTTTTCTCCTTTTATTTTCTGTCAAAGTTTGATCTTTTTTACTTTTACAAGCAAAGCATTTCTACAAAGCGGCCAATTTTATTTGTAATAAATCTCAAAAGACAATTATTAGATACTTATACAGTTTGCACAGCGTTGATAGCACATCTACATTGTTGATGTGACCATATATCATCTAATTAATATAAATCCTTTTTTTCACTAAGGAACAACTTTTCTCCTTTCATTTTATGTGAAAATTTTACCTTTTCATATTTACAAGCAGTGCAGTTCTACATAGTGGCAAACTTTTTGCTCACTGCTTATTTGGGCACAAAATCTCATGTGATTCAGATCATAGGGTAAATAATCTGTTCTGCATAGCATGTCCCTGATGAACAGATATATATCTAATATATAATTGCCTAGAATACTACTTCCTGCAATTTGTGCCAACTTCCGTGGCTTTGTCCGGAGCTAATGTCCGGAGCTAATGTCCGGAGCTAATGTCCGGAGCTAATGTCCGGAGATAAGTGACGTCAACAGTGTCCAGTGTCTGATTGGTTGCCGCCTGCTGCGAGCGACCAATCAGAAACGTGCCGTACTGTGACACACTCCGCCCGCCATTTTGGTGTGATTTTTGAATTTTTACCTCACAGCAAGTTTCTACTGCGTGGAGGCGGGCCCAGTGGCGTTGCTCTTCAAGCTCCTGCCGAATTTCGTCAAAAAAATGATAATACCATTTACCAAAACTATATATATTTAGTTGTGAAGTGGTTCAGTGACATTTTCACACCAATTTTGAACTTTTGTTTGGTGTTTTCTCCATATACTGCCTATTATTTTTGTTCTTTCTTACTATTATTTATTAATTGTATTATTCTTACATTTGAATAAACAAAGTATATATGGATTCTAGACTCCCGATTCTTTAGAATCGGGCTGCCATCTAGTATATATATATATATATATATATATATTTTTTTTTTTTTTTTTTTCATTACTACAAATGAATATTGTAAAGGACTAGATAAAACTGATACAGTAAAGATTAGTGTTGAGCGATACCGTCCGATATTTGAAAGTATCGGTATCGGATGGTATCGGCCGATATCCGAAAAATATCGGATATCGCCGATACCGATATCCGATACCAATACAAGTCAATGGGACACAAATATCGGAAGATATCCTCTATGGTTCCCAGGGTCTGAAGGAGAGGAAACTCTCCTTCAGGCCCTGGGATCCATATTCATGTGTAAAATAAAGAATAAAAATAAAAAATATTGATATACAGGTCCTTCTCAAAAAATTAGCATATAGTGTTAAATTTCATTATTTACCATAATGTAATGATTACAATTAAACTTTCATATATTATAGATTCATTATCCACCAACTGAAATTTGTCAGGTCTTTTATTGTTTTAATACTGATGATTTTGGCATACAACTCCTGATAACCCAAAAAACCTGTCTCAATAAATTAGCATATTTCACCCATCCAATCAAATAAAAGTGTTTTTTAATAACAAACAAAAAAACCAACAAATAATAATGTTCAGTTATGCACTCAATACTTGGTCGGGAATCCTTTGGCAGAAATGACTGCTTCAATGCGGCGTGGCATGGAGGCAATCAGCCTGTGACACTGCTGAGATGTTATGGAGGCCCAGGATGCTTCAATAGCGGCCTTAAGCTCATCCAGAGTGTTGGGTCTTGCGTCTCTCAACTTTCTCTTCACAATATCCCACAGATTCTCTATGGGGTTCAGGTCAGGAGAGTTGGCAGGCCAATTGAGCACAGTAATACCATGGTCAGTAAACCATTTACCAGTGGTTTTGGCACTGTGAGCAGGTGCCAGGTCGTGCTGAAAAATGAAATCTTCATCTCCATAAAGCATTTCAGCCGATGGAAGCATGAAGTGCTCCAAAATCTCCTGATAGCTAGCTGCATTGACCCTGCCCTTGATGAAACACAGTGGACCAACACCAGCAGCTGACATGGCACCCCACACCATCACTGACTGTGGGTACTTGACACTGGACTTCAGGCATTTTGGCATTTCCTTCTCCCCAGTCTTCCTCCAGACTCTGGCACCTTGATTTCCAAATGACATGGAAAATTTGCTTTCATCAGAGAAAAGTACTTGGGACCACTTAGCAACAGTCCAGTGCTGCTTCTCTGTAGCCCAGGTCAGGCGCCTCTGCTGCTGTTTATGGTTCAAAAGTGGCTTTACCTGGGGAATGCGGCACCTGTAGCCCATTTCCTGCACACGCCTGTGCACGGTGGCTCTGGATGTTTCCACACCAGACTCAGTCCACTGCTTCCTCAGGTTCCCCAAGGTCTGGAATCGGTCCTTCTCCACAATCTTCCTCAGGGTCCGGTCTCCTCTTCTCGTTGTACAGCGTTTTCTGCCACATTCTTTCCTTCCAACAGACTTACCATTGAGGTGCCTTGATACAGCACTCTGGGAACAGCATATTTGTTGAGAAATTTCTTTCTGGGTCTTAACCTCTTGCTTGAGGGTGTCAATGATGGCCTTCTTGACATCTGTCAGGTCGCTAGTCTTACCCATGATGGGGGTTTTGAGTAATGAACCAGGCAGGGAGTTTATAAAAGCCTCAGGTATCTTTTGCATGTGTTTAGAGTTAATTAGTTGATTCAGAAGATTAGGGTAATAGGTCGTTTAGAGAACCTTTTCTTGATATGCTAATTTATTGAGACAGGTTTTTTGGGTTATCAGGAGTTGTATGCCAAAATCATCAGTATTAAAACAATAAAAGACCTGACAAATTTCAGTTGGTGGATAATGAATCTATAATATATGAAAGTTTAATTGTAATCATTACATTATGGTAAATAATGAAATTTAACACTATATGCTAATTTTTTGAGAAGGACCTGTACTTACCCTCGGACGCGCCCTGGTTGTCACAGCTGCACCCGCCATGCTTCCCTTTCTAAGAATGAGCGCGTTAATGACCTTCGATGACGTCGCGGCTTGTGATTGGTCGCTGAGCGGTCATGTGACCGCTCACGCGACCAATCACAAGCCGCGACATCATCGAAGGTCCTTAACGCGCTCATTCCTAAGAATGAGCGCGTTAAGGACCTTCGATGATGTCGCGGCTTGTGATTGGTCGCGTGAGCGGTCACATGACCGCTCAGCGACCAATCACAAGCCGCGACGTCATCGAAGGTCATTAACGCGCTCATTCTTAGGAACGGAAGCATGGCGGTTGCAGCGGTGACAACCAGGGCGCGTCCGAGGGTAAGTATATCAATATTTTTTATTTTTATTCTTTATTTTACACATGAATCTTAATCCCGATACCGATTCCCGATATCACAAAAATATCGGAACTCGGTATCGGAATTCCGATACCGCAAATATCGGCCGATACCCGTTACTTGCGGTATCGGAATGCTCAACACTAGTAAAGATATATATCTTGGTACCGTGTTAGCCAGTAGATAGAAAAATATTTAGAATTGAGAGTCCTCAGTCGTTAATACATTTTAATGGCTAACTGAAAAGATGGTAAAAAATTGCAAGCTTTCGAGACGACTCAGGTCTCTTCATCAGGCATAGACTAAAAGAAATTCTGGAGAATCACATATTTATGCACAACACATCACAGGAAAAAACAAACAAACAAACAAACAAAAAAACATGGATAAGACAGGTGACATGAAGCAGAATTACCATGAGTGATTAACTGTTAAGTCCATAAATATTGGACCAGTTCTTAGATAAGGAATGTTTTATTGTCCTCTGATTGGGGTCTGGTTCTGTTGTGCTGACCCCACATGCGCTAGTATAACCTCAAATCTTGGTGTGTATGGATGCATGTGTGTTCAGGTGAAAGGTCCTAACTGATCCCCTTCCCTAGCATTGTTTTCTGAGTGTGGGCGATTGGAGCTGTCTAGCGCCAGTTAAGTGCCATCCAGCACTAAGCATGTTTCCTACAGCATCAGTAGCAACATTCAGCAGTGCAGCACCGTACACAACCAGTGCCCTTTCCGGTCCCAAGTTAGGACTGCTAGTGGTGTCCGCCAGAGTGGCACTGCATGCACTCAGTGCAATAAATTTATTATTATAGTTTTTCCCTGGCACTGCAGGTGCAGCGAGGAATGCTAGTTGGTCTAGAGGGACCCTAACTCCGTGTCCTTGGGGCAGAGTTCTGTGACCGAACACTAGCGTTTGTTCAGTGGTATAGCTGCTCCGTGATGCAACAGGGTCCATCTCCATACATACCGGGTGATATTAATCCGTGTGTTTTCTCATTATACTGCCATATACTGTCTGCCATTACCAAGCAGCAGGTAATATCTCTGCATGGTGGACCCCGGGCTGTGAACACACCTTATAGCATCCTTCATATTATTTGGTGTGTTCCAACAGCCCTAACACCCTATCACAGTGATCAAAACAAAAAAATAGTAAGTCAAATCCCCTTTGTCACCCCATTAGTTAGATAAAAATAATACAATTAAAAATTTGTATTTTTTCCCATTCTTTGCAGTTAGGGTTAGGGTTGGGGCTGTGGTTAGGGTTAAGCTAAGGGTGGAATTAGATCTAGGGTTAGGGTTGGAGGTAGGGTTAGGGTTGGGTTTAGGGTTGTGTTGGTGTTACGGTTGGGGTAAAAATAGTGTTGGGGTTGCGATTGTGGTGGAATTAGGGTTGGGGTTAGGGTTGTGTTTAGGATTGTGTTGGGGTTATGATTGTAGTTAGGCCAAAGGTTGGGAATAATGTTAGGGGTGTGTTGGGATTAGGGTTCAGGTTAGGGCTGGGTTAGGCTTGGAGTTAGAATTTTGGGGTTTCCACTGTTTAGGCACATCAGGGGGGTCTTCAAACGCGACATGGTGCCCGCCATCGATTCCAGACAATTTAGCGTTCAAAAAGTCACCCAGTGCTCCATTCCTTCTGAGCCCTGCCACGCATCCAGTCTCTTTCCCCCCCCCCCCCCATACAGTGCAATGGCGTACTCCGGAGAAATTGCAGAACAACTTTTCTGGTTCATTTCTTCTTGATACCCTTGTGAAAATAAAAAAGTTTGGGTCTAAAATAATTTTTTTGTGAAAAAATTTAAAGTTTAATTTTTTCCTTCAACATTGCTTTAGTTCTTGTGAAGCACCTGAAGGGTTAATAAACTTCTTGAATGTGGTTTTGCTCACCTTGAGGGGTGTGGTTTTTAGAATGGTGTCACTTTTGGGTATGTCCTGTCATATTGAACTCCCAAAATCACTTCAAATATGAAGTGGTCTCTAAAAAAATTTTTTGTAAATTTTGTTGGATAAATGAGATATCGCTGGTCAATTTTTAACCCTTATAATATCCTAACAAAAAATATGTTTCTTAAATTGTGCTGATGTAAAGCTAACATGTGGAAAATGTTATTTATTAACTATTTTGGGCGACATGACTCTCTGATTTAAGGGGAAAAATTTAAAGTTTGAAAATTGCAAAATTTTCAGTTTTTTTTCCTAAATAAATGCAAGTAATATCAAAGACATTTTACCATTAACATAAAGTACAATATGTCATGAAAAAAACATCTTAGAATCAGTGGAATCTGTTGAAGCGTTCCAAAGCTATAACCTCATAAATTGACAGTGGTCAGAATTGTAAAAATTGGCTCCATCCCTAACCCCTTGTTGACTCCAGAGTTTTTCGGTTTTGCGTTTTCGTTTTTCGCTCCCCTCCTTCCCAGAGCCTTAACTTTTTTATTTTTCTTTCAATATGGCCATATGAGGGCTTATTATTTGTGGGACAAGTTGTACTTTTAAATGATATCATTGGTTTTAGCATGTTGTGTACTAGAAAACAGGAACAATATTCCAAGTGCGGTGAAATAGCAAAAAAGTGCAATCCCACACTAGTTTTTTGTTTGGCTTTTTTGCTAGGTTCACTAAATGCTAAAACTGACTTTCTATTATGATTCTCCAGGTTGTTATGAGTTCATAGACACCAAACATGTCTAGGTTATTTTTTATCTAAGTGGTAAAAAAAATTCAAAACTTTGCTAAAAAGAAAAAAATTGTGCAGTTTTCCGAGACCCGTAGCGTCTACATTTTTCGTCATCTCGGGTAAGGTGAGGGTTTATTTTTTGCGTGCCGAGCTGACATTTTTAATGATACAATTTTGATGCAGATACGTTATTTTGATCTCCGGTTATTGCATTTTAATGCAATGTCGCGGCGACCAAAAAAAGTATTTCTGGCATTTCAAATTTTTTTTCTCGCTACACCATTTAGTGATCAGGTTAATCCTTTTTTATTGATATATCGGGCGATTCTAAACGCGGCAATACCAAATATGTGTAGGTTTGATTTTTTTTTTTGGATTGTTTTATTTTGAAAGGGGAAAAAGGGGGATGATTTAAACTTTTATATATTTTTTTTTTAACATTTATTTTACTTTTGCCATGCTTCAATGGCCTCCATGAGAAGCTATAAGCTGGCACTACTCAATCGGCTCAGCTACATAGGAGCGATGCATAGATCACTCTTATGTACTAGATTAACTGCATTGCTATGAGCACCAACCACAGGGTGTCGCTCATAGCAATCAGAATTCATCAACCATAGAGGTCTTCAATAGACTTATGGTTGTCATGCTGACGCATCGCTGATCCCTGATCACATGACGGGGGTCAGCGATGCGCTCATTTCTGGCCCGATGGCCAGAAGTGCTAGTTAAATGCTGCTGTCAGCACTTGATAGTGGTATTTATCTAGTTAATAGCGGCAGGTGGATCGCGATTCCACCCGCCGCCATTGCTGGCACATGTCAGCTGTACAAAACAGCTGACATGTCCTGGCTTTGATATGGACTCACCGCCGTGCTTGCCACTCAAAAGTTGGTTTCATTATAATGTATACTTCTCATGAGTTACATTGGGAACTTGCTAATTGAAGAGTCCACAAGCTCCCCATCTTTCAACAGAACCCATAAACAGCTCATGAGGTACATTATATGAGGGGGATAAACACATGAAGCAAGCATGCAAAAATTTAAGTTAAGTGAATTATGTACAGTTATCATGGGTATCCTTGTTCCATATGTTACCCCCATGGTACATATTTAGTTGTTAATATATGGGATCCAGTTTGATTGTTTATCTGTATTGAATATTTTATCACTTCCAAGCTTGACTAAATTATTTATCTAGTGATAAATGCTGACCAACGTTTATATATAGCAATATAACCTGTCACTGGGTTTATCTATATATTTACATAAGTATTTTCTGTGGTTATGACGTACGTAATATTTGTCTGTCTACTATTTGGTGTTTTTAACCCCTTCATGAACTTGGGATTTTCCATTTTTCAATTTTCATTTTTTGATCCCCTTCTTCTCAGAGCCATAACAGTTTTATTTTTCCATCACTATGGCCATGTGAGTGCTTGTTTATGTGAGATGAGTTGCACTTTTGAATGACACCACTGATATATATATATATATATATATATATATATATATATATACTGTATATACAGTATATATATATATATATATATATATATATTGTGCTGGAAAACGGAAAAAATTCCTAGTGCCGTGAAATTCCTCAAAGTTGTTCTTTACCATGTTCACTAAATGCTAAAACTGACCCACCATTGTGATTCTCCAGGTCATTCCGGGTTCACAGATATCAACTATGTATAGGTTGTTTTTTATTTAAGTGGTGAAAAGAAAATCGAATTTTTGAAAAATAAAATAAAAAAATAATGGCACCATTTTCCGAGATTCGTAGCGATACTATTTTGGGGTAGATACAATGTTTTGGTCACCTGTTAATGCATTTTATTGCAATGTTGCATCGATCAAAAAAAAACTAATTCTGAAAAAAAATTTTTTTACATTAATTTAGTTTAGATTTTGATAGATTGACCAGTTCTGAGTGTAACAATACCAAATATGCATATTTTTTATTTTATTGTTTTATTTTGAATGGGGCAAAAGGGTAATGATTTGAACTGTAATGTTTTTTATTTTTTTTAATATTTAAAAAAAAAATTATATGTACTTTTTGCTTGCTTCAATATTCCCTTTGGAAGACTTGAAGCTACAATCGTCTGATCGCATGTGCTACACATAGCAGGGCTTCAGCAAAACTCATATTCTATGAATGCCCGGCATGGGTTGGCATTCATAGGAGATGTGCAATGACAAACACGGGGGTCTTCTGCAGATCCCCAGCTTTCACAACAACCCAACGGCACCCAGTGATCAATCCATTGTGTCATTGGTCCATCATGTGATCCAGGGTTTGTGATGGGCTTCCAGAACGCTAATGTTAAATGCCGCTGTCAGAGATTGACAGTGGCATTTAACATGTTAATAGCCATGGGTGGATCAAAAATCCAACCTTGGCTATTAGGGGCACACAACAGCTGATCAAATAAGTTTTCATCTGTCAGAAAAGATTCGGGCTCAGCCTTTCAATGCCAGGACATGACCTTTGACATACCTATATGTCATAGGTTGCAAAGAGGTTAATATTTTTAAATAATATTTCAAGATTTTGGGTATATTTTTTTTTAGCCAATTACTATACTATACCTCTATATTACCTATGATACTGTACGCTCCATCTGAACCTACAAGTAAAATAATCAACACAGTGCTTAAGAACTAAAAAGCATAGCTAGGTTTTCATGGTGGATTGCAGGTGCACTTTCAATAGTGTAGGCTTATAGAATAGTTTAGAAATATCCAATATGATAGCATGTATGTCATAAAAAAATCAGATACATTATCATACAGATGTCCAGAGCTTAAACTTTGTGTTAGGGGTCGAGTTCCCGCCTCTGCACAGGGGGAATCTCGGGCCATCTCCGCTGCGGTCTCCCATTCTTCTCCTGCCGCAGTGGAGACTGCACAGCGGAGATGTTTGTCCCAGCATCTCGCTCAGTCTGACTCTGTACAAAGAGTTACTGCTGCTTTTCCTGCTTCTGCCATTGGAGTCAGTGCTGGCCAGCGGCGAGCAGACGCTTCTGGGACTAAGTCCTGCTTTTCTCATTCTGAGCATGCCCAGAGCAAGACCTCTCAGTGGAGATCGAGGGTCACATGATCAGATACTGCAACTAAGGCCATTGGTCCTTCAGGAAGGTCATGTAGGTGCTCACGCTCTGTGGCAGCCTCTCATTGGTCCTTCTAGGAAGGTCCTGCATGTGCTGCAACTATTTAAGGCTCGCATGGCCGCACGGCCAAACGCTAGTATTGTTCTATGTTATGTGCTTTGCGCCAGTGTGATCACGTAAGAGTGTGTTCAGGGACCCAGCTGAAATAAGCCCCTAGAATGCTGGCACCTCCGGTGAGGAGTGTGAGTTTGTATGTATTCAGGGACCTGGCTGAAATAAGCCCCTAGAATGCTGGCACCTCCGGCGAGGAGTTTATGTTTGTATGTATTCAGGGACCTGGCTGAAATAAGCCCCTAGAATGCTGGCACCTTGGGCGAGGATTTTTGCGTGCATGCATGACCACTGACTGCTCTCTGTTTGGGCAGTTAGCCTGTGCCTCTGTGAAGTCTAACAGGGCACAGTGCTTTGCTTTCACGGCTACTCGGTGAATTAACCCCGGGCTGCGAACGCACCAATAACAATAAAAACATCTATATTTACTCGGTGCGTTCCGCTAGCCCTAACACTTTGGTAACTGATGCAGATTAAAGGAAAAGGTCAGTTTCATGACTGTGGTATTTCATACTGCTCTCGTCTAGACATCCAGAAATAAGAAAGCAATATGCCATAGCGATGCACCGTAACAATGCAATTCATATTTTACATTTCTCTTGATTTGAAACTAAAATCTTTCTCCGCACTAGTACACAAGATGATCCTTCAAAAAGAAGAAACACCTCATTTGGAGCAGATTTCAGTAAACACAAGGCACTCTTCTGCGTGACCAAATCCTAAGCTATTAGTCTTGTATAAATCTGAAAAAATAAACTCAGATAAAAGCACACATGGTTCTCTGTACCCCTATACTCATAGGAAAGTACCGTTACATAATTTAGCATAGTAAAAATTGTCTATATACTGTATATTGAACCTGCAAAAGCCAACAGGCACATCAAACATAAAAATACAAATGTTCATAAAGCATCTTTCAAGATTTGTTCTCTTAGCATTAGGAGATTCTATCAGATTTATTGTACATCCTGGTAATTTTAAAATCAGCAATATCCTTCCCAATAAATTTATCAGAGCCCTAATGGAAGTCCATTTAAATCAGAGGAGTCGGATAGTGTCAGTTTAGATCTATTTAATAATCAATTCATCATTTTTTATGAAAGTCAGAATTATGTGAAAGAAAAATGGATCTATTATAATTTAAGAAAGTCAGAATTACAAATGTCTATTAATGAGCTGCTTATCTCTCTTCATTTTAAATACTAGTTATATAAACAGTGCATAAATAGCTGAATGAAATGTAGCACCCAGTCTATGTAATTTATCTCATTCAGACTTCTGTAATTTTTACACACGCCAAAAAAAGGTGTGATGTTCATTGCTGCTTTGCATCTGATTTTCGTCAGTGTTTGGTCACAGTTTCAATTTTTAAAGGGAATTTGTCCGTAGAATCATTCCTCCTAAGCCATCTGTATGCAAGTCATAGGAAGCTGAATACAATGATACCTGGATATCTGTGATCTGATGTCTTCTTCCAGTGAAATCCACATTTTTTTTATATGTAAATGAGCTGTTCTGGGCTATGGGGAGGATGCTGCCTGGACTATAACTCTGGCTCCAGAGATTATTGTCAGATCTTCAGGAACTCCTAGAGTGAACCCACAGTACCGCGACAACGAACCTCCCAAGGGTGAGCTGACCAGGTGGACCACCCCCAATACAGGGAGTGTTAGGGGCATGCCGAGGAAGACTATTGCCGCGAAAGCTGAAACTCGGGGACAGAAAGTAGGAGCGGAAAAGAGGCTGGATAAGCAGGGCAAAGAGAGGACAAAGAGCACGCTGGGTACAGTGGGAATACAGGACTGGCAGACTATGGCGTAGGCACATGGTAGTCTGGCTATGGCGGAGACACAGGGCAGACTAGCTATGGTGGAGACACAGGGCAGACAGGCTATGGCGGAGACACAGGGCAGACTAACTATGGTGGAGACACAGGGCAGACTAACAATGGCGGAGACACAAGGCAGACTGACAATAGCGGAGAAACAGGGCAGACAAGCTATGACAAAGACACAGACAAGTGGAGACCTGGGCCAAATGAAGGCAAATCACAATCAGGCATGGAGCAAAGGGAAAGCCTACCTGATATAGGGCGAATAGCGAAGAACTTCAAGGTCAGGTAACCTCCGGAATCACGAGCGGCGAACAGCCTGTGGGAGTGCGTGTGCGTAGCCAGAGCAGGGAGGTGAAGTGTGCACGCGCAGCCGCCGGGAACCAGAATCCAGCGAGGAAGCAGGAAGAAAGGAGACCGGGCGGCGCGCGGACACTCCGGGGACGCGCAGAGCCGAACATGCACACCGGAAGCCAGAAGAGGACCCAGGAGAAGCGGCAGCAATGCGCCTGGACAGGTAAGTATATAAAGGGCCAGGTGCGGGAGGCGTGACAATTATTTACATAAAGAGGGAGTTACCAGTGTGAGTCAAGTAACTAACACAGAACAGGAAAATTGAAATGTGCCTAGCTGCAAACACATTTTTGCAGCTTTCTGAGCTCTGCTGTATTGTAATAATATTACAACTCTTTCTGTCTGTGAGATGGAAACTGAGAGGAACCTTCAGATGTGTCAGGTATGATCACACATAGCTCTGCATTGACATCAGGAGAGCATAGAGAGTCCATTGCTTATCACACTAATAACTTCCCGCATGTATTATAATCTTTAGAGGCAGAGTTGTATTCCAGGCAGCATACTTCCCATTGCCTGCAAGAGGTAATTTACATGAGGAGATAAAAGATGATTTCTCAAAAACAAGTCATCTGATATAAAGCATACTGGTAGGACTTTTTTCAGCAGTCCATAACCTATGTGCCCTTATTAATAGTTTGGATAGTTCAAATGTGATGACAGATTCCCTTTAATATCAATGTTTGTTCAGTGATTGTTATGTATGAAAACAGTAAATAAATGAATTAAACTATTTTTTACACTGTTAATCACAGACTACAATCAGATGGCACACTTATGCCATTAATGTGCTGACATGATTTTCATGGAACTATAGAGTTCTATGGGTAATTCTGATTTGTGAGTCTGATCAAAAATGGATAAGTCAACCATTATTTTTTGCAGACACGCAGTCCACAAAAAAAACATAAACATGTGAATAGCACTATAGACTTTAATAGGTATGTACTCTATTCATTAAAATCCCAAATAAAACACATATGCTTTTCACAAACCTTTGATTGAGGCATAATTGTGGAATTAAAACTGATGCATTCAAAATAGATGTTTAGAACAACACATAATGACCCAAATAATATTTAACCCTTGTAATCCTCATCTACTTGACTTTAACTCGAGGCTTCAGTAAGGTCTACAGATAAGAATAAAGTAGTGAGTTTACCACATTTTAATAGTAATGGTGATGCTATCAGCCTTTAAGCCTTCTGTGTCATATGGTGATTGACAGACACAGTAGAAAAGAAAGGGTTTTTGGCACATCTACTTTATTGAAGAAACATGATTTTCATCCTATATGGCAGAAAATACAACACATTTCTGGTGTGTCGCATGCCCTTAGTTGTCATTGCAGTATGAATAATTATGACTACACTCCAGAAACACATCCATTTTTAGGCCACATATAATGACTTTTGTTAATTTTTCTTAAGAAGATGTTACGAGATGTGCCAAAAATAGTTTCTTTTCTAAGGTCAACCAATAAATAAAATATTTCAGATATGTCTCCTAATAGTATTTTTAATCTCACAAATCTGACTTAAAAATGTGACATTTTCTATTAGATTCTGCACATACAAGGGAAAGTTTTTGTTAAAAACTTTGCATTTAGGTGAGATTATCTTTCAACATGACAGTCAATGAAACCAGTATGGCAAAACACAAAGGCCACTTGGCTCTGCACTACAGAACTTTGTGGCCTCAATGTTCTGCAGTACAGTTCAGCTGTGCAATGTGCATAGACCATAAATCATCTTTTCTTACTGGTCCCTCTTGCATTCATTTACTACCTGTTAATTATTAAGTTAACTAGATGGTGGCCCGATTCTAACGCATCGGGTATTCTAGAATATGCATGTCCACGTAGTATATTGCACAGCCCACGTAGTATATTGCCCAACCATGTAGTATATTGCCCAGCCACGTAGTATATTGCCCAGCCACATAGTATATTGCCCAGCCACATAGTATATTGCCCAGCCACGTAGTATATTGCCCAGCCACGTGGTTTATTGCCCAGCCACGTAGTATATTGCCCAGCCACGTGGTTTATTGCCCAGCCACATAGTATATTGCCCAGTCATGTAGTATATTGCCCAGCCACGTACTATATTGCCCAGCCACATAGTATATTGCCCAGTAACGTAGTATACAGCACAGAGCCATGTAGTATACTGACCAGTCACGTAGTATATTGCCCAACCACGTAATATATTGCCCAGCCACGTAGTATATTGCCCAGCCATGCAGTATATTGCTCAGCCACATAGTATATTGCCCAGCCACATAGTATATTGCCCAGCCACATAGTTTATTGTCCAGCCACATAGTATATTGCCCAGTCACGTAGTATACAGCACAGAGCCACGTAGTATACAGCACAGACACGTAGTATACTGCCCAGTCACGTAGTATATTGGCCAGTCACATAGTATATTGGCTAGTCACGTAGTATGCACCATATCCCTGTTAAAAAAAAGAAAAATTAAAATACAAAATAGTTACATACTCACCTTCCGGAGCCTCCGGATCAAAGCGGCCGGTTACCGATGCTCCTCGCGCGCTCCGGTCTGAAGTGTGCATTGCCGTCTCGTGAGATAATGCGAGACCGCACATCATCATCTCGCGAGACCGCAATGCATGGAGCGGTCACCGGGGCATTGCGAGGAGCATCGGTAACTGGCCGCTTCGATCCGGGGGCCAACGGAGAGTGAGTATGTAATGATTTTTTATTTTTTTATTATTTTTAACATTAGATATTTTTACTATTCATGCTGCATAGGCAGCATGAATAATAAAAAGTTGGTCACACAGGGTTAATAGCAGCGTTAACCGAGTGCGTTACACCACGGTCAATGCTGCCATTAACCCTGTGTAAGGAGCGGTCATTTTCTTCCGGACTGTGCCTGTCGCTGATTGGTCGTGGCTGTTTTGCCACGACCAATCAGCAACTTGGATTTCCATGACAGGCAGAGGCCACGACCAATGAATATCCGTGACAGACAGACAGAAAGACAGACAGACAGATGGAAGTGACCCTTAGACAATTATATAAATAGATGTTTAGCAGAGCAGGAGGAAAAATGTATTAAGTAACAAATTTCATTCCCTAGTGAAGTTATTGCCCTTATCAAAATTACTCTAGTCTATAAATACTATGGCCATATTTTTGAAAGTCTGTAAAAGAGGAGACCAATAGCTTCAAGATCCTTATGTCAATGCAACATGTATGACAATCATCCACTATAATCACATTTTTAGCAATTATTACTATTCTAAAGGATGATATGAAGGAAAGGTCTTTGTGGCCCTTTGTGCACCAGAGCCGAAGGGAAACTAGAAACTCCAAACAAAAATGTATTACACTGGAAAGGAAATCAAAGAGCAGAGCAAAGCATGTAAACATAGGGCACTGAAAGCTACAAAATTGTACTTAAATCTGTGCTCTCCTTTAAAATACTGTACTGAACTAAAATGCCTCACATGTTGTAGCAGCTCATAAGCTTTAACTAGTATTTAATCCACAAATTCCCCATAAAGCTCAGTGTTAGACATCACATTTCGTGGACATGTTCACATGACATATTCTAATAATGAGAAAGGGCATTCTAATATACCATATGATGTTATATGGTATCCTATAAAATGTTATTGGTGGCTTTGACATAAGCTTCTCAGGGGTTTACATAGATAGTATAAGGATAATGATCTATATTAAGTTAACAATGACAATAACTCAAATTTTAATTAGTGGCGGAATCATATCAGAAGCTATTATGTAGTAATTTGATATTATGCAATTTGTGAAATGTAATCAACTTACAAAACAGACAAGGGAATACGCCAGCGAGAAAGGCACTGTCATTCCCTATTAAAATCCTGTGGTAACACAGCCATTTGTCTCAATAACATAACCCAGGAGAATGTATCTTACAACCACTCTCACGAGAAATGACAAACATGGGAAACAAGATGTATGTTATGCGGTATTTACATTGCAGGGATGTTTTTTTTCTTTTATTTTTCCAATTTACAATTTGCATCAGTGTCACCGGTTGCCTTATGTTTATCTGACACTATCTGCATATAATGTTTTATAAGCTACACATATCACTGACTTACAGGAAATATTTGGGTAGATTACTCATGAATGCAGTTTTTAATTATTTTAACTCTAACATCACTTAAGTATAAAGATCTAACAGATCGAGGGCCTCCCCTCGAACACTTTCGCACCCTTCCAATCTATTCTAAACTAATCCACCTGTCCCCCCGGCTATTCCCCAGCTTCTCCCCTCTGTCAATCTCTTCACTGGCTCCCCATTGCCCAGAGACTCCAGTACAAAACCCTAACCATGACATACAAAGCCATCCACAACCTGTCTCCTCCATACATCTGTGACCTCGTCTCCCGGTACCAGGACACGCAGGCTCCATTCCACAGAAGGGAATACTGCCGGATTTGGCCATCCCCCTGAGACACTGGCTGTGTCCATCTATAAATATATGACCTTAATGAAAACCCACAATCCTTCGGGTCCACTAACTTACATTCACGTCAAATATTGTGACATAATAAAGAGCTACACCTATCTTAAGGGGACAGGTACCCTATCCCGATGCATTTCAGAGGTATTGTCAGTCCTAATGGGGTTCATCAGGGGAAATGGTTGGGGTAAGCCACAGGCATCATATGACAGAGGAACACTGCATATGCACCAGTGCTTAATATACAGTGGGTATGGAAACTATTCAGACCACTATACATTTTTCACTCTTTGTTTCATTGCACCCATTTGGTAAATTCAAAAAAGTTCATTGTTTTCTCATTACTGTACACTCTGCAACCCATCTTAACTGAAAAAAACAGAAATGTAGAATTTTTTGCAAATTTATTAAAAAATAAAAACTGAAATATCACATGGGTATAAGTATTCAGACCCTTTGCTCAGACACTCATATTTAAGTCACATGATGTCCATTTCCTTGTGATCCTCCTTGAGATGGTTCTACTCCTTCATTGGAGTTCAGCTGTGCTATATTAAACTGATAGGACTTGATTTGTTAAGGCACACACCTGTCTATATAAGACCTCACAGTTCACAGTGCATGTCAGACCAAATGAGAATTATCAGGTCAGAGGAACTGGCCAAGGAGCTCAGAGACAAAATTGTGGCAAGGCACAGATCTGGCCAAGGTTACAAAAGAATTTCTGCCAGACTCAAGGTTCCTAAGAGCAAAGTGGACTCCATAATCTTAAATGGAAGACGTTTGGGACCGAGACCTGGCCGTCTAGCCAAATTGAGCAATTGTGGGAGAAAAGCCTTGGTGAGAGAGGTAAAGGAGAACCCCAAGATGACTGTGGCTGAGCTCCACAGATGCAGTAGGGAGATGAGAGAAAGTTCCATAGAGTCAACTATGACTGCAGTCCTCAACCAATCGGGCCTTTATGGTAGGGTGGCCAGACGGAAGCCTCTCCTCAGTGCAATACATATGAAAACCCTCATAGAATTTGCTAAAAAACATATGAAGGACTCCCAGACTATGAGAAATAAGATTCTCTGGTCTCATGAGATGAAGATAGACCTTTTTGGTGATAATTCTAAGTGGTAGGTGTGGAGAAAACCAGGCACTGCGCATCACCTGCCCAATACAATCCCAACAGTGAAACATGGTGGTGGTGGCATCATACTCTGGGGGTGTTTTTCAGCTGTAGGGACAAGACGACTGGTTTCCATTGAAGGAAGCATGAATGCAGCCAAGTACTGACATACCCTGGATGAAAACATCTTCCAGAGTGCTCTGGACCTCAGACTTGGCAGAAGGTTCACCTTCCAACAAGAAAATGACCCTAAGCACACAGCTAAAACAACAAAGGAGTGGCTTCAGAACACCTCTGTGACCATTCATCAGTGGCCCAGCTAGAGCCCTGACCTAACCCAAATTGAGCATCTCTGGAGAGACCTTAAAATTGCAGTCCACCAGCATTCACCATCCAACCTGACGGAACTGGAGAGGATCTTCAAGGAAAAATGGCAGAGGATCCCCAAATACAGGTGTGAAAAACTTGTTGCATCATTCCCAAGAAGACTCATTTGCTGTGCTAGCTCAAAAGGATGCTTATACTCAATGCTGCGCAAACGGTCTGAATACTTATGACCATGAGATATTTCAATTTTTCTTTTTAAATAAATTTGCAAAAGTTTCTACATCTCTGTGTTAGAGCTAGCGGAATGCACCAAATAATTAGAGAAAAGGAATAAGGTGCGTTCACAGGGTCCACCGTGCAGAGATGGTACCTGCTGCTAAGCCATGACGGACTATATGGCTGTGCAATGAGGATACACATAGGTTAGCTTCACCCTGTGTGAAAAAAGCAAACCCTGTTGCGTCACAGGGCCGCGGTACCGCACGTAACAAAACTAGTAATTAAATAGCATGAGAATGCGAGCTGTGCTGTACTGGCAGACGCCACTAACCACCCAGACTTGGGCTAAAGAAGCGCTCTAATGGCATATGGCGCCATACTGGCGGTCACAGTAGATGCTGTTTCATGTGTTAATGCTGTGAGTTCAGCCGGACGCTAGATAGCAGCCATACACCTTAGGCGAACAGTCATACTCAAGGGATGGGTTTTTAAAGGAACGACTTGCGCTCATCAACACACACAATTACAAATGTATACTAGCACATGGCCGTGCGGCCATGCAAAGCTTTTATAGCTGCAGCATGTACAGGACCTTCCCAAAAGGATCAATGGGAGGCTGCCACAGAAGTTGAGCACCTTCAGGACCTTCCTGGAGGACCAATGGGATCTGCTGCAGTATCTGAGCATGTGACCCTCGATCTCC